>NC_056728.1:948567126-948908376 GCF_019279795.1 Protopterus annectens
GGGTCTTTGCCTAAAAAGCATATGCTTAAAATGGCAGAGGATTTGATTACTATGATACGGGGTTCTATGCCCCCTCCTGATAAGAGGCCTAGGGTGGAACCTGAGTTTGAGAGTTTTGAGCAATGCTCGGAGGCTTCTGAGTCTTCGGCTGAAGACTTGCTGGAGTACCCTCCTTATTCTGATTCTGATGTGGATGATTCTACCCCTTCAGCTTCTCCTCCTGAGGATTTTTCATTTTCAGAGACTCTGCATTCCATGCGGGAGCATTTTAAATGGGAAGGGCAAGATTTCTCTGATTCCAGGAAAAGGCTTAGGGAATTCTTGTTTTTACCCCAGTATAGGCCTTTAGCTATACCTCCTGTTTTGAATGTGGTGGAAGATGTTTTTGCAGAGGCTTCCCTGAATCCTGATTCTTTGCCTCCTGCCCCAGTTAAACCGGATAGGTATTATAGGGTGCCTGACGCTCATAAGTATCTTTTTAAGAGTCCTAGGGCAGACCCGGAAACTGTCTCTCAGGGGCCTAAAGGTGTGAAGGCCTCAGTTGTTAAAAATCCTGTCCCTCCTGATAAAGAGGCAAGGGCTTTGGATAGATGGGGAAAGAAAGTGTATACTTCTTCCACTTTAGCCATGAGGCGTTATATTGTCAATTTCACATAATAAAATATCAGAATTATCTTCTTTCACAGTTGAAATCTAAGGTGGATGATCTGGAAGGTATTGAGTGTAAAGAGTTGCAGGATTTAGTTCATGTGTCTGAACAAGTGGGTAAACATTCCTTGCAATGTGGTTTTGATGCTGTGCAGGCCTCCTCCAGGGTGGCTGCCACTGGTTCTGTTCTTCGAAGGCACGCCTGGTTGAGAGATCAGAACTTAGCTGAGCATGTTAAGACAAGGATTTTGGATGCTCCTTTACAGTCTGATGTGTTGTTTGGTTCGCCTGTGGAAGCAGTTTTAAAGAAAATGGAGGACAAGGCTAAGTCTATGCAAACTGTTAAGGATTTTTTGCAGGTGCAGCCTCCGAAGTTTAGTAGAAATTGGCCTACTAAGGGGTGGACTTATCCTGCTTATGATTCCCAGTCTAGGGGTAGGTCTAGACGTGGTAGGGGCAGAGCTCAAGGTTCTTTTAGGCCTAGGACAGGAGTTCACCTGCTCAGACTTCTGGTGAGGGCAGGGGTCAGTCCTTTCGTAAGCAGACCCAATGACCTGCCTTTTCAGCTGCCAGTTCCTTCTCGCCTGGCGGCACCTCTAGGAGGAAGACTGTCTCTTTTCAAAGAAAATTGGGATTTAATTACCCAAGACAAATGGGTTCTGGATATCATTCACCACGGTTACAGGTTTTATTTCCATACCTTGCCTCCTTTCAAAGGCATGCCAGACATTCCTCCTCTACAAAGAACAGAGGCTCATGAGACAAATTTCTCTGTTACTCCAAATAGGAGCCATTCAGTCAGTTCCTGTGCCAGAAAGGGGCCTAGGATTTTATTCTCGCCTGTTCCTAGTACCAAAGAAGGGGAACACGTGGAGACCAATTTTGGATTTATCTATCCTCAACACTTATCTGGACATTCCAAAGTTCAAAATGTTGACGTTACAACAGCTTTTACCTCTACTGGGCAAAGATCACTGGATGGTAACTTTAGATCTCAAGGAAGCTTACCTTCATGTGCCTATAAGACTAAGTTGCAGAAAGTATCTGCGTTTTGAGCTGGAAATTCTCATTATCAGTTCTCTGCATTGCCCTTTGGCTTATCTACTGCCCAGAGTATTCACAAAGGTTCTGGCTCCAGTGATAGCTTACTTCAGGCTAAAAGGAATTCAAATCTATCCTTACTTGGACGACTGCCTGATTCTGGCTCAAGAAAAGGAAGACCTTCTACAGCATTTGGAATATGTCATAGCAGTGCTAAGATGCCTAGGGTATTCTGTGAACGAAATAAAGTCCAGTCTAGTACCCTCTCAAGACATGTGCTTTCTGGGTGTGAGACTGAATACAGCAGCCCAGATGGCCTTTCTAACCCCGGACAAACAAAAGAATCTTTCCAGTTACTTCCATCAATTATCTCTTCAGTCCAGGCTGACTGCAAGGACAGTCCTTCAAGCCTTAGGGTTCATGGCATCTTGTATTCTGGTGCTTCCCAATGCCAAACTGCATATGAGGAAGCTACAATGGTATCTCAAAAATCTATGGACACAGCACTGCCAGGATTTGGACACTGTCATTCAAATAATACCTTGCATTCAAAAGGAATTTTGTGGTGGGCTCAGGAATGTCACCTAAACAAGGGACTCTCTGTGACCCGGCCAGAGGCAAGTCAGATTCTAACGACAGATGCCTCAGACATTGCTTGGGGAGCTCATCTAGATGGAAAGTGGATACAAGACAAGTGGCCTGCCAGACTACAGCATCTACATATCAACATGAAAGAGATGTTAGCAGTCCAGTTTGCATTAATGGCTTTCAAGGAGTTACTTCTTCCAGGGCAGGTGTTGATTCTAACAGACAACACAACTGTCATGTGGTACATCAACAAACAAGGGGGAACACATTCTTACCCATTGTGCAGGTAAGCAATGATTTTATGGGAGACTGCGCTCAGCTTGCAACTAACTCTTCAGGCAAGGTTTCTGCCGAGAGCACAGAACTCCTTAGCAGATGTGTTAAGCAGACAAATCATGGATCCCCACGAGTGGAAACTGGATCTTCATGTATTTCAAAAATTGACAGTGTCATGGGGAACTCCAGACATAGATCTGTTCGCTTCTCCACTAAACCACCAGCTGCCAAAGTTTTGCACGAAGGGATTTCATCACACAGCTTGGAAAGTGGATGCTCTTTCTTTCAGTTGGAAAAATCTTCATGTGTATGCTTTTCCACCTCTGCCTCTTCTCCCAAAGGTGCTTCTAAAGGTCAGACAAGACAAGCCAAGGATGATTTTAATAGCTCCAGATTGGCCTCGGCAGCACTGGTACCCATTACTGAGGAGTCTGGTAAGGAAGCCTCCATGGCCTTTACCCTTGATTCCACACCTATTGTCTCAGAGGGACGGTCATCTGCTCAATGTCAAGCTTCAAACTCTTCATCTAACAGCCTGGCATATTCTGTTTTGAAAGACAGCAGGTCTCAACTTCCTCAGCAGGTTTTAAATGTGATTATGGAAGCCAGAAGACCTAGTACAAGGAAAGTGGATGCAGAAAAATGGAAGAGATTTTTATTTTGGGCTACAGCACAGAATTTGGAGATTTCGGAGCCTAATTTGAGTGTGGCTCTTCAATATCTTACTGAGTTATTGGACAAAGGTTTGTCTTTCTCTTCCATTAAAATTCATGCTGCAGCAATTTCAGCTCACTATGATTGTGACCCACCATTGTTTTCACATCCTTTATTCAAGCAATTTCTTAGAGGGGCAAAGAATATAAGACCCCCACGTAGAGCTCCTACTCCTGCTTGGGATCTCAATTTTGTGTTGGAGAAACTGACTCTACAACCTTTTGAGCCTGCAGCTACTGCTGACCTGAAATACTTGTCATGGAAGACTGCTTTTTTGTTGGCCATTACTTCTGCAAGAAGGGTTTCTGAGTTACAGGCCCTTATGGCGGTTGAGCCTTTTTTGATTTTTCATAAGGATAGGGTATCATTACGTACTAATCCTTCCTTTATGCCTAAGGTGGTTTCTAGTGTGGCTTTAAACCAAACTATTCATTTGCCTACTTTCTATGCAGATCCCCAAAATAAAGGGGAAAAGATTTTGCACACTTTAGATGTACACAGGCAATTGCATTATTATTTAAGCAGGACTAAGGATTTTAGAAAGTCTCAGCAGTTGTTTGTTTCTTTTGCTTTGAGTTCAGGGCAAGCCTGTGTCAAAACAAACTATTTCTAGGTGGATTGGGTTTTGCATTGCATTTTGTTATTCCCATCATGGCAAAGAGATTCCAGCTGGGATTAGGCCTCATTCCACTAGGGCTACTGCCACTTCAACAGCATTTCTAAGGGGTGGCAACTAAGGATATTTTGGAGGCAGCTACTTGGAGTTCAGTGCATACTTTCTCTAAGCATTACCACCTTCCTCTCTACTCTAAGTCTAGGGCTGGTTTTGCCACAGCTATTTTGCAAGGCATGTTATCAGCTCCTGCTTCCTTATGATTTGCCAGCCTCCCTTACCTCTGCTTTGGGATTCTACCCAATAGTTAGGACTGCAGCAATGTGGAATGAAGAACATAGTACAGTTTTGTACCTACCATAAATGTAGATGTTCGAGGATCCACATTGCTGCAGTCCAATTTACCCTCCCTCCTTCCCTCTGTGTTTAGGGGTGGTTGTGTAGGTGAGATTATATTCTGGTACCTTTGTATATATTGTATATGTTTTTGGTGCAGGTATGTTTGGTGTGTTTTGGTTTTGGCCTTGTCTTTTTAGGGTCTTCTGACATCTGGGGCAAGAAAAGACTGAGGATATGACGTCGGTCATGCGCATTAGTACCCTGACGTACTGACATCAGTCTAATGCGCCGTGACCGACGTCAGCCATATACTTTGGTATTCGGGCCGACTGGACAGCGGACTACCCAATAGTTAGGACTGCAGCAATGTGGATCCTCGAACATCTACATTTATGGTAGGTACAAAACTGTACTTTTTCTGGCACATCACCCAAGATTGAAGTCACTAAATAATTACATACTTTTAAGTTTCAGATTTCATGCCCTACAGAAAATGCATGCTAGCACATACCCTGTTATTGTAGCAACCGTCTATGTTTATAAGAGCAATATTTAAACCCTGTCCTTATTTTTGGGCCTTTGTCTCCCCATTATTTTTGGCTTTGTCCAGATTTCTTGTGCTAAGAGTTTTAGAGGTATGACATGGCAGTAGTTTTAAGTAAATGGTATGCCTTGCCAAGGATCAGACAACAGGCTAGCTTTCCAGAGCTTTAGGGCTCCTTCTGTGTGCCCTAGACACTGGTATGCATGAGGGAAACAGAAAAAATCTGAAGCTGGGGCACCAAATACTTCAGATTTTTTTTTGCCACTGAAGCATATGTTCCTTCATAAGTTTCAGGAGATATATGGTTGACTAGCACTTCAGCAAAGCTGGGCAGATAGGCTCCCCAGAAAAAAAAAGTATATTTTTCTGTTATACAAGTCTTTCAATGAGTGACCTCCCAAACCTCCTGTAACAGAGACACATGGGATATATGCAAATGACCCGTATGAACATCAGGTATTTCAGCTATATGGCGATTCTGATTGCCCATGACTTTTACATTTGAAGTAGTTTTAATGGACAATATCAGGCCAATAAAGTTAAACCCCACTAGCCATGGATATGCATATTTCGGCCTTGTTTTAGCTAGTGGGGTTTGCTTTATTGGCCTGATATTGTCCATTAAAATGACTTCAAATGTAAAAGTCATGGGCAATCAGAATCGCCATATAACTGAAACACCTGATGTTCATAAGGGTCATTTGCATATATCCCATGTGCCTCTGTTACAGGAGGTTTGGGAGGTCACTCATTGGAAGTTCTAGCTTGGCTGGAGTTTTCATTTATTTTTTTCTGATTGTTTTTTCAGTGTGACCTTCTAACTCTTTGTTTTAATTTATATAAGTCTTTGTAAGGTATTTCTGCTGCTTCAGATAGTGAAGCATCTATTGGCTCTGTTGTATCTGCTATGTCTCAGGTAATCAAACATGTTTTGAAATGTGGTTAGGAAACTGCTGATGATGTTTCCAGAGCTGCAGCCACTGGCTCTGGGTTGAGAAGATTTGCATGGTTACAGTCTCGTAATTTACCAGATGTTGTTAAAACTGAAATTTTAAATACCACCTTGGATAAAGAAGCGCTATTCAGTCCTTCTGCTGTAGTCCTTAGAGTGTGATGAAAGGGTGAAAGTTAATTTAGGTGATTATCTAGATTCTTCAACATTCCTTTCCTAAATATAACAGAAACTTTCCTTCCATCTCAGTTTTTTTTTAGGAAACAGCATAAGTGAATCCAAAAAGGTTCAGGCAAACAGAATTTCGAAAAACAATGGCAGGGAGTCTCAAAGACAAAAGGAGGATCCTCTCAGAGCCAGGTCCAACCTAAAAAAATTAGGTTGCCTAAATGACCACCTGTATTTCCCCCTCACCTCCCTGGCAATCTTGTATCCCAGTGTTTAGGTCTTCTCTATCCTATGTAGAACCAGATATCTTCAGACACTGGGTTTTTAAGAATCATTCTAAAGTGTTACAGCTGGAAGTGGGACTCCCTCCTTTTCAAGAGATTACTCTACATCCTCCTAGTAAAACAGTCTGATCCCTCCTGTCCAGACCTCTCAGCTGTCCCTGATCTTCACGGACATCCTTGATTTAGACACCGAGTTTAGGTCTGTCCCTCTTTATCCCTCTTAAAACTGGTGACTGCTGAAGAAAAGGGTGGTGAATTGCCCTTAATAAATAATGATAGTAATTCAGTTATAGACGTTTTACATCAGAAAATCTATATTAATCCACATTCTCTTATTCTGCAAATGTTTCAAGTTAATAGTACAAATATTTAAAATATGTCCCTGATTGTCCCTAATTATTTGAAGATTTGTCCCTGATTCTGTTGAGATTTGTCTCTGATCGTTTGAGAGCTATGCTCCTGTCTTGAATCAGATGTTGTCTCAGGGAGGTAATACAACTGGTTCCCCAGATCAGCATGGTAAAGGATTGTATTTGGGAACTTTCCTGGTACTAAAGAAAAAAGGACCCTGGAGACCTGAAAACAAATAAAATGAAGTGACCAATGACCAACAGAACATTTATTAAATCTAATAAAACCAAAAACTTGTCTGAGAGCTTTCATCTTGAACATACATACATAAGACTTCATCAGAGTAATATGCTACCATAATGCAAGTCCTTAAATACTTATTTGACAACCAATCAAGTGTCTTCAAAGAAAGACTTCAAAGAAACGTTATTGTCATTTAAGAAACACAAGTACTACCTAAACGAAATTTCGAGTGTCAGCTCGTTTACAGGAGAAAACACAAAAAAGAGAGACATGATAGGTATTAAAGAAAAACACTAACTATAGTACAAAAGTAAATATCTAGGAAGGTGACACACATGCTTGTACACTATTTATATACACTGGACAACACTGACTACTAGATGATTAACACAGGAAAAGTGCACTATACACAGAGGTGAGATTGGGTGATATTGCACATAAGGAAGTGATTGTAATTGCACTTGAATGATAATATATTAATTTTAGTCTGTAATAAATAGAATTATTGTATGGAAAAAAAAGAAAAAGAATGAGAGTGTAACAATCTAGTATAGTTCTGATACATCCAGATTTACATTTGCATTAATGAGTCTTACTGCAGTTGGATAAAAACTGTTCATGCATCTGGAGGTCCTGCAGTGGATACTCCATAATCTTCTACCAGATACAAGTTTAGTGAACCAACCATACGCTGGATGAGAAGTTGACATCTCATTTCAAAGAGCTCCTGTAAGGTAGCAAGACTAGTAGCCACAATCTCTTCTGCTGCTGTTATTATTCTTTGCAGCTTCTTCCTTTTGGCCATTGTGTTGTTACCGAACCATACAGTGCAGTTGCTGGTGATAATACTCATGATGACTCCTCTGTAGAAGGTATTTAGAGCATTCAGAGAGAGCTTTGCTTTTCTAAGCCTACTTAGGAAGTGTAGTCACTGGTGGGCTCTCTTAAATAGCTGGGCTGTGTTTGTACTCCAAGATAGATCCTCTGATATATGTACCCCTAGGACTTTATACTTCACCAATGATCTTGAGGGGCAGGTGCATGGCAGAGCTCTTTCTGAAGTCAATAATGATTTATTTTGTTTTATTGATGTCCAGGTCCAAATTGTTGTTATTGCACCTTTCAGTCAGGGAGTTGACCACATTCCTGTACCCACTCTTCTCATCACCACTTATGAGTCCTTCCGCTGTAGTGTCATCTGCGAATTTGATGATGTGGTTGTTGTTAACTTTCACAGAGCAGTCATGGCTAAGGATTGTGAACAGTAGAGGACTCAGCACATAACCCTGGGGTACTTTGGTGTTGACTTTAATACTCCCTGAAGTGTTGTTACCAGCACAGGTCCTTTGTGGTCTTCCCATCAGGAAATTGAGGATCCAGTTGCACAGCCCTTTATTTATGCCAAGGTTGATTAGCTTTTCTATAAGTTGCATTGAAATCACCATATTAAATGCTGAGCTGAAATTTATGAACAGCAGCCTGGCATAGCTGTTGTTCTTTTCTAGATACTTCAGTGTAAATGAAGTGTCACCAAAATGGCATTAGCATTTGATCTATTTGCCTGGTAGGCAAACTGCAGCGAGTCAAAGGATTGGGGTAGTACTGTAGTCAAATCCCTTTTAACCAGTCTTTCAAAGCATTTCAATACATTTGATGTAAGGACCACTGGCCTGTAATCATTTAGGCAGGTGGTGTTGGCTTTTTTGGGCAGGGGGGTTATGTTGTCATAACCAGGAATTATGATTAAGTCTCATATATTTTCATATCAAAGATAATGTAACCAGATGAATTAAAGTACCAAGGTTATACTATAAAAATAAATATCTGTAATGTATATTGTTACTAAGACACTGCATAAATAGAAATAGAAATATGTAAAAATAGTTGTTGATAATTTTAAGGGAGATTTGGATTTACGGTACTTGCGTATTATCACAACCAAATTTGTCAGCTGAATAGCGGCTGCTTCACGGTCATCTATTGGGTCAGCAAATGTAGTCAAAGTGCATTGTTTGGTGTGTGCATGCCCCAGAAATATGTGTTGCCTTTACTTTTATTTAAAAAACATAGTATTGTGGTCCCTTGCATAGATGCATTTGTGCTATTACCGCAACCATTACTGTATTTCAAGACCGGGTGCTGCATGCCAGTTTCTCCTGGCAAATACAAAAATGTTGTCAAAGGCTTTCAAAACTGTGTTTGTGTCCCACAAGTGTGTGCTATTTTTAGGTTATGTAAAAAGCATACTTCTTTCCTCCTGTGAATATGTGTATATGAACACAACCAGGGAAGAAGCTGTCAACATTAACAGAGCAGTAAAGAAGGAATGACCATGACCGCTAAACTAGTATGTCAGCCTTGGAACCTGCCTCCTTCACATTTCAAAAGCATCAGTTAGACATACTTTCTCAGTGCAAGGCTTCCTTTAATGGGTGATTAACACACAATGGAAACTAAAAACCTTAGAAATAATGCCTTCTGTGTCTGTGTTCACTTACTGTCTAATAACTGTCTTAATGATTACTCCTTTACTGTTATAACTTTACATTCCTTCATATGATAGCAGCCATGTTCTTTCATTCATGCACCTGTACTACATGTAAAACAGGAAGAGGAATGGGTTGCTTGTTCCTGCTCCTGGTGCGTAACCACTGTACTCTGGCAGTAGTGGAGACTTTGAACACCTGTTTTAACAATGAGATGCAGTCGTCTCAATCCAAGTGTGCCAATTTTGCAACCACAAAAATCTGTTTGCGATAATACGTAAGTGCTGGATTTTCTTCTTGAATATCAAGAATTAATGTAGTAACTGAAACTAAATGCCTCAGTTGCTCCTTGTATTAATGATGCCCAATCTTTGGTTTGTGTTTTAAAGAAGCGGGCTTACATTGTGTAAGCAATACATTGTTGGTTTTAAAAGCTTTCAACTGATTGTAAAAATGTATATAATAAATTAATAAATTATACATTTTTATATTTTTATATTGTTACTTATTTTTAATAAATGTTCGGTTGGGAGTTGGTCGGTTCCTTTTATTTGTTTTTTGGTTCTTTTGTAATGTTTATTTGTGTTAACCTGATGACCTGTCTTAGACCTTTTTTTGTAAACCTTCACATCATAGTTGCAAACTTTAAAATGCTTTCTCCATACTCTCCGTTTCCCCTCATTTCTCCTTTGAATCTTCTTGTAACTTTTAATTTAAAAGATGTTTGCAGTCAAATTCCAGTCAACCACAGTTTCGGATGCTTTTTGCATTTCTCTGTCTCTGCTTTGCATTTTCAATTGTGTGTCTTGCCCTTTAGATTAGCTATCGCCCCAGGGGTGTTTATGAAGTATAAGGCTCTTGCAGTAGCCTTTTTAAGTTGCAGGTCATTCACATTTTCCCTTATTTAAATGATTGCCTGATTTTTGCAGATTATTTTACAGTTTATGCAGAAACTCTAGCTTAGGTAATAAAGTTATTTCTCTTAGCTTGTGGTTTTAGATGAACAAGAAAGCCCTCTTTCATTCCTTCTCACAAGACGGTGTTTTTAAGGTCTCTCTTCTAGATACAGATCTAATTTTGGCTTTCCTTCCTCAGACCAGACTGAGGCATCTTCCAGAGAATTTCTTAGAATTTTAGGTTTGATGGCCTCGATTATTCTCAGGCTCCACGTGAGAAAAAATCAGTGATTTGTCAAGTCAGTTTGGATTCAAGACGACCACCCTCTATCATTTCATATCACAGTGCTGGGCTTAATGAAGGTAAGAAGAGAACCACTGTCTAAACAGACAATTTCTAAATGGCTTCCCAGGTTATTACTTTTTGTTATTCTCAAAATAGTAAGTTAATTCCAGGCATAGTCAGTGCCCACTCAGGTGAATTCTGGCAACCTCTGTGGCTAGAAACATACATGGGATAGCACCTTGGTCTGGTGTGCACACCTTTACCAAGCACCATAAACTAGATTTCTTCTCTAGGCTAGAGCAGGCTTTTTGTATGACTGTTTTTCTAGGAATTCTGGACTCTGATCCAGCTTCCTCCTTCTTTACTAATCTATGGTATTTGTCCCATATTGTGTCAAGCTAATAATCTAATAATGAAAATAGTACAGTTGTGTAAGTAAATTTACCACAATAGATCACTGCTACAGTAGTCACACCCTTCCTCCAACACCCTGTCTTAAGATAGAGGGAATGGGTTTGGCATAATGGTCTTCACCTCATAAATACATGGGACATGGTTTGATTCTGACCTTGGGTTATTGGCTACCCTTAAAATGCCCCTTCAAGGCAGTTAACCTAGTACTCACCTACAAACCTAAGAGGCAAGCAATCTCTGAAGTATTTGGCACACCAGCCTTTCTTTTCCTGTGTCTCTCATGCATAGTAGAGGCTAGGATACATGTAAGGAGCCCTAAAGCTTTGTAAACCTGGTCAACTGGTCCAGTCCTTGCTAGGATATCCCATAGTGCTTAAGGTACTGCAGCAGTGATCTGTTTGAAGAAATACTGTTATGCTAAGTTTACTTACACAACTGTACTTTAGTAATGTTACTGATATTATTTGCCTCTTTTTAGGTAGGCAAGAGTCAAATTTTTCAAATAGTTACTACTCTTCTAATGTTTTCCAAAAAATATACAGCAAAAAAGTATGTATTCTTTAATGTTTGGGTACATTTGTGTTTTGTTAGTTTACTACAGATAATGATTTTCTACTTACAAAAGCAGCCAAAAACAGTAAAAGAGGAATGACAGCTTAAAGTGATATTAAAATAATAATCATGAAATGTAAGTCTGCATAAAGAACATTAGTTGAATTTATGCTTTTACTCTATGGGTGGGGATAGCATTCTTTCAGTCTGAGGTCTTGGTACAGATGAAATATGAAAACTACCAGTGCTGTTCAAGCAACATATGCAGAGACTTTTCAGCTGTACCAGGCTATTGTTAAACTGCAGGATACAGGAATTCACACATTAGTAGTATTTCACATGAACAGTGCCTGGAAGTGTATGTGAATGATGTTTTTATGACCAAGCAGAGACTTTAATGATTCACAGAAACTAAGTATTTCAACATTTTTGTATTTTATCCAGCCATCTATGCTGGTTACAGTGAACATGGCGGTGACAGGGAGACTGCAATATGAGTGTGCCTGATATATTTTGTCACTGTCATTGCTACAATTACTGAAAGGTCATCAGATGTATAACAAAAATAAGGAAGAAGGTAGAAGATATGTAGCTGTCGCAAGACGTTCGTGGTACTCTGTCATATCTTAACAGCTGGCACTTTGTGACAATACAGGGAGCGCAGGATATAACACTGAACATTTAGATGAAGGAGACTTTGACCCTACTGAGACTTTAGACAGTTTCTCTGCTTCTACCTTCACTTGGGACAAAGTGATACAGTGGTAGTGAAATTACAGTAGGACAAAGGTGAGAGTTGAGAGTTTATTAGGCAGGCAGTAGCTAGTGCCTGAGCAGGGATAAAAACAAATTGTATGGAATGTTACAATGAGTGCCAGTAACTCTAGGCTACATGAAGACAAGCATACAGTTTCTGGGTCTAGAGTATATAGGGATTTAGCTTAGAGAGGCTGTGGGCAGAGGAGGATTCATCGCACATAGGCAAAAGTGCATTAGAAACAACAGGATCTTAGATGTGGACCAAGTTGTGCACAAGACATGAGGGACATGCTAGATCACTGCTAGAAACCAGCAACTGTACTACTGTTTGATTCATGCTATGGTTGGGGGGGGGGTGGCAAAGATGAAAAAGCCCAGGAATCCAAACAAGGACACAACACGAGTACAGTTAGCATGCCAGCTAGGTGGCTATGACACAGAATATATTAGTACTTAATAGGTCTTTGTTATAGCTGGGGTTCCACATTTTTAATCCTGACCCCCTGATTATTTTTTTTTGTCTGCCTGGAGTTTTCTCTGATTTCTTTCCACTCCCCAGAAATATGCTAATTCATCGATTAAACTAAATTATCTATCTATCTATCTATCTATCTATCTATCTATCTATCTATCTATCTATCTATCTATCTATCTCTATCTATCTGTCTCTCTGTCTATCTAGCCATCTGTCGATATATCAGTCTGTCTGTCTGTTATGTAATTTACTGTACACATTGTTGATTAGGCCATGGCCAAAAATGATCTACAATGAACCAGTTTTCTTACCCTGTTAACAAGTAAGCATACAAATGAAACTGTAGTATGTAGATTATAAATGAGTGTAAACATGTGGGACAGCAGAGATAGGGGAGCCCTGGTGAATTAAGAGTGCCATTGATCTGTGGGAAAGGTGTGAGAGAGCATAAGATTGGGGCAGGTAGTGGAGAAAGAGCTGAAAAGGGAAAAGAATGAACAAAATGGCTATGAAAACAATATGAAAAATGAAGATGCGAGATATTTTGGTATAATATTCTACTTCCTCCCCATGGTTTAGCTGAAGATTAGATTATAGGCAAAGCAGACTCCAGGGGACTTGTTAGGATATTAATCTAAATCAGATTTATCTAAACACTTCCTGAAAGCAAAGATTTGGCTTGTTATACTGCCTAAAAGGTCTGAATGGGTGCTACTAAGAAGTGCGTTAAAAAAAAAGAAAAAAAGGTATATGGAGATTCTTACTATGTTAGGTAGTGCCAGTTTCAGAGTAACATTCCTTAAAACTGAAGTCTTGTCTGTCTTTGGGTTGTCAAAAGGCTATACAGCTGCTCTTCTGAACTGTAGAACATTATACTCTGCCGGAATCAAATGATAGAACCAAGGATTAGCCTCACAACCTTGCTGTCAAAGGAGTGCACAAGTCTCTGAAATGAAGATACAGGAATATTTTACTGCATCAAGTTTAGCCACTTACCTCTCAACCTCTTAGAGTAAGAAATCTGGACAAAGCCATAAAAAATGGTACAAACAGGGACACGTTTTAAATATTGCTCTTACAAACTTAGAAAGTTGATAGAATAACAGGTTTTGCATTAGCATTAATTTTCTGAAGGGTATGAAGTCTAAAACTCAAATGTATGTCATTATTTTCTAACTTCAATCTTTAATGATTTGCCACTAATTTGAAAGAAAGTCACAATTTTATGAAAAACGAACCAAAAATATAAGGGAAAAATCTGGACATTCTGCAAAAATCTGTAGAGCTGAGAGGTACAATGTGCTGCTGATCACCTGCTAGACTTGAGGCTTCACTCACTACACTGCTGCTGAAAGGTGCAGTAGTTGCTCTTCACAACTGTGGAACAAAGGAGAAGCATGCAGCGTTTCAAATAATTGCTTCATGGTGGAAGTAAAGTAGTCTGACTATAAATTACAATTCATTGCATTTTACCTGGCCTCATGCTGGAGAGGAGTCCGAGACCCTCACTGCAGCACAGGCAACCCATGTGCACTTAACAGCATGAGTGTTGGAGGGATTATGTGTACTGGATGTCAGCAGCCAACTCCGGTTTGCTCATCCTGAAGGGAAGGAGCTTGGCTCATTATACTGGCAATTACTGTAGCAAAAATAGCCTAGTAAGCAAACTGAGTGATGTTGGGTCAAAAGGCTGTCCATGTGCAGAAGCACCTCTGCAAAGTTCATAGGCTGCTGAGGGGTGGGGATGGGGCAGTCCATAGGATCTGCTTACTGGCCCACTCACTAATACCTAGTAGAGAATAAACGGGACAGGAAACTCTTGCCTTGATGGAGGAATTAATATGTCACTTGGCTGCAGAAAGGAGAGACACTGGGCTGATCATGCACACAAAAATTATTTTTATTTTTTAAATACTATGTGAATATTTCCACATTAGTATTTTTTATATGTAAATGTATTTCTCTTCATTTAACTGTTTAGTTATCAGAAACTAGAGTATGCATTTTCAGTGTCATATTGCCGTTGCTCTGAGTTCTTAAAGACTAATTGCCATTAATCATTGTATGATATTGAGAGGGGCCACGGCCAGCTCTCCCACTGAATGGCAACATAGTAACTGAGAACTAGCAAACAAAAACGGAATAATTTTGTCTCACAATTTTACTGAATAAAGTGACAAATTGGATGGAGCCCATTAGTACAAATGCCAGTGATAAAAATGTTCAGGTTTAAGGATGTTACCTTAGGAGAACAAATGTGCCTTCAGTTCCATAATGTTGTCATAATTGCCAGTGATGTCAGAGAAGTAAAGGCTACATTGTCTGTCCACCAAAGACATGTTGGTGGAGTTTTGGAGAATGAAACGATCTAAAGATGGAAACCAGTGAATTCAAAAAACACAAATCAGATGAAAGGATTATTAGACTGGATTACTTCTTTGATGTTTTGATGGAATAGCTATATAACTCGGATACCACACTAGAAAGAAGCTTCCCCATTTCAGGAGGATCACTGAAGCAATCACAAAGTCATTCATGGCTATTCCTAAATGTTGCTGAGAGAGACTATGCAAAGTCTCATACACTTCACTGTGGGGTTGGAGAGATTCCACAGAGCTGGCAAGAAAATGAAAGGAGACAAAGGTTCTTAAGCACATCTTGCTCTTCTTCCATTCTTTTGACACCAAGGGAATAGCACTGATGGAAAACAGGCTATGAAGATCTATACTGTACCAGGACAAATTGTAAGAGATTCTGAACATTATTCCTTAAACTGTACTGAAGAAAATAAGGATATGAAAGAGAGAATGTACAACTACCATTCCTAGGGGCCTTGATCTACCTGATCTAGTCTACAGACCAAGTGACAGTGCACATATAGCAACACTAAATCCACATATGCAGAGGCCCTTAACTGTAACCTGCCCAAGCAACAAAGACCTCTGAAGCTGAAATGCAAACAAACACCAATCACAACCAATGTGTCACATAGTTCACAACACCAGTGTGCCACCCAGCAACAGCCCCTAAGGCAAGACAATGTACCTAACACTTTAGTCATAGGTGACTCTGTGGTCCAGCACACTGATGTCCCTCTCACCAGGTTGAATAAGGAGAAAATTACAGTCGGCTGCCTGTCGGGTGCCAGGATCCGCCACATAACGCATGCACTCAAGTCACTCCACAACAAGTACAAATATGACTCTGTCATTGTCCATGTTGGAGTGAATGACTTGAGACGTACCTCCCTGGACTACATGAAAAGAGACATGGAAGAGCTCTCTGATCATGTGGCCCAGGCAGGTATGACCCTAGCCCTGAGTAGCATCCTGCCTTCGCCCAGAATGATACCACAATATAAGGATAAAATGATTGACTTCAACAATTGGCTAAGCTTATGGTGTCATTCAAAGGGGATCCAGTATCTGTCTGCCTGGGATGACATGATTGACAGACCACGATGCTTTGCCAGAGATGGTCTGCACCTGTCGCCCTGGGATTCAGGTTACTGGCTAAGGCTCTTGCCACTATAGTGCCTTTTAGGCAAACTTCAAAGGACAAAACCACCACCGTAACAGGTACAAGCATGCAAAATCTGAAGGTAATGCTACTCAATGCTAGAAGTCTAAACCTCAAAATGCACTCTCTCGAGGCACTCCTAAAAATGGAGAACATCGATATCTGTGCAGTAACTGAGACCTGGTTTAAGGCTCCAGAAAGCACCCTGCAATACTAGGCTACAACTCTTACCACACTTTTCGCCACCAAACCAGGACGAAACACTAAAGGTGGAGGAGTGTCAATATTCACCAAGGATATTCACACCACCAGGCTAGTTGGCCAACACAATGTGTCTGAAATTCTCCAAGTGCAACTTAACACTAGGTAAGACTGCAATCCAAATTGTAGCTTGCTACAGATCCCCCACCATACCCCAAGATTCTCACTACACCTTTTCAAACATACTGGAAAATATTAAGATAGAACCAAACACCCTAATACTGGGTGATTTTAACTACCCTGCCATTAACTGGGAAAACTACTCATGTCCCAACACCTTAACGGTTCTTGGAATTCATAAATTCCAACGCCCTGGATCAACTAATCCATAGTCCCACCAGGGGCTCCAATATCCTAGACCTGGTCATTACCAACATGGCAAATCAATGCTCCATACCTATGGTCACCCCCTCGTTAGTCAGGTCTGACCATAAGCTAATCACCCTTAACATCCACATCCCACCCCACCCCCAGTAAAGAAACCACCATAAAAACTTCTCCAAAGCCAACTTCATGCTACTCAAGTCAGAAGTGACAAACTTCATGACACCCATGCAGACGGGAACTGAAAGTTCAACTGCTGAATCCTACACTAAGGCACTGTACGAGCACATCCACTCATGCATGAATCGTGCCATCCCAAATAGAACCAAAATGCTCTCATCCAAAAAAGGAAGCCAATCTGGTGGTCCCCTGCCATAAACAAACTTTACAACAAAAGGAAGAAACTTTTGCAGAAAAGAGGAAAATCCCAGGATGCAAAAAACTCCCTTACTAGCCACAGTAAGAAACTGAGATGCCTCATAAAATCCTCCAAAGCTAGTTATGAAAATAAAATTGCCAAAGATTCCAAAGACAACCACAAAGCATTCTATAACTATGTCAAGAATCTAAATGGCAATGCTCAGATCTGCTCTGAGCTAAAACAGAATGGCAATAAATATACTGATCCAAAGGATATTGCCAATATCCTGGCATATCGATTCAGTGCCAACTTCACCCCTCTCACCCCCTAAATGGCCCATCTCAATACCGGAAGATTGCCAAATTCCAGTAATAACGGCCACACAGGTACAAAACGCACTCTCTAAAGCCAAGAATACAGCATCCATGGGACCAGATGACATCCCGGCTGTGTACTACATGAACTACAATATGAACTGGCACCTCACCTAAGTGTCATGTTTAATCATAGCCTCACCTCAGGTTTCGTGCCCACTGAGTGGCAGAGCTACAGTTATCCCAATCCACAAGGAGGGATCCACCTTGGATCCCGGAAACTACCGTCCCATCAGTCTGACAAGCCTTATCTGCAAGGCCATGGAGCATATTATCATGGAACTTATAAACAAAGACATTGGCAACCTTCAAACACTGGACCCCACCCAGTTTGGGTTTGTGAAGGGCCGATCTTGTCTCCTGAACCTGATTGACTTCTTTGAATCAGTCTCCAGAGCCATGGACAAGGGTAAGGTGGTCCACACAGCCTATCTAGACCTTGCCAAGGCCTTTGACACCATCCCCACTCTGGAATCATAGATAAACTTACTAAGTTGGGTATTAATCCCTATGTCACCCAATGGGTTGCTAAATGGCTTACTGATAGAACCCACACTGTAAAAGTAGCCGACTCCAAATCCAGCTCCAGACAAGTGACAAGTGGAGTACCTCAGGGTTCAGTCCTGGGGCTGCTCTTGTTTGGCATCTACTTCTCTGAAGTACAGGTCAACACTAAGGGACTCTGGTTAACAAAGTTTGCAGATGACTGCAAACTGGGAGCCATTATTGAATCCCCAAATGATGTGGATACTCTACAAAAGGGCCTTACAGAAACAGATGCTTGGTGCCAGAGCCATGGGCTCAAGCTCAATGCCAAGAAATGTATTGTTATCCCCTTTGGGAAAAAACATGTATCCATGAATTACCATATAGGTGGCAGTACACTAAACACAGAAAGTGTGATAAGAGACTTAGGGACACAGGTGGACAGTGGTCTCACCTTCGATAACCACATCGCCACAACAGTCAGGAAATCCTTCTATGTGGCACACCTCATCACGAAGGGCTTTTCATCCAGAAAAAGGAGGTCATTGTCCCACTGTACTCATCCCTCATTAGACCCATTATAGAATACAACGCCCATTTGGTATGTACCTCTCAAGACATCTGCAACAACTGGAAAGGCCTCAGAAATACCTCACTAAAAGAATCACAGGCCTAAAGCAGATGCCACGCTGACCGCCTTAAAAACTCCAGCTATACTCTGTCATATCGCCTACTCAGAGGCGATCTCTGCTTAACATACAAGGCCATGTCAAACCCAGAGCTGTTGGACATGCTACACTTAAAGAAATCCCAATCCCTCAGAGCTACACGCCCAGGGATCTAAACCTTGTCATCACAATAAACAAAACATGCTGGAGGGATAGGTTCCTGACCCAGAGACTCCCCAGACTCTGGAATAGATTGCCCATACATGTCAAGCAGAGTGCCTCTTTGGACCTCTTCAAGAGGAACCTTGACAATTGGATGGGAGAAAGGAAATTCACCCCAGGGATCACATCAGTCGCCCTGCTAGACAGGGGTCCAGGAAAGTAAATAATGTGGGAAGAAATAGCCAGGGAATTGTTATGGCTAGGCTTGTATAGGCCCTAGGGCTGATAGCCTAGTACCAACCTATGAACCTATGACTAAGGATCTGATCTTTGGAGAAGGCAGGAAATGTCCTTAGGTGAGCCAGGAGAGAAATAGGTTTACTATCATATGTTCCAATTCACTGTGTTCGAATGTTCAGATTTCCGAGCATGTTCAAAAATCAGAACACCGAATACAGTAAATCCCAAACTAAGCATTTCAGTAAAGTCGAATGTCAAACACGTCGACTTTACTGAAATGCTCACATCCACTCAGCATTAAAACACACTTTTTTCAGGGGGGCTGTGCCCCCTGCACCCCCCATGGGGAGGGGCTACACCCCCCACAACCCCCTACTTATATATACAAACTCCGAGATCACACTACAGTGAAGGAATGGGTACATTTCCCGATCCCCACTTTAGTGTGATCTGCCCCACAATGTGTGATCTGCCCCACAATGTTGAACCTTGTAATAGCGAACGTTCGCTATTACAAGGTTTGACATTGTGGTGCTCGCGTTTTCGGATATGCAAATGAGGTTTTGCACATATGCCAATCGTACAAAGTGCGATCGACTATGTGATAGTAAACTGAGAAATAAATGTGAATGACAGAATGTCCCCATGTGCAACTCAGATTTGGGAATGAAAGGAATAAGCAAAAATAGAGGAAAACCCTTGA
The DNA here is from genome assembly GCF_019279795.1 of Protopterus annectens. Lineage (NCBI taxonomy): Eukaryota > Metazoa > Chordata > Ceratodontiformes > Protopteridae > Protopterus > Protopterus annectens. The sequence continues at coordinate 948,586,854 of NC_056728.1, forward strand.
CTCTGATTGTAATAATAGAGAAACCCCTAGAAAATAAGAGACCTAGATAAATTATTAAATGTATGCTTCTGGAAGAAGGCAGCCCAGTGACTTAGTTGGAACATCTGAACAAATATATGAGTACCAGAGACAGTTGCATGAAGAAGCAAATCTGAAGAACACATTAACTTAAAATGTAAAATGAAGAAAAAGAAATGACTATCCTGGAGCCTTGAGAGATCCTTCAACATAAATTGAAAGAGTATTGAGCAGAGATAGTAATTATTCATTTTATATTTTTTTTCTGGGAAAATACTGGAAAATACCAACTCTGGACTAAAATCCATCAACTATTGCATATCTGAACAATTTATTATTAATTAATCTGAAATAATCTATAATTATCTTTTAGTATGCATTCTGCATATATACTGTAGACACAAAATAGGTTGTTAAATTTAGGATTGATAATTTATTTATTTCATTATTCATTTTAATGCACTCGAAATGTAATGTAATCTTCTTCTTCTTTCGACTTTTCCCATTAGGGGTCGCCACAGTGGATCACCTGTTTCCATTTATTCCTGTCCTCTGCATCTTGCTCTGTCACACCAACCACCTGCATGTCCTCTCTCACCACATCCATAAACCTTCTCTTAGGCCTTCCTCTTTTCCTCTTACCTGGCAGCTTCATCCTTGGCATCCTTTTCCCAATATACCCAACATCCCTTCTGAGCACATGTCCAAACCAACGCAATCTCGCCTCTCTGGCTTTGTCTCCAAACTGTCCAACCTGGGCTGACTCTCTAATATACTTAGTCCTAATCCTGTCTACCCTCGTCACACCCAGTGCAAATTTTAACATCTTTAACTCTGCCACATCCAGCTCTGACTCCTGCCTTTTTGTCAATGCCACTGTCTCCAACCCCTATAACATAGCTGGTCTCACTACCCTTTTGTAGACCTTCCCTTTCACTCTTACTGGTACTTGTCTGTCACAAATCACTCCTGACACTCTTCTCCACCCAGTCCACCCTGCCTGTACTCTCTTCTTCACCTCTCTTCTACACTCACCATTACTCTGAACTGTTGATCCCAAGTATTTAAACTCATCCACCTTTGCCAACTCTACTCCCTGCATCCTCACCATTCATCTATCCTCCCTTTCATTCACACACATATATTCCATCTTAGTCTGGCTAACCTTCATTCCTCTCCTCTCTAGAGCATATATCCACCACTCCAGGGTCTACTCAACCTGTCCCCTACTCTCACTACATATCACAATGTCATCTGCAAACATCATAGTTCACGGGGACTCCTGTCTGATCTCGTCTGTCAACCTGTCCATCACCATTGCAAATAAAAAAGGGCTCAGAGCTGATCCTTGATGTAAGCCCACCTCCACCTTAAACGCATCTGTCACTCCCTCTGCAGACCTCACCACTGTCACACTACCCTTGTACATATCCTGTACCACTCTTACATACTTCTCTGCCACTCCTGACTTCCTCATACAATACCACAGCTCCTCTCTAGGCACCCTGTCATATGCTTTCTCTAAGTCCACAAAGACACAATGCAACTACTTCTGACCTTCTCTGTACTTCTCCATCAACACTGTCAGAGCAAACATCACATCTGTAGTGCTCTTTCCTGGTATGAAACCATACTGCTGATCACTAATCATCATCTCCCTTCTTAACCTAGCTTCCACTACGCTTTCCCATAATTTCATGCTGTGACTGATCAGTTTTATCCCTCTGTAGTTACTATAGCTCTGCACATCACTTTTATTCTTAAAAATCGGTACCAAAACACTTTTTCTTCACTCCTCAGGCATCCTCTCACTTTCCAAGATTTCATTAAAAAATCTGGTTAAAAACTCCACTGCCATTTCTCCTAAACACCTCCAAGCTTCCACAGGTATGTCATCTGGACCAACAGCCTTTTCATACTTCATCCTCTTCATAGCTATCCTTACTTCCTCCTTGCTAATCCATTGCACTTCCTGATTCACTATCCCCACATCATCTAGCCTTCTCTCTCTCTCATTCTCTTCATTCATCAGCCCCTCAAAGTACTCTTTCCATCTGTTCAGCACACTATCCTCACTTGTGGATACGTTTCCCTCATTATCCTTTATCTCCCTTACCTGCTGCACATCTTTCCTAGGTCGGTCCCTCTGTCTAGCCAAATATGTAATAATTTATTAAATTATTTTTAAATTAAAACATCATTGATATAATTCATTGATTTCAACTAAAGAAAGTGGAATTTCATTTTTGTAGGATATTTAAATCAGTGACAGCCAAGATACTGTGACATTGTAGGCACAGCTGAAGCTTAGACAGATCAGATACAGGAGCAGCTTTTGGTGAGAAATCCTTTATGGGAGATTATGATGATTTTTTTTATTTTTATTTAATATTTGTTTACCGTGAAAGTCCGACTTGGAATGAAGCCAGTTTTCAGCGTAGGCCTGGGGAGAAACACTCCAGATGCATGTTTTTGTAATGTGGGAGAAAACCCACACGAATGCAGGGAGGACATGCAGACTCTGCACAGAAGGCACCCCAGCTTAGAATTCAACCAGAGAACCTCTTGCTGTGAGGTGACAACGCTACCACTGCACCACTGCATCATGATATGGATGAATATTTTGAAGTACCCAGTTAGTCTCAGGATGAGATCCAGAAAATAAGGTAGACGTGTTTATATGAAGTAAGAACTTAGCTGCAATGAAGGAGAGAGAGATCTGTGCTCTCATAGCAATGTGAGATCTAAATTAAGGTAAGTCAGCCATTCTTTATCACTTAAGCAGTTCTACAATTTTAGTAAATAACATGATGTAATGTCAGCCAAAACTGACAGATGCTGATGTTTAGGGATATCATCTATTTCTTGAGCTGTGATTGGTCAAAATTTACGATTCACATATGGGCTTGGAGGAAAATGCAAAATTTATCACAGCAGACAATGGAGAATCATACTTCCTTTAAAGAGAAAAACATATTTTTTCAGACCTATGCTCCAATCCAAAAATTATAGATTCTGAATATTAAAAATACTGAAAAACAAACAGATTTTTTTTTTAAAACAGGGAGAGTCTACGATAGTTAGCAATATGCATAGGGTTAGCCACCACAAGAGTAACTTACTAGGCCTTTGTATTGGTATGAGAGACAAAAAATTTGGAACATGGGCAGTACTCTGGGGAGAGATTGTTGTTAATGTCACTACTGCAGGAGAGGAATTGGAGTAAAGCAACAGCTTTAGTTGCTGGGGACAGTATGACCACTCTGCAATATTAATCTCTTGAGAGTTAGAGTACACTGGGGGTCACTTATTAGGAAGGACTCATAATGTACAAAGGGAATAGAGATGCAGAGTTATGAAAGGGGGATGATTCTCTTGAACAATAGGGTGGTATGTGAGAGATCTCCATGTTCACAGTGAGGTAGGAAGCACCATCTGACCATATATGTTATAGATGCGGACAAAGGAATAAACAACTAAAAGTATCACTGCAAAATAATAACGGAGATAGAATGTAAGAAGGATAAGTGGGGATTAGCTTTCATGATTTCAACTAAACATGGTCATATTAACTAATTAAATGTAGTTGTGGGGTAGTATAGCTTCCTTCCAAACAGTTGATCCAGGATTGATTCCCAGCTAGTGCAAGAGTTTTGTATATTTAGGTGGAGGTGGTGATAGGACATGTTAAATGGATGGAGCAGACATGTTATGCTCATATCACCAAAGAAAAGGCATGCACAACAGACATGCTGCTACTATCTGGAAATATTTTACATGTCACAGACTTCTGGGATGACAAGGATGTGAAAAATGGGATGCATAAGATAGTTCTCAAATATTAAAGAACATTTTGCAGGAAAGAGTTCAATATTATATTCATTTTGGTATATCTAGATGTTGATTATAATCATAGGTTTATACAGATGTGTATTGATTAATCAGATAAACTTCAAACTTGCTTAAAAACACAGTGGGATCGGTAAGCCTACACATTCTTTTGGGCTCATTTTCTTTTTCTTGGTGTATCTTATTCTAAGCATATTCCACACTGCCAAACTGAAAGTACTTCTGATGTAACAAATCAAAACCAAGAAAATCTAAAGGTATTACTGGTCATTTCTAAGAGTCTAAACAAAAAACTCCACTTCCTAGAAGCTCTCTTTATCGTAGGCAATGCTGAAGTCTGTGCAGTCACTGAGACATGTTTTAAAGTCGTGGAGACCACACCAACAGTGCTAGGTTATACTGCCTTCTAAACATTTAGGCCAGCTACTTTACAGGCAGGGAATAAAGATGGAGGTGTCTCTATTTACATCAAAGATAAATATACTTCAAGGCTGGTCAAACAGGACAATGCACTTGACCTACTCCATGTTCAAATCACCATAGGCAAAACACAATACCACTTCCTTGCAAGCTATACATCCCCCTCTATGACCAAGGAAACCCATACTATGTATTTAAACTTATTAGAAATGCTAACCATCCAACCCCTTACCATATTCATGGGTGACTTTAATTACCCCATTATTAACTAGAAATCCTGTATGACACCAAATGTACATGCACAGAGATTCCTGGATTTTGTAAACACAAATTCCCTGAACCAGATAGTCAGTACATTAACCAGTGGTGCAACCATAATGGATCTGGTCCTCACTAATATGTGAGAATGCTGCACACACCCCATACTGTAATGCCTTCTCTGGTAAAGTAAGACCACAAAATGGACTCCTTTGAAGTAAAAATAAAACCTGGAATATTCAGGAACTATTCTAAGGCTAACCTTCTGCTATTGAGAACCTGAAAAAAATTCGAGCTTCCATAAACCCGGAGAACACAGAAACCCTGTACAAGCATATTAATAGCTGCATAGAGGCAACTGTACCCACCAGGAAGAAACACAGAACTAACTCGAAAAACAAGCCACCCTGGTGGAGCCACAAAATCAATAGGCTGTATAACAAGAGGAATAAAATCATGGCAAGAATTAGGAGGTGCAGTCCCCAGCAGGATAAAAGCACTCTCATCAGACTAAACAAACAACTCAGAGGACAAATAGTCTACCAAAGCCAAATTTGAGGTAGGTTTGGCCTCCCAAGAACAAGGACAACCACAAAGCATTCTTTAGCTATTTCCACAACCTCAGAGGCAATACACAATTGTGTGCTGAGCTCATTGTAAATGGAGCCACCTATACTGAGCCAGAAGACGTAACAAACCTCCTGGCTGATAAATTCAGCTCCAGCTTTAAACATCTCTCCTCCCCTCAACCTTTCCTCAGGAAATATCATCAAATATATCTCTCCCTACTATCACTAGGGAACATGTCCTTAATGTTCTCTCTAAGACCAAGAACACTGCATCAGTGAGTCCAGACAGTATCACAGGATACCTTCTAAATAGCATGAAACATGACCTATCAGGGCATCTGGAATTACTATTTAACTGTAGCCTCCAAACAGGTTTTGTACCTCATGAATGGAAAAAGGCAACAGTCATCCCTCTGCACAAAGGTGGGCCATCTGCAGACCTTGGAAACTACAGACCCGTAAGTCTCACTAGTCTTATATGTAAAGCCATGGAAAGAATTATCATGGAGATGATCAATACAGATATAGTAAACCTCTAGACACTGGACCCAACCCAATTTGGTTGTTTCAAGGGCAGATCATGCCTACTCAACCTGGTGGAATTCTTTGAGAAGGTCAACAAAGCAATGGATGAGGACAAAATTGCTCACACTGCCTCACCTGGCCAAGCCATTTGACACAATACCCCACTCAAGCATTGTTGCCAAACTCAGTAAGTTAGGTACAAACCCATATGTCACTCCATGGATAGCCAACTGGCTCCCAGACAGGACCCAGGAAGTTAGAACTGGGACATCCACCTCTACAAAGAGGCCAGACACAAGTGAAGTCCCTCAAGGATCAGTCCTTGGACCCCTCCTTTTTGTCATTTACTTCTCAGAAGTCAAGGCCAATGTCATTTATGTCATTGTCAATGGCATTTAGTATATTTAGAAGAAGATTAGCATTCTCCAAAAAAAGGCTAAAACCAGCGTTCAAGGCTAGTGGATCATTTGTTTTTGGATGTTTGGGAAGAAAGGTGAAAAACTTGGAATGTTTTATTGACCTAATTAGAATAGCATGCTGAAGTGATGGGAGAAAGTTAATGTTGTGTTAACAATGGGTCTGATCTGGAAAAAGATGTTTTATATTTGAAAGGCAAAGACTTTAGAGAAAGAAATGGAGAACAGAGTAGGGGTAGATATTCAGATGCAAAGACAAATTGATAACTCAGAATACTCCATCACAAGGATTAAGACACTACAAGGGAACAGTCTTGACTGGCTCCTCTTACTGGAAAGGCTCACCCACACTCTGCTACAGTTTGCTGTGTGGGAAAGGTTAGTTTGTTTTTTATTTATTGTATTTTGTATTACTTTGTTGCCTTTTTCTATTTTGTATACTGTGATTTGTTTTCTTTACAATGTGTTTTACTTGTGTTCTGCTTTTAACTGCATATTAAAACTTGAAAAGAGTCCACAGCTCTTTCTCTTGTGAGTCAGACAAATTAGAACAGGTAAATTAAGGAGTCACACAAGTTAGAACAGGTCAGTTAAGGTTAATCATCTGTGAACTGAGGGAGTGGAGCTAGGAACTAAACCTTTTATTTAAGGGTAAAATAAAACATTTTAGAGCATTACTGGAAAGGGTCACCCAGACCCTGCTACAGTTTGTTGTGAGGGAAAGGTTAGTTTGCTTATTATTTGTTGTATTTTGTATTACTTTATTGCCTTTTTCTATTTTGTATACTGTGATTTGTTTTCTTTACACTGTGTTTTACTTGTATTCTGGTTTAAACTGCATATTAAAACTTGAAAAGACACCACAGCTCTGTCTCTTGTGAGTCAGATACAAATTTTCCTACCCTCCCACCTGGTTACTGTTATGTTCTTAAACACCACTGTCTTTCTAGTTGGCTGCCCATTATGTTAATTTGACCATATATCTCATTTCCTCTCTGCTTTTACTGGCTGTTGTGAGTAAGCACAAAATTATCATTTTGTGAAATCACTCCCTTTGAACTATTTAAATTTTTGGCCACCCTACTGGATTCCATGGTACCAGACTACAAAAGTGACCACCCCTTTTCAATCTATCTTGCTGTTTTAAAAATAGTGACTCTCCACTAAAAGTTAACTTTTTAGACAGGTAAAACTTAAGTTACCTACTTTCACATCTAACTCGTCTAGCACACACTGCAGTGTTTAGGATAAACCATTTTTTTTCATCTTACCTTTAAGCATCTATTGCAAGACCACCAGTTATTGAAGAGCCCACATTCTGCCTCTCAGTAGTCGTCTTGGGATTAGTGTTTCTGTTTTCTCCTGGTGAGAGAAGGAGTGCAGTTATTATTTCCTGGAGACTGCTGATCACCAGAAAGCTTAATAACTGCTTTTTAGGTGACAGCTTGGAATCTGTGCTTATGTTATGATCCTGGTGAGAGTAGGAGCAGAGTGCATTGATTTCTGACTCTTTCTGGTTGGAGAGTGAGGGTCTGTGCCCAGCATAATTTTTTGGTCTGGTTGCTATTCAAGGCATCTACTAGAAAAAGGCTACAAGCCTGCAGACCCTTGCATCATTTGGGACAATACTGTGGATCACCTAACAGGCCATGGCCTGCTTCTCTTCTTGGGATTGGTGCTAACATTTTGCTTCTGGTGAGAGAAGAAGCAAAGGATTATTGCATCCCAACAGAGTGATGCTGTGCTGAGACCAGCATTAGTAATAGCCAGGCAGTAGCCATTCATGCGACTCCGCTCTTTTCATCATTCTTGACAAGCTAATTCTTTGCTTTCTGTAAGTACTGCTTGATTTGTTTCTAACTTCAGAGTATCTGCCTGAATACTTCATCCTTAAATTTTCAGAGTCTACATATTAGTTTTCCTTCAAGTGCTTGGCAGTGCTCTGTACAGACTCAAACACCTTATGTGACATTTTTCCTGTAAAAGGAATATATAAGAAAACCGCTCCAATACTTAGTAATAATGACTGTCCCTCCTGGCATGTCTAAATGTCAGTTCCCTGTGCTTTCTCCTAGTAACCTGGTGAACTTGGGCATGAAGCAACTGCCTCATGTACACAGACAATCTTTCCTCTTACCTCCCAACACTCAGACTTGTGAGAGATACACTTATATATCCAAATTGGAAGACATTCACTCTCAGGCCAAGACTGGAATAGCTGGTCAAGAGGAGAAGGTCAACACCTGCACCACACCACATGCAACACTTAACCCTCCAGAACACCCACCACTGCAGCTCTCAAATAAAAACACAAACTGCACAACCATCTTCATGGAGGCTGTCAGTAGAAATCTACCCAAACAGCAGAGACCTCCAAGGCAGAAATGCACTTGGCCACCACAACACAACACAAACCACAAGACACATAGTTCGCCTACACAGCGTGTCCCTCAACCTAAGCCCATAAGGTAAAGCAGCTTGCCCAATGCACTAATCATATGTGACTTGATAGTGAGGCACACTGATGTCCCACTCACTAGGTTGAATAAGGAGAAGGTAACAGTCAGTTGTCTATCAGGTGCCAGAATCTGACACATAACACATGCACTCAGGTCACTCCACAAGTACAAGTATGACTCCATCACTGTCCATGTGAGTGTGAATGACCTGAGATGCACCTAATCCTGAACAGCATCCTACCATCACCCAGAAGGATACCGCAGTACAAGCAGAAAATGATTGACTTCAGCAATTGGCTAAGTTTCTGGTGTCATTCTATGGGGATCCAATATCTGTCTGCTTGGGATGACATGATTGACAGACCTTGATGCTTTGCCAGAGATGGCCTGCATCTGTCACCCCTGGGTTTCCAGATACTGGCTAAGGCTCTTGCCACCCCTATAGTGCCTTTTTAGGTGATCTTCCCACAACTAAATTACCACCATAACAGCTATAAATAAATGCAATCTGACGGACATGCTGCTCAATGCTAGAAGTCTAAATCTGAAGATGCACTTGCTCAAAGCACTCCTCAAAAATGGAGAACATTGACATTTGTGCTGTAATGCTGACATAGTTTAAAGCAGCAGAAATCACCCCTGCGCTACCAGGCTATAACTCATTCCACACCTTTCAGCCCCAGAACATGGACCGAATCTCCAAAGACGGTGGTGTTTGCATATTCATAAAGGATATGCACACCTCTAGACTAGTAGCCCAGCATAACGTATCTGAGATACATCAGGTATAACTACCATTGGGTAAGATGACAATTCAGGTTGTCACCTGCTATAGGTCCCCAACCATGTCCCAAGACTCTCACTCCATGTTCCTAAGCACCCTGAAAACTATTAGGGTCCAACCCAACACTCTCATACTAGGTGACTTCAACTACCAATCCAGCAACTGGGAAAACTACTCATTCACTAATACACTGCCCCAATGCTTCCTGGATTTCATCAATTCCAATGCCCTAGACCACCTCATTCTTACCCCCACTAGAGGAAGCAACATCCTTGACCTGGATATTACTAACATGGGCAACTGTTGCTCTTCACCAATAGTCAATTCCTCCCTGGTTAGATCCGAGCACAAACTAATCACCATGGAAATCCACCCCCCCCCCCCACAAATGTAACCACCATGAAAAACTTTTCCAAAGCAGCCTTTGGGCTCCTAAAAACAGATGTGGCTAACTTCACAGAACCCATGTCAGTGGAAAATAGATGCATGACTGCCGAATCATATACCAATGCACTGTAAGAACATGTACATAAATGCATGGAACTAGCCATACCCAACAGAACTAAGATGCTCTCCTCCAAAAAAAGGAAGCCAATCTGGTGGTCCCCTGCCATTAATAAACTCTACAACAGATGGAAGAAACTGTAGCAGAAAAAGGTGATGTCCCAAGACTGGAAAAACTCCTTTATTAGCCTCCACAAAAAGTTGAGATACCTCATCAAAACCTCTAAAGCCAGCTGTGAAGGAAAAATTGCAGGAGACACTAAAAACAATCACAAAGCCTTCTATAGTTATATCAGGAACCCCCATGGCAATACCCAGGTTTGCTCTGAGTTACTGCACAATGGTACCTCCTATACTGAGCCAACAGATATTGCTAACATACTGGCCGACAGATTCAGTGCCAGCCATACCCCTCTCTTGCCCCCTAAAGGACCAATCACAATACCGGAGGAATGCCAGGCACTCAGCATTACTGCAGCACAGGTTAAAGCTGCATTGTTGAAGGCCAAGAATGCAGCTTCCATGGGACCCAACACTATCCCTGGGTGTGTTCTACATGAACTACAAAGTGAACTGCCACCACATCTGTATGCCCGGTTCAATCACAGCATCACCTCAGGCTTTATCCCTACCAAATGGTGCACTGCAACAGTCATCACTCTCCATAAAGAGGGAGTGACTACAGATCCTGGGAATTATCACCCCATTAGCCTGACGTGTCTGATATGAAAGGCTATGGAGTGCATCGTCATGGACCTAATTAACAAGGAAACAGGGAATCTCCAAACTCTAGATCCCATGCAATTTGGTTGTGTGAAGGGTAGATCATGCCTGCTCAACCTGGTTGCCTTCTTTGAGTCAGTCACCAGAGCTGTGGATGAGGACAAGGTAGTTCATACAACCTACCTCGATCTGGCCAAGGCCTTTAATACCATTCCCCACTCAGGAATTATTGATAAACTCACCAAACTAGGCATTAACCTCTATATCAGTAGGTGGGTTGCAGATAGAACCCACAGTGTGAAAGTAGCAGACTCTAAGTCAGACTGCTGACCAGTCACGAGTGGAGTCCCGCAGAGATTGGTCCTAGGTCCTCTCCTGTTTGGCATCTACTTCTCAGAAGTCCAGGCCAACACAGAGGGACTCTGGCTGACCAAGTTCGTAAATAACTGCAAGTTGGGAGCCATTATTAACTCCCCAGGTGATGTAGACATCCTACAGAAAGGCCTCACCGAGACCAATGACTGGTGTTAAAACCATGGCCTTAAGCTTAATGCTAAAAAATGCGTTGTCATCCCCTTTAAGAAAAGTCAGTTCCCACTAATTACCACATTAGTGGGAGTCCACTGAACACTGAAGGTGTTATAAGAGATCTGGAGACACAGGTAGACAGCAACCTCTCCTTTGACCACCACATGGCCACTGCGATCAGAAAGTCCTGTGTGGCACATCTCATTACCAAGGGTTTTGCATCCAGGGAGAAAGAGGTCATAATCTCTCTCTATTCTTCCCTCATTAGGCCAGTCATCGAGTATAATGCCCCATTTGGCATGTACCTCACTAGACACATGCAACAGCTGGAAAGGTCACAAAAGTACCTCACAAAGAGGATCCTAGGCCTTAAACACATGTCCTACACAGACAGACTCAAAAATCTCCAGCTATTGTCTGTCTCATATCGTCTGTTAAGAGACGATCTCTGCTTGACTTACATGTCATGTCTGACCCAGCTCTGTTAGAAATGCTACTTCTAAAGAAATCCAAATTCCTCCACACCACATGCTGCAGAGACCTCAGCCTCATTACCACAATCAACAGAACATGCTGGAGGAACAGGTTCATAACCCAGGGACTGCCCGTGCTCTGGAATAGACTTCCCATACATGGCAAGCAGAGCACTTCACTAGCCCTCTTCAACAGAAATCTTGATGAATGGATGGGAAATAGAAAGTTCACCTCGGGGATCACTGCAGTGGCTCTGCTTGATAGAGGCACTGGAAACTAACCCGGGGCGGCACGATGCCAGGGCACTTCTATAGGCTAGGCTTGTAAAGGCTCCAGGGACATTAGCCTAGTACACACCTATGAACCTATATGTGATTTTTGATAGAAGAACTAAGTCTAGAATCAGGAAATCTCAGACCATGCCACAGGCAAGGTTAATGCTTGAAGGAGAAGCTGTTAACAGCAGTGGATGTTGGAAATGAACTAATTATAAATGGTAGGATAAGAAGGAAAAAAGACTAGGGGATCTAGAAAAATCATGTTAGAAGAAAATTTGAGAAATTGAGAACACGTAGTGTTATGTTAGGCTATAGTGTAGACACCTGAATGAGGGAAGTTGATGGGAATAGACAGACATTCACAGAGGAAAAAAGGAATGGATGATGTGGGTCTAGAGGAAATTTCCTAGAACAATAGATAATAATAGAGAGGGAAGGTAGAAACATGACTGATACACAAATAAGGGAAGAGAAGCTTACATGTAATACTGTTGCAGGGCGGCTCCAAAGAGGGAGCGAGGCAGCATCCTAAATTGAGGTTCGTGGTGGCTGCAAAGGGAAAACTTTGGCAGGTACTACGGCTGGTAATTTAAAGTTCATTATTAGTTGGAAGTTCATATCATTTGACTGAAGTGGATGAAAGTAAAAGAGAAGGAGTGTGGTCTAACAACTAAGGCATCTTTCAGCTTTATGAACAAGATAAGATTTTTATAGGAGACTTTTTAGTTTTTAGATGAGTTCTATAAATAGAGTAGGGACTTTTTTTTCAACAGTTAGAAGAATGTAATGCTTTTCAAAAGAGGAGTAGACTGTTACTGAGATTCTGGCTTGCCAGGTTGCTTGTGCTTCTCCAAGTGGTAGGGAAATAAAGGTAACCTGGGGAACATTCAGCAGATATCATTCTTGAATTTGGACTTGAGCATTATGGTGAACGTATTGGCATGGAGGGTAGATAAAATGTTGCAAAAAGAGCTGGGGATGGTGAGGGCAGGTCTATGAATGGTAGGAAGGTGACTCTCAGCTATTGGGTTCTTCCAGCTTTATGTCTACAGGTGGGAAATGGAGATGTGACAGGGTTTACATGATCAGTCTTTCTGACATCGGAAGAAGCTATAACTCCGCTAAGTGGGAATTCTTGAGTAAAATCCTTCAGGACTGAGGGAGAAAAGAAAAGTTTAGGAGGTGGAGCTCTCTTGATCCATAGAGTATGTGAAAACCTAGATGGGGCTTCTTCGTATTTTGAAGGAACTGGTAGAGAGGGTTAGGAAGGAAAAGGGTGCACAGAGAAGACAGGAGCAAGTATCAGTAAGGATGTTAGAGAAGAACCCTATAACATGCTGTAAGCCAGGGCAGTTCCCACTGTTCACTGATGAGTACGTTATCCTAGCAGACAATGCGGAGCAAATGTAATGAACAGGCTTGCAGGTCTTTGAAGACTTTTTTTGGGGGGGAGCTGTACATCTTGGTGGACAATAAAGAGCAAATGGTACTGTTAAGGTTTGGGTGAACATACAGAAGTGAGAGAAAAAGTAAATACATTGTTTCCATATTCTCCAAATTGGTGCAGCTGTCGAGATGATATATTTGGAAGTCAAGGGTTTGTTTGCAGAGCCATCATGTTATGGAGAGCGCAGGTGGTTTATTCAATATAGTCATTAGGTCAAGAGGGCAGTATGCTTGGGGTCATCAGTGCTGAGTATAGTGAGGTAAAAGAGATTTGTTCAACGGCTGAGAAAACATCATTTTTCTTAGCTCAAGGTTGGGGAACAAGATGAGCAAGGAAGCTGGATGTCTTGGGATCAGAAGATGGTAAGGGTACATATGTTCTGGATACGTGCACAAGCTAAGCAGCAGTGGAAGGGAGTAAGCAAGAAGGATTTAATCTTAAAAATGTTCTGTTCTGTCCTTGGTTATTATGCATATGAGGGTGGGTGGGGGTTAAGGCTGATTTATAAGGGAAAAGGAATCCGTGAGAAAGAGGGAGCTAGAGAGGATATATAGGAAGGGACATTCAGGTTACTGCAAAAAATAGTTGTAAGATATAAACAAAAAGGGCTGCTGAGCTGCTTTAAAGGGAGTGCATTCTTAGATTTCTTTACGGTGGGAGTTTGAGACCCAGAGATGATTGCTGGGTATAATAGCTCTTAACACAGGTCATCAGGAAAAGTGAGTGTGTGGATAGAATAATGGTTTATTTTAGATAAGGACATCCTCTAGAGGAAGGGAGGTACAGCACTGAGGGAGTGCTAATGAAGGAAAAGCAGTACTTCTTTTTTTTCAGTAAATCACTCCTATATATTTATGTAAATTGTTTTTCAACATATTTAAAGAAGAGGTTCTGGCAAATATTTTTAAATGATTTCAGTAAATGAGTGACAGAAGTAGTTTTTATGCATAAACAGTGTCGTAGATTGTTACTGGAGGAGAAGTTCAGAAGTAGTGCTACATCCATGTGTATAAGGTGACATGAAGTCAGTAACAAGAATGTATTAACTGGTTTGTACTGATGGTCAACAGGAGAGAATATACATTGCTATTTTAAAATAGATGCAGAAAAGGCAATGAAGTAGATGAGTCAGTGCAGCTCTCTGGGGAAAGGCCAGTGCATCACAATATCCATAGTAAAGCTATCAGGCATCATAACTGTATAGTATATATTTGAGTAGTAATATTAAAATAACTGAGCTGAGAGGTAAAATACTGGTTGGGATTCATAGAAAAATGCATGCTATGCTAACTTTTGAGGAGGTCTGTGTACAAGGTGATGCACAGTTATTCAAACGTATTAGGCATTGGATAGTGCCCACATTCTGAAGAAAGGACAGTATCAGTAATGAAAGAAGTAGCAGCAATGAGGTTAAGACTGCTAGGCTGCATCATGGGAGGAGCAGCACTATTATAACACATGCTGGCAACGAGACAGATGGCACTTGCTGAGCAGGGAAGTACAGCTGAGTAATACACACTCACGCATGCAAAGTTGCTCCACAAAGTTCCATTACACACACCAGGTACACGAAGGACAGCAAGTAGCCAGCAGATATATCAGTGTGGGTCTGCACAGCAAAATGCCAGCCTTTTTTATTATATGCTATGAGCTGTTACATCATGTTGCAGACTGCAAAGCCTCTGATTATAAGAATTTTCCACAAGAACTGACAAAAAAATCCTTCAAGACCTGGGAGAAGTACTTATTTTACTTGGACGGTGCAGTGGTGCAGGGGTAGCATTGTTGCCTCACAGCAAGGAGTTCTCTAGTTTTATTCTCGGCTGGAGTGCCTTCTGTTCAGAGTCTGCATGTCCTCCCTGTGTTTGTGTGGGTTTCCTCCGGGTGCTCTGTTTTCCTCCCACATCACAAAAATATGTGCCTAGAGTGTTTCTCCCTGGGCCTCCACTGAAAATTGGCTTTGTTCCAAGTCAGACTTTCCTGTTAAATAAAATAAATAAATAAATAAAACTGTAATAACCATGCACTTTTTAGGTGCTTTTCTAGTAATCCAGCTAACAATTGCTTTGGTTGAAACTCCAGTGGGAGAAGAGAAAAAAAATAGTCATTTCTAGGCCCCCTGCTCTTTGCAGAACATCTGAGTTGTCCATTTTTGTGCAATGCTGCTAATTGTGCAGCTGCATTTAAATATGCAATTCTATATAAGCAGGTATCTTGAACTATATTTTTGTGTATACCACTCCACCCTCACCAAATCAGTACCATTTAGAGTATTTATCAATATCTGTATTACAGACAGCTGCCTGCTGTTGTGAAGTGAGACGCACTATGTACAACAGATACTCAGAGTAGCGTTAATCAGCCTGTAGCTGCCCTACATTAGCAGACTTAGCTTGTAGTTGCTCCATGTTGCTCCTAGCTGTTAGTAGTTGCTTTGCGTAGTGCATATCCAGTTGTTACTTTGTACAAATATGTGTTTCCTCCACAGTAAAGTTCAATGATAAAATTACTAAGTGTCATGCTGTGTGTGTATTTTAAACAAATTCTCCAAATCCTTGGACTAATCTGGAGGGACAACCTACTTGTCCTCAAATTATTCCACTTATATACCTCACTTCCTAATATACCTACTGTAATATATATTACAGTCAAGGTCTTCTCCTAATGCTGACTGAATTTGCTTACTTATTCTGTTATTAATCATGTGTAACTATGTTTTCCTGTGTTTATAGGTCTTATTATGTCTTCTGCTGTATACTGTATTTTAACATATTGTGTAAAATTTTACTTACTGTGGAGCTTTTCTCCCTGGGCCTACACTGAAAATGGACCTGTGTCCAATTGGACCAGCCCGGTTAACAAATGTAAAATAAAAATAAAATAAATAAAATAAAAATAAACTGTTGCCATCCTTATAGCATTTAGTATCCTTAGGTAGTGCAGCAAATGCCTGATGCTTACAGATAATCAACTTTTACTTGGTATCACACATTATGTCTGTCAGTGATACAAGTATTTAATAAATGTGAAGGCCACACTCTCACAGAAACAGACTGTGAGCATCATACACTTCTACAATGCTCTGGTCTAGAGCAGAATCCTTCCATCTCCTAGAGTGATAACTGGGTAAGATAACTGTCTTCAACACTTTGCTAACTAGTTGGTGTCATTTCAGGAGGATACAGTATGTGTCAACATAGGATGAGATGCTCAACACCTGTAATTGCTTTGGCAAGTATGATCTGAACCTCCCATTGCAGGATTTCTGCATACTGGCTAAATGCCTTGCTGCTCACATAGTGCCTTTTTTAGGCAGTCCTGCAGATGGACTTCCCAACATTACCAACATATCAAATCCAAAATATGATCACATTGAGGTGATTCTGCTTAATGCCAGAAGTCTCAACAACAAAATGTCAAATCATGATGCTCTCCTGAATTGCAAGCACATCCATGTCTGTGTAATTACTGAAATGTGATTTAAAAGTTCAGAAAGCAATTCCTCCATATCTAGGTTTAGCACCTGCCATGTGCTTAGACCCAGTGGAATCTGATTCCTAGCAACTCAGAGTTCAATGAGCTCCAAGTAACACTGAACAGAAGCAACTACCAGTTTTAAGCCTGCTAAGGATACCATTTATCTATACTGATGTTCAAGTAAGTTTCACAGATGTGATCAATGAACTCCCGATAAATAAAATTCATTATTTTTAGAGACGTTTAACTACCCATCAGTAAACACCTCAAATGTAGGATACACCCAACAGTTCTTAGCTTTCATAAACACAAGCTCCCCTGTATAGATTGTTAACAAGTGTTGATTCAGTTGTCCGGGATTTGAGAATTTATGTAGACAGTGAACTAACTTTTGATCAGCATGTGTCCATTGTTGTAGGAAAGTCCTTCTATATTGCACAGCTTATAAAAAAGGGATTGTGTCTAGATCTAGGGATGTCATTCCCCGGTAATCAAACTGGAAATAATTAATAAATTGTCCCCCTTTACTTAGCCCTCATTAGGCGAAACATTGGGTATAATCTCCCCTTTGGCATATATCTCTCCAGACTCAATTAGAATGCCTACAGAGTACCTTAGTAAGAGGATACAAGGCCTAAACAATATGTCTTATACATGGACCGACTCAAAGCTCTATCACTATACTCTGTATCCTACTGAATGCTGAGGGGTGATCTGTGTCTGGAATACAAGGCATCCTCTGACCCAATACTGTTGGATTTACTGCACATCAGCAAGCCAAAAGCCATCAGAAATACTCAGTCTAGGGATCTAAACCTCTTCTGCAACATCAACAGAATAGTTTGGAGAGACAGGTATATCTTGCAGAGGATATCACTGCTCTGGAACAGACTCCCCATCCACATAAAACAAAGTTCACCCCTGTCCATATTCAGGTGCAATTTAGATATATGGATGTGAAACAGAACATTTACTCCAGGACTGCTCCCTGTACTACTAATGGACAGAGGCAGGTTCTAAATGCTGTATCCCATGCATGGGCTCCCTCAAATTATCTGCGTTATCATTCCAGTTATCCTCATTAGGTGTTATATATAATTTTCAACCATGAGATAGATAAGGCACATCTCTGTCCAAATGAGGTTAATTCAAGCAAAAAGGGGAAATTGCCTAGGCTTAAAATAACCCACAAGTGCAACTAACCTACCTATGAAACTATGAACAAACTCACTACAAGGCAAATATTCTTGACCTTGTCATTTACGAATATAGCTTCATCATGTACTGTTCCGCTGGTTAAGCCAGGTCATAAACTAATGACTTTCACCTTTAGAACCTCTAAATCATCCCAATATTTCTGAATTCAAGCTTTTCAAACATACAAATCTAAACAAATTCTGTGATGACATTTCAAGACTTATTTATTCCAACTTAGTTCCTGACATCCTCTCAACAATAAGCTACACAAAAGCCCACTTAGATAAATGTAAACAATTGATAGTACAGATCAGATCTAAATATAAGATGAAGTTTACAAGAAAATCACCGGTGGTCCATCAACATGAACTGCACATTAAAAGAACAACAGTCCTTAAAGTATAAAGATGGCCTAAGGACCCTCAAATCAAGGATAACATTAGAATATTGAGTAAAAAAAAGACTTTTAGGAATAGTAAGGCAGACAGTGAATTCAGATTAGCATCTGAAGCTAAGGGTAACTGCAAGTCATTCTTTAGGTTTTTAGGGAACTAAGAAACATAGCATTTATCACAACTTATTCCACGTAGCAGCACCTACTTTTACCTTGTATATGTTTCCAACTTCACACCAGAAACACTATTCAGTGCTCACTTGTATTCCTGGTCGCAGCACTGTTATGCTAATTTGAGAGGTTCTTCAGTGTTCAGTTATTCCTTAAGCTCTCAGAGCTCCCCCAATCATTCCTAAAGATCATATACTGAAGGTGCAGTCTAAGACTAAAAATATTTCCTCCACAGGACCTGATAATATACCTGGCTGTTTAATACACAGTACCAGCCAGGCTCTAATGAAGCCAGTCTTTAAATACTTAATCAGAGTTCACCCACTAACTTTGCTCTTGAGGTTTGGTACACAACAGTGAAAGTGTCACTCCATGGTGGCAGCTCCACCACTGACCCTAGAGATTACAGGCCCATCAGCCTGATGAGTCTCCTATGCAAAGTCATGGAGCATATTACAACTGACCTGATTAACTAAAACAAAACAATCTCATCAGACTAGACCAACAGCAGTTTGTTTTGTGAAGGGTGAGTCCTGTCCAGTAAATCTGTTTAACTTTTGGAAATGCCTTTGACACCATACTTCAAGCTGTCATAGTCAGTAAGCTCAGTGCATTATAAATAGACCCAGTGTGGTAAGATGAATAGCAAATTGGCTAGAGGACAGAACACAAACAATGTGAGTAGTACGTATCCCATCACAAAGCATGAAGATAATTAATGGTACTATGCAGGGCTGCATGTTGGGACACCTTTTGTTTGTTATGTACTTCTCTGACCACCAGATGACAAAATAAGATATCTGGCTACATAAGTCTGTAGTTGACTATAAAACGTGAGTCATTGCTACATCACCCTGTCACACCCAAGCCATGCAACAAGAATTTATATTAGTAAATACCTGGTGTGCTATTAATGGTGCTGAATTAAATGCTAAAAAGTGCAACATTGTCTTATTTGATAAACTATCCCTCCGTCCATCATATGACATAGATAATACCCCATTTCACAATGAGAAATATTAGATGCCTTGGTACTTTGGCTGATAATTCCCTCTGCTTTGATTATCACATACTGACAGTAGTCAGGAAGTCCTACTTAGCAGAGCTGATCATCAAAGAGATATCTTTCAGATCCAAATAGGCCATTTTTCTATTGGATTCAGCATTGATTAGGCCAACTATTGAATGCAGTGTCCCCTTTGGGATGTACCTCACTATACATATGCAACAACTAGAAAGAACTCAGTGGCTTGATGACTGGATGAATACCCTTAAGCTGCCAGGAAAGGCAGGAAACACTGTCCATTTATTCAGTATTTTACAGACTTCTGAGGAGAGAGCTATGCCTTGCTTTCCCAGCCATTAGGGACCCAGTGATCAAGGATCTTTTGTATCTCCACAAAACAAACATTCCCACAAAATACCAGAAAAAGTGTATAAATCTTCACCAGCAAATAAATAAAACAACGTGGAGGGCTAACACCTTCCCTACCTCTGGAATAGACCCCTATTATATATTAAGCAATGTGATGTTTTATAATCAGCCATTATTTGGTGTGTCTGTCCCTCCTTGAGAGAAGAGGTTCAGTTTGAGTGTGGGTACCAGCAGACAAACAAACATTGACAGATAAAAGCAGGGGGGGAGGGCAGTGGATTTCTACATACAAACAAAGGGTGAACAAGTGGCAGTGATGAGATACAATGAACAAAGAGTGGAGAATGATATGTATGGGAGGAAAAAACATTGCTGGGGATAAAGTGGGTTGTTGGCATAGCTGGGTGCTACCCTGGCCCACTGGAAAGCAAACTGAAACATCGTTCACATGAAAAACTAATGTTATTGGCCAATTACTCCTCTGCTACACAGAGGGGTGAGGCTTGCAAACTGTGTGTCTCAACCAGACCTAACAGAAGATGCAGCATGTTGCCAAGGCAGGCATCCAGCTCCAAGAGTATCTTGTCTACTGTCAAGAGATGATCTTTCATACAACATTAGAACCATCATTTTCATGTTGAGAGGCAGGCCAGATGACAGCCGGAGCTGCAAAATTAGAGGAAGCGGTTGGCACAGACAGATGTGACTGCTACTTCAACTCCTCCTCCTTCATAACTGAATTAGCAAAAGGACTATAGAATGGGAAAATATATGGCATACCTTTGCCACAAACATGATCAGAGTTGCACAGTGTACTGGCACAGAACTCAAAATACACTGAGCTGTCCAAAATATCATACACATCCTGCTGCCAGAAGAAGAGTTCCCATCTTCTGCCAACCACATTTGGCTGCTGCTCCCCTGCCACTGAGAAAAAAAAGTATGTAAGCTTAAGTAAACAAGTAAGACAATTCAGAGAGTACAGGTCAGTGCTACTGAAAATATGATTCCCTTTCCTGAACCTTTGCCTCCCACTATTGAATCAGATGGGATGGTGCCACTTCAGGTGTACCAGTGCTGCCATTCCTTACCAGAATTGTTGATGCTAATGCCATCATTCAGCATTCAAACCAGCTCATGCAGGATAACTGCTTTCCACAAGTAGGTCAACATATCCACCCAGAAGTCCCTTTGCAGTGAGAAAAGGAAAATACTGCTCTTCCTGGTAAACAAAGCTGGCACACTACATTTCCCACTGCCTAAAATAGCCATGGCCACTAAATTGCATCCATTCAGTGAGCAAAATTGTATTACCATGAACAGAGGCTCACATTTGTGAATCATGTGTCATGTACAATAGTGCTGCAGCCTGGTGCTAGGCTAAGGTGGTAATGCTCCACCATGAGTGTATGTCTGCCATATGGAAAGCAAGTACAATCATTGTATATGTCATGCTACACAAAGTATGGCTAGTTCCATCATGTGCAGCTAGTGTACTGCACAGCAGCAGAGCAGCAGCAGCACTGTACTGCTGCAGCAGCCTATTAAAGCACTGTACTGCTGCAGCAGCCTATTAAAGCACAGTACTGCTGCAGCAGCCTATTAAAGCACTGTACTGCTGCAGCAGCCTATTAAAGCACGGTACTGCTGCAGCAGCCTATTAAAGCACTGTACTGCTGCAGCAGCCTATTAAAGCACTGTACTGCTGCAGCAGCCTATTAAAGCACGGTACTGCTGCAGCAGCCTATTAAAGCACTGTACTGCTGCAGCAGCCTATTAAAGCACTGTACTGCTGCAGCAGCCTATTAAAGCACTGTACTTCTGCAGCAGCCTGGCTAACTTGCAGGTTCACTCTTAAGTAGGAGCATTGTTTTTCCTGTTGTTAGCCCGGTTGGTGTCTGTTCAGGGTACACATATAAATAGTTCTTACTCATCAACAGATCTCATTCATAAATTACTTACCAAGCTAAAACCTTGTACCCCTTCAGCTGACCTCATTCCAGCAGAATACCTGCAGATTGCAGCCAAACCACTGGCCTTCCCTGTCTCTATTTTAATCAATCGTACCATAACAGAAGGCTGTATCTCAACCCTTTGGAAAGTCTCTCATATCATCCCATTACATAAGGGTGGTAACGTAAATGACCTCTCTAACTTCCGTCCCATAGCCTTACTTTCCCCTTTAGCAAAAATCATGGAAAGATGTATACATAGGCAATTACTTAATCACCTCCTCAAAAACACTCTCCTAGCATGGTTTTAGACCTTATCACAGTACTACTACTGCTCTCTTGTCTTTCACTGACCATATTAATAAAAATCAGAATAACAACTTACTGTCCTCTGCTCTATTCTTAGACCTCTCTAAAGCCTTTGATATGGTCAACCACACACTCTTACTGAACATCCTGAAATATTTTGCTTTGGACTCTCAGGCTATCCAGTGGTTCTATTCCTACTTAAATAATAGACAACAAGCAGTGCTATGTGAAAATCACTTATCATCTCTTCTTCCTATCAAAATAGGTGTACCACAAGGCTCAATACCAGGACCTCTCCTCTTTTCTATTTTCATAAACAACCTAAATAAGTCCCTTCCTCAATCAATCTGTATTCAATATGCCGATGATTCAACACTCATATGCTCAGCTTCTTCCATAAATGACCTTCAAAATATCACTCAAAAAGCTTTCACAGCAGCTGAAAACTGGTTCCAACATTATTGCCTCTTACTGAATCCAAAAAAGACTAAACTTTTAGTTTTCACTCCATCACATAAGTCATCCTCTCTCACCTTCAATATATACTCTAACAATGGCACCATAATATCCCCTGATCCTACGACCAAACTTCTTGGTGTCACAATAGACCACAACCTCAACTTTGATTCCCATATTAACTTAACTATCAAATCAATCAATAGAAAACTTGGATCTCTCTACAGACTTAAACCCTTCCTCACCCCCTCAGCCAGAAGTACTTTAGCACAAACCCACCTACTCTCTACCCTATTTTATGCCTCTCCAATCTATACTAACCTATCTAAAAGTAACCTCAACAAACTGGCAACAGCCTACCATAACATAGCCAGATTTGCAACAGGAGCCCCATTTCGTAATCCACCATTGCTCTAATCTCAAACAACTAGGCTGGCTAGAACTACAAAATCATATACGACTTCAGCAACTGACCATCACCCACAAAATCTTTCATCAGCCCACTAAGACCACTATACTCTGTTCCCTTATTACCCCATATAAAAACATCTCTTCCCTACGCTCTGCTACCAAACTACTAGCTGCCTCCAACAAATCCAACAACAAAGCTGGGGATAGTAACCAAACAATGTAGAAAGAAATAGAAAAACACACCAAACAGCCAGTATACCACAGCAAAAGTCTCCTTTATCTCCAACTGTACTGCACCCATCTGGAACAAACTTCCAAGTGAACTCATATCTATTACCAGTCTTTATATACAGATCAATTACATCAATTATTCTATTCCCAGTGGCTTTGCCCTTGATCTAACCCTGACTAATCCTTTGCTCTCCTTTTTTCCATGCCTTTTCCTTCTCCTGCTATCCATAACATGATATTCTCTTACTCAAATTTCTTTTAGTTCTCATAAAACTTTATATATATGTATATATGTATATATAATAATATATATTTTAATAATTTATAATATGTTCCATAATATAATTTCTTACATATTGTGAATTGTAGGATAAATATTATAATCATATTTAATAAATTCAATGATAAATTAATTCATTCGTCAGATACCTAATTCTAAGTTTAACCCAAAAGGCCTTAATGTATTAAACTTCAAAATCATCCTAGTTTCAAGTTCTAATAGTTTGTCACAAATGTTGTCACCCTTAGTGCAGTGAGGCTTGCCTAATATACTAAATTTTAAGCAGTCTGTTTTTCCCTCATGTATCTCAAAGAAGTGCTTAGCAACTGGACTAGATACATTTAGATTCTTAATGTCTCTTAAATGTTCTAAGATTCTCACTCTTACCATTCTTTTGGTTTGCCCAATGTACCACATATTATTACAATTACACCCTAGTATGTAAACAACACCACTGGATCTGCAATTGAAATAATGCATAGGCTTATGATTAATGTTATTAATTGATCTAATGTTAATAATTCTATCACATATACTACAAGAATTGCATCTAAATGAACCCACATTAGCAGCATGGTCTGTTATTTTGATACAGAGATTATTATTTAATATTTCTTTTAAATTCTTTCCTTTTATATGAAAATATTATTTTATGCGGAAAAAGCTCACCTATGAGCTCATCCTCACTAACCAAATACCAAAATCTTTTTATTACAGAAACAAATGTTTCAGAAAAGCTGTGTATTTGGTTACAAAAATATATTTTCCACATCACTGTCTCTTTCAACCAACCCTGAAAAATTGCTTATGAAACTTCCTAAAGCTTCCATGCTTGTTCATGACACCATTCATGTTATCCAATAATAATTTTTTATCATAACCCCTTTATGCAATCTCAAAAATACCTCATTTAGTTCATGATTTAGTTCAGATTCCATACTGGTATGTTGATGTATTCTTTTAAATTCACCATAGGGCAAAGCTTTTAATAATGGGGAGGATGCATGCTAGTTGCATGCAAAACATGTTTGCTGAAGTATCCTTTCTATAAGGTCTGAATTCAATGATATTATTGTTTATGAATAAGGTCAGGTCCAAAAATTAATTTGATTTCGATTGACCTCATAAGAAAAAGAAAGATTGTGTTCATTATCATTCAATGCTTCAAAAAATCACAAAATTCATAAATATCCCCTTCACATATAAAAAATCAGGTCATCAATAAACCGCTTGTACAAGATAACCTTGTGTTGAAAAATAATGTAGGATATATGAACTTTTTCTCAAAAGTCCATATATATCACAGCATAATTGGGAGCATAAGCAGCTCCCATTGCTGTTCCTTTAGTTTGTAAAAATATTCACCATTGAATGTAAAATAATTATGGGTCAAACAAAATCTAGAAGTGAAATCAAAAGTTAGTTCTAGGACCTTCTAACATATTTGAAATTGCATCAAGTCCCCATCTAATGTTAATGTTAGTGTATAGTGATTTAACATCAATAGTCACCCAATAGTAGTCACTGTCCCACGTTACCTTATGTACTTAATTTATTAGCTCTTGGGTGTTACTAATATGAGCACTAACCCTATTGATGTAAATTTTTAATTGTGAATCCAAGAAAACATTAACATTTTCCAAGAAAGATCCAATCCCCGACACTATAGGCCTACCAGGAGGCTCATTTAGGTCCTTATGAATCTTAGGTAAGGCATATAGTACGGGTGGGACAGGGTCCTTTATGTGCATTTTATTAACATCAACATTAGAAAAAAGCTGGGGATAGTCTGTTCTCCAACTGTACTGCACCCATCTGGAACAAACTTCCAAGTGAACTCATGTTTATTACCTCTTTACCTAATTTCAAGAAGCAGCTAAAACCATGGCTCTACTCCCAGTGGCTTTGCCCTTGATCTAACCCTGACTAATCCTTTGCTCTCCTTTTTTCCATGCCTTTTCCTTCTCCTGCTATCCATAACATGATATTCTCGTACTGTTTCTTTATTTCTCATCTACTCTTGGACTCTCAATACCACTAGGATGGATGGATGTTTAACAGAAACATCTGTTGTACTTTTTGCTGTTGATGCTAGTATTAGTTTTAGACTTTTATTAAAATGTTATGTACTACATTCTGTCTGTTAAATACACCCTCTGTACAACTATCTTTCTAAAATTATGTCTTACTGTGGAGCTTTTCTCCCCGGGCCTCTACTGAAAATGGACATTTATCCAGCTAGACTAGCCCGGTCAACAAATGTAAAATAAATAAAATAAAAAAATAAACTTGATTCACATAACACTGAAGGTCTAGTTCTATTTTACGTAACAGCACTTACAGTCACACAACTTAAAAATAAAAAGATTTGGGGAAAGCAGCTGCAGGCATTGAGCTTCCATGACTTAAATAAGGTGTCCTGCTTAGTAAAGTACTTCAGTAAAAATACCCCTGTGATGAATGTCAGTGACAGTAAGACAGATGTCATGATGTATTTGCATCTGGGAACCCAAATTACTGGCCTAACAAAGTACCATCTGTATGTGCCAGAGATGTGGCTTCAAACTGCAAGCATAGGAAATCCTGCGAAGGACATACAGTGTGGGATGCTGGGTGCTAGAGCCATATGTTGAGCCATGGTTACAATACATAAATAACTGGGGGGAGCATGTACTTAGTACTAGCTGCAGTTGACAATAGTGTTTATCAGAACTGTCATACTCTACACCTGGGCAAGGTGCATAAACTTGATTGTGTAGTTCTACCCCTGCCATGCAACAAACCACTTCAAGCCCTGTCACTATAAGCAAATTCAGTGGACACCACCAAAGGTCATATTGTGGCAACACCTCTGCACCACTAAAGTATGTGTTTCTGATGCTGATAGTTCCTCGCTACCTTTAGAATATCCCAAATGAAAATGTCACACTCACCTCTCAGGCTATTCCATACACTTGTTCAAGTGATGAATGTGTCCTTCCCACGTCCCTAACCAGCATGGATATGGTGGTCTGATGCACAGCCTGGCCAGTCTATGCACTATCCTGCATAACTTGGGTGTGATAAACTATGCATTGCTCTATTTTCCCCTTCTGTTGTGGTGCTGTTAGCAAGACATCAAATTCCCTATTAGACTGGATCCTAGTATCAGTCCCTAGTAAATAAACTGCCACAGGTACAATATCTGACTGTCTCAGTGAACATCTCCTAATCTATGCAACCAGCCATCTCACATATCCACTTAAACAGCATGTTTAGAAAACAACACACAACCTTTCCAAGTTTAACCTTCTGGTAAAAAGTATTAACATCTTTGCACGAAGATTTAGTCATGAGTAAGAACTATTTATATGTGTACCCTGAACAGACATCAACCGGGCTAACAACAGGAAAAACAATGCTCCTACTTAAGAGTGAACCTGCAAGCTACCCTATAAATTATAGACCAATGACTTTCCTTCCGAGGACTTATAAACTATACACTGGAATTGATGGAGACAGAGTTTATAATCATTTAGAAGAAAACTCAATTATGGCAATAGAACAAAAGGGCAATAAAACTTGGTCATATGGAACAAAGGATCATTTTTATTAAAGTCATAATGGAGAACTGTAAAAAGGGGAAGAATCTAAGTATGTCATGGATTGGCTATAAAAAGCATTTGACAGTATCTCACATTCATGCATAAAAGAGTGCTTAAAAATGTATAAGATACACCCTACACTGAAACACTACCCTCACAGCGACCATGAAACAGTGGCAGACCACTTTGCAGTTAAGCCATGATAAAGGAGTAATCATTATTCCAGGGATACAAATCCAAAGGGGGATATTCCAGGGTGACTCTCTGTCACTGCTGCTCTCATGCCTTGCCCTTCATTAAGCTGTCTGATTAACAGATTAGGGATGGCTATAATTTGGCTCCCAGAAAGCAAGAACGTGTAAAGACTTCTTGTCTTCTTTGACAATGATGTAAAACTGTATCGCTCTTCAGATGAGGATCTGAAAGCACAAATAAAGTAGTCAAAACTTTTTCAGATGATATAAGAATGTTATTTGGTGTTGATAAATGTGCAAAAGTAACCTTTTAAAGCAGGAAATGTGCAGCACCAAGAAAACAGGGACAAGAATGCAATATAAAAGAACTTGAGCAAGAGGGTGTGTATAAATATTTGGGAAATGATGAAGGACCGATAATAAAACATGAACAAATACAAATAAACCTTAGGAACATTTTAGAAGACTTAAATTAATCCTGAAAACAGTGTTGGCATCTAGGAACAACATTCAAGCTATAAACCAATTTTCTGTCCTAACTTACAGTTTTGGAGTGACTGACTGGCCCCAAAAAGTGTTGGATAAATTAGACAGGAAAACAAGAAGGATGCTTCATGCTCATCAAATGATTTATAAAAATCAGTGCATACCAAAATTATATATTCCCTGTTCTAAAGGTGGTAAGGGCCTCCTTCAAACTGATTATATGTATAGATCTACAATTGTGGGACTGCATATACATATCTGCTGACCTCAACAGACCCAAACGTAATGAAAGTTTGGAAACATGAGGAGAATAAATCTAAGATGACTTCTCTTCTTCATCTAGCAGAAGCATGTTGAGGTCAAGCAGGAATGGAAATCAAACCAGAAGCAGATAAAAATCAAGCAGCAACTGAAAGTGTCAAAAAAACAAAAGAAAATATAAGGTGAAGGATCAGATGAGAAGGCAAGAAATGTGGAAAATGCATAAATATAGTTGCAAGTATAGAAAACTCCTGGAAGAACCTCATGTTGATCAGGATCAAATGGAGGAATTGTTAAGGAAAGGTAAATTAAACCAAAATATGGAAAGTTAATATTGGTGGCCCAAGACAGTTTGCTACGTACATGTTGATTTACAAAGTTCATTGAACATGTGGGAGAAATAGACAAATGTAGGTTTTGTAAAACAGAATTGGAAACAGTCACACAACCTCGTTGCTGGTTGTGACATACTAATGGCAGAAGGACTGTATACTGAAAAGCATAATAATGTGGCGAGACTGTTGGACTGGGAATTGTGTGTAAACATTATGGTATCGAAGTGGCTGAAAAACACTGGAAACATGAGCTACAGAGCAACATAGAAAATTATGGTCTACATCACATGGGATCACCCATTACCAACAGTTCAAAAGACAGATGTGAGCAAACCAGATATAGTGGTCCATGAAAAGAAGTCAAAAGTAGCACTGATGAAATCGCTACACCCCGTGACTACAGTGTTGTGTATGCAGAGAAACACAAAGTCATAAAATATCAGGATTTGCAGGCAGAAATGAGCAATGTGGAAGAAAGATACCTAGGCAGTTCCAGTAGTAGTAGGAGCAACAGGTCTTATAAAAAAATGATCAATTGTTTTTAGATAAGTTACCCATACATATAACTCCATATAACTTGCAGAAGGAGTCATTACGGGGCACATTGTGGTTCTGGGAAGAGCACTTTTGGCTGACATGAAAGATTGAAACAATACTAATTTCATGAACTTTAATCGTACTTTGATTTAGGAATGGAGCCCATACCCATCATTGTATTAGAAACCCAAAAGATTTGGAGAAATTCAAAAAACCAGACATCTCACACCCACTTAAACATGTTTATAAAACAACACACGGCTTTTCCAAGTTTAACCCAAAAATGTTTATTACTAACCAGTAATCTATTACCTGGAACTTCCTAGAAATCCTCCCCTTAGATGATTCTGTAAATTAATCAACTAGAACTTTCCTGAATATCCTAAATAGCCTAGAGGGAAGAGACTAAAAACAAATAATGCAATTTGGCTATCCAAAAAGAATGGCAAAAGTATAAACCACCATATCTTGAAAACTTCAGAATGATTCACAATTGTACTAAAAAGCAAATTAATGAAGACTAAAAATGCACTATAATAACTTTCAGAATAACAGGAAACATGCACAATCCTAAAAAAGTCTGGACAGCATACCTCTCAACTGTACCGAATGCCTCGGAATTTCCCAGTTTTGAGGCTAAAATAATTGGGTCCACGAATCCATGAGTGGCCCATTCAAATCATTATTTTTTTCTTTATTGGCAATTTTTTGTTAATGCTGACGTCATTGCGCATACGTCAGCATTGTGAAATGGTGCCATACCCCTGACTGCTTGTGTATGTTAAGGTACCATCATTTTCTAGCTAAAGTTACACAATATCATCTTGTTTAAAAGAAATTGGAATGTTGAAAGCAGCACAGACCCCTGTAAGTAAAGTCGTTTTTTTGCACAAGAAATTAAGATTCTATGTCTACTGTGTAAAGCTGATACACTGCTTGCTTAGCTGCATTACCTGTACTGCATAATAAGCAACTGTCTGACACTGAGCCTTATTTAGCAATCACTGAGGCCTCTGCTCTGTGCATTACAAATGTAATCCAACTCATAACCACTAAAGTATCACAGATTTAGCAAACTATAGGGTAGCCAAATAATGCCAAATATATTTGATGTTACTGCATTTCCTAACAGGAAAATAGTTGTTTTCAGGTTTTGTTCTAACGGTACATCTTCTGTATGCATTTTTGTTTCAGGTTCCCCTTTAGATGTGATTAATGGTATCCTTTACACTTAGTTCAGCAGTTTCAGCTGCATTTTACTTATTTTATTTAATATTTGTTTACCTGGAAAATCCAACTAGGAGAGAGCCCATTTTCATCTCAGGCCCGGGGAGAAACACTCCAGGTGTATGACTTTGGAATGTGGGAGGAAACCGGAGCACTCCCAGAGGAAACCCATGCAAATGCAGGGAGGACATGCAGACTCTGCACATAAGGCACCCCCAGCTGAGAATCATACTGGAGATGTTATTATTATTGTTATATTTTCCCCTTGATGTTTTCATCATCTGTCCATTGCTTGGTTGGTTCTGTCTTTACAAAGATAGGTTACTGACTTGGCCTAAAAGATGTCGAACAGAGTGGTTTACTGGGAAGGGACAGCTGGGAGCTGGTGTGGTACTTCATATACTGTCAGAAGTGGAAAGGAATATTTAAAACTTGGTCTGGCCCTGATGGATGCTACAACTGGTGCTGTCATGGGGACAGTTGTGAGGTGTGTACAATTATTTGCGGCAGGGCAAAACCATAGACAGTGGAAAGTGAGGTAAAGAGTGTGTGTGTGTGTGTGTGTGTGTGTGTGTGTGTGTGTGTGTGTGTGTGTGTGTGTGTGTGTGTGTGTGTGTGATAGTCTGAGGGGGCACACAAAAAGGCATGGACATTCAGAATTACCATTTACCTGAAACACCTCATATCCTTAAAGGCTAATTTGCATATATCCCATGTTGCCTGTGATACAAGAGGTTTAAGGTATCATGCAGTTGAAAGTCTAGCTTTGCTAGATTTTTCTTTTTGGGTTTTTTAACCAGTTGATTTTCCTGTATAACCTTTTTACTCATTGATTTAGTTTGTTAGTTGAGATATTTTGTAGACACCCTAATGCTTATGGATATCAGTTGGGTATGACAACCCTGTGTTTCCAAATGTGAAACATTCCTCTTATGCTGTGCTGATGATGTCATAAGAAGGCAGAAACATGCATGTCCACAACTACAGAGTTTGGCTTTGCTGCCTGAAATTGTATATAAATAGACTTAAAAGAAAAAGTCATAGACATTTAGAATTGCTATTTAGCTGAAACACCCAATCTCCTTAAAGGATAATTTGCATATATCCTGTATTACCACTGATACAAGAGGTTTAAAATATCACACATTTAAAAGTCTAGCGGTGCTAGATTTTTCTTTTTGTGTTTTTAACCAATTGGTTTTCCTGTGTGACGTTTTTACTCATTGATATAATTTATCAGTAAAGATCTATTTTAAATTACAATGCAAACAATAGTGGTCATTTGGGGTAGGAACACATGTTTCAAATAGTCTTTAGTGAGAATGTATGAGTCTCTGTTAGGAACATGGGATAGCAACGACTATTGAACTTTATTGCATTTACTAGTTATTTTCTCATGTTGAGCGTTGTAATTAATAAACTGTAATGTAATGAGAGTTGTAGCTGTCGACCTTCCACCTACAAAATGTGGTGTGCTTACTAACAGCTTTCATGAACTGTTAAATGCATTACTTTGTCTTTGACGAAAGCGGAGATTAAAGGATTTATACACTAAAAGCTGTGATTTATTCCTTGATCTTGGGCTGTGATTTTGCTTTTTTCATACCTCAAGGCTGGTCAAACAGGACAATGCACTTGAGCTGCTCTATGTTCAAATCACCATAGGAAAAATCCAATACCACTTCCTTCCAAGCTATAGATCCCTCTCTATGACCCAGGAAACTCATATCATGTATATAAACTTATTGGAAACATTCACATAGGTTCATAGGTTTATACTAGGCTATCTGCCCTAAGGCATTTATAAGCCTAGCCCAAATTTTTGTGGCTTACGCCACCCCTTATATGAAAAAATACTGTGCCCATTAGTTTGTTGTGCCTCTGTCCAGCAGTGACACAGAGATGATTCCCGGGGTAAACCTACGATCTCCCATCCACAGGTCTAGATTTCTCTTGAACAGAGTCAGCGAGGTGCTCTGCCTCACATGGACCGGGATTTTATTCCACAGCATAGGGAGTCTCTGAGTGATAAATCTATCCCTCCAGCACGTCCTATTTATATCCATGCTAAGGTTTAAGTCGCTTGCTCTAGTGGTTTTGGTGGATTTGGATTTTTGAGGTGGAGCATGTCCATTAATTCGGGTTGGACATGGCCTTGTATGTCAGGCACATGTCACCTCTGAGCAGACGGTATGCGACTGAATAGAGCTGGAGTTTCTTCAATCTGGCAGCATATGACAGATTTTGGAGTCCCTTTATCCTTTTGGTGAGGAACTTTTGGGGTCTCTCCAATTGCTGCAGATGTCGGGTGAGATACATCCCGAATGGGGCATTGTACTCGATCATTGGTCTGATAAGTGAATGACCTCACTAGATCTGGATGTGAATCCCTTCATGATCAGGTGGGCAATGTAGAAGGTCTTTCTAACCACTTTAGCAACGTGAGTGTCAAAAGAAAGGCCACTGTCAACCTGGGTCCCCAGGTCCCTGATAACCTCTTCTGTGCTTAGTGGATTGCCACCTATATGGTAGCTTGGGGTTACCTTGTTTTTCCCGAAGGGTATGACTATACATTTTTTGGCATTTAACTTCAGGCCATGGCTCTGGCACCAGCTATCTGTTTCCGTGAGTCCCTTCTGAAGGATATCCGTGTCCGATGCACTTTCCACTATGACGCCCAGTTTGCAGTCATCTGCAAACTTTGTCAGCCAAAGTCCTCCCATGTTGGCCTGTACTTCTGAGAAGTAGATGCCAAACAATAGGGGGCCAAGGACCGAGCCCTGTGGGACACCACTTGTGACCGGCTTGGAGTCTGACACAGTGCCAGCAACTCTAACCCTGTGGGTTCTGTCCTTAAGCCAGTTTGCAACCCATCTTGTGACATATGGGTTTACATTTAAGCTGGTAAGTTTTTCTACAATACCCGAGTGGGGTATTGTGTCGAAAGCCTTTGCAAGGTCAAGGTAGGCTGTATGGACTGCCTTTCCCTCATCAATGGCCTTGGTGACTGTTTCGAAGAAGTCAACCAAGTTCAAAAGGCACGATCTTCCCTTGACAAAGCCAAACTGGGTCGGGTCCAATGTCTGCAAGTCCCCTATATCTTTGTTTATGAGCTCCATTATGATCCTCTCCATAGCTTTGCAGACTAGACTTGTTAAGCTTATGGGGCGGTAATTACCAGGGTCCGTGAGGCCGCCTTTGTGGAGTGGGACCACAGTTGCCGTCGCCACTCCTTGGGCACGTATCCTGTGGTAAGGCTGAGATTAAACAGCTGCCTTATGTGCGGGTTTAATTCCTCATTTAGCTCGTATAGCACACAGCCGGGGACACCATCCGGTCCCATTGATGCTGTGTTTTTAGCTTTAGAGAGAGCAGCTTTCACCTGCGCATTTGAGATGTCCGGGAGGCTGCACTCGGCTGGGATAGTTATCTCTCCTTTAGGGGGGGAGAGGGGGGTGAAGTTTGCACTGAACCTGTCTGCCAGTATGTTGGCAATGTCTGTGGGTTCAGTGATTTTTGTATCATTTTGGACTAATTCTGAGCATATCTGGGAGTTTCCACCCAGGTTCCTAACATAGCTGAAAAAGGCCTTATGATTGTCCTTTGAATCCATGGCAATTTTTCTCTCAAAATTGGCCTTAGTTGATTTTATGAGTGCTCATTATTTTTTTCCTAATAATGATCAGGGGTGACTTCCCTTTTATGGATTTTGTTCTATCATGTAATAGCTTTCTCCTCTTATTGTAAAATTTGTTAATGGCTGGGGTCCACCAGACTGGGTCCCCAGGTCCCTGATAACCTCTTGAGAAATCTTGATGAGTGGATGGGAAATCGTAAATTTACTCCCAGGATCACTTCTATGGCCCTGCTGGACAAAGGCTCAGGAATCTAGTATAAAAGGGAGGCAAAAGCCAACACATTCTGGCTAGGCTTATAAATGCCCTAGGGCAGATAGTCTAGTACCTACCTATGAACATCACTATTAATCAATGTGACCAAATCACCTAGAGACAAATAGAGAGAGAAATAAAAGAGTAAATTAAATGTTGCACTAAGCATTTCTCTGGGGTGTGAATATTCAATACCACCATGCAAATTCTTCTTCTTTCTTTCAAATTTATTTTATTATGTTTTAAAACTAATGTTCTGCAGTACCAGGAGCTATTCATACCTTGCATCTCTCTCTCTCTCTTCTTCATTTCACTTCCTTACTTCTATCAAGTTATCTCCCCTGGCTTTCTTTCTAAATATATAATAAGCCTGCTTTTCTCTCACTTCGTACTGCAGTTCCTGTTTCTATTATATTACCTTACCTTTAATTTGTCTATAAACTGGATAAAATTTGTATAACTATTAAATCATCATCATAAGACTTGCATCTATTCTTAAACAATGTTTTCATATTATTTATAATTTGGTAGAATTATTTGAACTGCAGTTGTGTTTATATTATTTTAAAGACTGTAAAATTATTGTTCTTAAAATGTTTTGGAATACTTTGGAGCTTTTCTCCCTGGGCTGAAAATGGGCTCCTACCCTGTGGGACTTTCTCAGTAATCAAATGCCAATAAATAAATAAAGAAAAAAGAATACAACAATAAAACGTGAACAGTATATTTATATGGTAAAATAGTAATAAATGCAACAAGGGAAGAAGTAAGAAAATAAAACCAAGTTAAGATATCTAACTGGTTAAAACGACTATCTACAACCTATATACAGAAGTGCAGTGTGCAATAAAAAGATATAATAATACTAGCTATAGGTGCAGGTCATTTGTTGTGAAAGGGTTTTGACAAATAAGAAGATAATAAAGGGAGAATTATATAGTGAAGCAATGAGTGAGGTACGCATACTATGGCAAAGTGAGTCAAAAATATTTATAGTTAGGCACTGTAACTTTATGAATCAGTCTGTTATCCATTCCAACGGCAATGTATAGCACAGTTAAAATCCAAGTTCATATTTTTTGTTACCTTATAGCTAAATACATTCCAAGGCATACAGTAAGAATTACAAAGATAAATTACACTGTGGGCAGCACAGAAGTGTAGGGGTTAATGTTATTGCCTCACTACTTTGTTCTTTGATTCGCCCCTTGACTGCTGTGCTTTCTGTGGGGTATTGTCATTTCCTCTCTTTGTCTCCATTGAGTTGCCAGCTTCTGAAGCACACAAGGATGGGTGAAAATGCAAGATTTTGAACTGCCCTAAGTAAGGGTGTGTTTGTGTCCGTTTGTCTGTGCGCATACATGCATGCATAAGTAAATGCACAAACATGCACAAGTAAGTGCATCAAATGGCAGAATGGCATGTCATCCAGGATTGGTAGCTCTACTTTATGCACATAATTTGTTTGACAGGGTCTAGCTCCTCAACTCTAAATTGTAGGTAGTTGTCATAAAAAAAATGTGAAAATACACTATTAAAATAGAGTGCTGTTTTGATAATTCAGTAGTGCTATAGAACAGAACTTGAAATAATTAGATTTTCGGCCACCTCCGAAAAGTATCCACAGAAGGATTCTTCTGCAGATAACATGGTAGTAAACTTCACAGAAATGAGACTGGATTAAATACCTTAGAATTCATACCTATCCAAATGCATCATGGGAATCACATGCAACTGCTTGGCAGTTAATGATAGTGACTGATCCTATTAGATAATCAAGAGCTGTTAGAAACTGATGAAACCTATAATATGTACAACAGCAAAAGTTTAAAATAAAATTCTGTAAGTGGTTCTCAAAGCCACTGGAGGCAGTGCTGAGTCGACAGTACAAGAAGTAATGCATTTCCAACTCTTAAGAAATCCAGCTACAGTGCTTTACATCAGGCAAGGTCAACCCAGGTGCAAGGTGTTGCAGTAATCTAGGTGTGAGGAGAGCAATGCATCAAATAAAGCAACAAGACCATCGGAAGAAAGTTCTGACCTAATCTTAAGATGCCTTCATTCATTACAAAACGGTGATTATTGCCATGGGAAATATGTTAATATACATGAGATGTACTTTTCTATGGACCAGTTTATTTCTAGTGCTTAAAATGGCAGCAGCTGTACAATTCACTAAAACATCTGAAGAAAATCAACAAAAAACATAGAATCTGAAATAGTAAATATAATGAGCTCAGTGGGTATTTTTCCCCACCCACAATACAAGAATGCATTCTGTTCTCCTGTGAAAAATATGATTATTCAGTGAAGTAATGCTTAGATAATTTACATCTATAGCTGTTCACCCACCTTGTGATCTACAGTTCCGTTATACTTAATGCAACATAACAAATGCAAACCTTTTCACTGTGCATACTAAATGTGTATAGAAATGGTGTTACTGCCACTTAACAACAAATGCTCTATGTGTTCATTCGTAATATATAGCTATATATGGAATTCAATTTGGAATAATTCAAAACATTAGAGATATTACATACAAACCAGTAAACAAATTTCCTGTTATTTTTGTGTACAGTAAACAATGAACTGCATAAATTGCTCTTTATTTATTTATTTGTTTATTTCTCATTTCTTTTTGACTGGATTAGTCCCACTAGGCTAGTAGCCTCTTTTGATGGGAGACCTGAGGTGGCACTTATACTCTTGGGGAAATTTGGCTAGGGCATTGGGGAACTTCGTCTACTCTTTGGAGCTGTTAGATGGTGCCAGAGGGCTCCTACAGCAGCAAGGAAGAAGCCTAAGAGAAATAGCAGCATGGAGGAAGAGATAAATGCTATGGAGAGTTTGGAGGTGAGGTGGAAAGTGAGAACTGGAGAAAACTTTGGTATGGAGCTTCAGAATGTAACCAAAGATTCCTGTGTGGTGAACAGCATTTAGCAGTCTCCATGGAGAAGGAAGCAAGTGAATCTGTGGTGCAGATAATAGAACTGGTGTCAGAAGGGCTGACAGGTATTCTGTTAAAAATAATACCGCAGGATGATCCAGGTGACAGTTCTGCTGTTACATGGGTGAGGTGGCAGATAACTTTTTCAAAAGTGCTGAGGACAGTAATGTGAAAAAGGGAACCATGTCATGTGGCAGCAGAGAATGCAGCAGTTAAAACTTATGCAGTGGTTAAAAAAAGTAAAACAGGAAAGCAGCGACAAACTGAGAAGGTGTCTGGTTTTGTGGCAGCAGATGATACAGTAACTAAAACACGTGCAGCAGTGGGACCAGGCAAAAAATCTGACAGCAACAACCTGTAAGTAAAAATGTTTTTTTCCTTAAAAAGAAGACCAACTGTGAGACTATGAAAAAAAATGAAACTATAATAGATAGATATTATGTATGGGACAACTTGGTAACTGTTCTGGGTTTTATAGTTGAAGAAATTTGGTCTTTTATACATAGTCGGATAGAGGCTTTTTTGTGACATTTGAAACTGATGAACTGATGATGAAATTTCTGGAACTGTGTAACGAAAAGAACAACAATTTATCTGGGGAACATTTGTTTTCTGGTAGCTACTTAAATGTTAAAAGAAAATGTTCCTTTTCAGATTAGAAACTGATTGACTGGAAGAAGACAATTCCTTTCCAGATTAGAAACTGATTGACTGGAAGAATACAATGTTAAAAAATGCATACAGGGTCTGCATAGAACTGTTGATAATATTTTAAAAGTTAGAAATGAGAGAAACTTATGGAATGGAGGGGGGAATTGGAAGCTGTTCTGGAATGTGAAAAAGCATGGTGAAACACTTGTCAAGTATTTTTTTCTGCAGCTGCTTATAGAGAGATATTAAGATAAGCTGGGGAGCCTGAATCATGTTTTTTTTGTGAGGACTTTTACTAATTAATTAACGATTGTGACAAGGTACAATGTAACCAGTGTGGAGAGAGGGGACACAGTAAGAAGGTTTTTTACCTGAATGCAGGTTGTGTAAAAAAGGGGACACTTTTGGATGGGTTGTCAAGAGCAAACAGTAAATAATGAAAAAAGAAGGAGAAAGGGAAAAAACATACATGAGGAAGGACAACAAGAGGTTGGGGAGAGGATGAACTAGGTGAAGAAGAAATTATAAAAGAAGAAAAAAGCATGGAAGGAAAAATGAGGAGAGAGGGTACATGTAGCAAGAAGGAAATTATACTAATAA
Source organism: Protopterus annectens (assembly GCF_019279795.1). Taxonomy (NCBI): domain Eukaryota; kingdom Metazoa; phylum Chordata; order Ceratodontiformes; family Protopteridae; genus Protopterus; species Protopterus annectens. The sequence continues at coordinate 948,625,074 of NC_056728.1, forward strand.
TTTGTTTTGAAGTTCTAGGCACTGAAAAATCTTATTCCTTGTATCAAAGATTATTTTTACATAAACCAAAGAAAACTATTTATCTGGGGAAAGAGTAAACATAAGAAAACAAAAGTATTTCCCCTGGACTTAAAAATAAGAAAAAGCAATAATTTTAGAGTAGTTTCAGAAAATATGAACAGTATTATTAACACTGTAAGAAGGATAGGGATGAGGTCTATAAAAACTGGTCTAAATGGTGGCTTGAATGTAAAAAGAAGTATAAAAGTGTTTTTACAATGGCAGAATGATGCAAGAAAGGAAGATAAAGGGAAGTCTGTGCAAATATATAAAGACGTTTTAAAGAAGTTAGAGAGTAATAATGCAAGAAAGTATGACGATATGTAAAAATAAATATATAAAAGAAACAGAGATTGCTGTTTAGTCAGAGATATTATCTACAAGGGAGAATGGATCTTCATATGGGGGTAAAACAGGAAAGGGTGATATCAGTATAACGAGGGACAGGAAAAATGTAGAAGGAGAGGTAAAAAGAACACAAGAAGAAATTATGAGTATTACAGTACAACATGTAGAAAATATGAATAAGAGTAACAAGAAGAGACATTAGAGAGAATGGAAAGTAAGAAACAATCCACAACAAGTTAAGGAAGAATTTGAAAAAGAAATTACCATCTGTGACTTGGACAAAGTACTTAGGAGTTCCATAGCATTTGAGTTTATGAATTCTAGGAACCTTTGGGCAAAGTGTTGGAGCTAGAGCTCACTCCCCAATCTATGTTGTTTGGGTTGTTGAAATCAATATAATGGTGTTGGTGTTGGAGAGACCTTTTTATTTTTCAGTGTTCTCAGGAAGGCAGTGGGGTTCCTGGGTTTGGAAGTGGTCTGTAGCAGGCTATAAACTGGAAGGCAGTTTTACCCACTGTTAGTTGCACATGGATAGTCTCTGATGCTTCGTGCTTTGCCACCAACCTGGAGGAAAGTACATGTTGATTTAGTATCAGTCCCAGATGGTGTAGGGTGTGGAATGTACAAGAAATTAATGGATTGCCAAAGAAAGTATTTTGTAAATATACTGAATGAATGGATGAAGGCAAGGTTTGTGAAGAGTTTTGTAATGGGATATTAAAACTGATATGGAACAAAGATGAGAAGAATGAAATAAAAAAAAATTGGAGGCCTATCACACTAAATAACGCAGATTATACATTTTTTGTGAGAATAATGTGGAGGAGAATGAATGGAAGAATAAGGAAGTGGTAGCATTGTTTGCCTCACAGCAAGAGGTTCTCCCGTTCAATTCTCGGTTGGAGTGCGGGGGAGTGCCTTCTGTGTGGAGTATGCATGTCCTCCCCGCGGTTGGGTGGGCATTCGAAAGACATGCATAAATGGGCGTGCCTTCATTGAAGGTTGAACGTTGAGCTGGCACCTCGGCGTTCATGAAAATCTACTGCCAATCATTAGCAGACCGGAGTTCCGCTGCAGCGACCCCTAACCGGGAAAAGCCGAAAGACAACAACAACATGGAGGAACGTATATATGTTATAAAAGGGAAAGGATGTCAAGAACTGCTAATGGCTGAAAGAGAAATTGTGAATGAAATAACTAAAAGAATATGACACTTATAGTTGACGATACTAGCAAGGTATTTGATATTGTAGGATGTAATGCTTTGTGAGATGTTATGGAGAGGTATGGAAAAGGTAACTGAATTGGAAGTGTGTATGTCAGCAAATCAAAATAGAGTGAAAGTGGTATGAGTGGAATATTATTCGCATTGGTAATGAATGTGGTAGTGAGTGAAGTAGCTTATAAACTGAAAGATGCAAAAGCAGGTAGTGATTCCTGTTCATAGGTGTTTCCTAGGCTAACGACCACAAGGGCCTTTTTAAGCCTAGCCATGCATCCCAAATGTCTGACAAGTTCTGATACCCTTGATAAGTGTAAGCAGAGGTTTAGGAGATGAACAATTTACAGATTACCTGTGTCCATTAGAGACATGGATGTTCAAGCTTAATGCCAAGAAATGTATAGTTATCCCTTTTGGGAAAAAAACATGTACCCATGAATTACCACATAGGTGGCAGTACACTAAACACCAAAAGTGTGATGAGAGACTTAGGGACACAGGTGGACAGTGGTCTCACCTTCAATAACCACATCACCACAACAGTCAGGAAATCCTTCTATGTGGCACACCTCATCACTAAGGGCTTTTCATCCAGAAAAAAGGAGGTCATCGTCCCACTGTACTCATCCCTCATTAGAACCATTATAGAGTCTAACGCTCCATTTGGTATGTACCTCACAAGACATCTGCAACAGCTGGAAAGGCCGCAGAACTACCCCACTAAAAGAACCACAGGCCTAAAGCGGATGCCATATGCTGACTGTCTAAACAAACTCCAGCTATACTCTGTGGCATATCGTCTACTCAGAGGCAATCTCTGCTTAACATACAAGGCCATGTCAAACCCTGAGCTGTTGGACATGCTCCACTTAAAGAAATCCCAATCCCTCAGAGCCACACACTCCGGGGATGTAAGCCTTGTCATCGCAATGAACAAAACATGCTGGAGAGATAGGTTCCTGACCCAGATACTCCCTGAACTCTGGAATATACTACCCATATATGTCAAGCAAAGTGCCTCCTTGGCCCTCTTCAAAAGGAACCTTGATGATTGGATGGGAGATAGGAAATTCACCCCTGGGATCATGTCAGTCATCCTGCTAGATAGGGGTCCAGGGAAGTAAATATTGTGGGAAGAAATATCCAGAGAATTGTTATGGCTAGGCTTGTATAGGCCCTAGGGGCGATATCCTAGTACCAACCTAGGAATTTCCAGTTTCCCATCCAGTTGTCCAAGTTGCACTTGAAGTAGGTTAAGGGAGGAACTCTGCTTCACATGGATGGGGAACCTGTTCCATAAATGTGGTAGTCTGTGGGATACATACCTATCTCTCCAGGAGGACCTATTTATATCACAGGCAAGGTTCAAGTATTTAGAACATGTAATTCTGGTGCTGTTTGTTTTGTGGATATGCAGGAGGTCCATCAAAATACCTGTAGGAGAAAGAATATAGGGATAGGGCCTTGTGGCGGTCTGCACAGGACATTTTACTTATGCCCTGTATTCTTCAGTGAGGAACCTCTGTGGACATTCCAGTTGTTGGATATGCCTGGTTTGGTACGTACCAAAGGGGGCAATTGTACTCAGTGATAGGTCTGATGAATGCCGAATGCAGTGGAACAATGACTTCCTTGGACTTAGATGCCCTACCTTTGCTTAAAAGTTGTGCAATATGGAATGATTTCCTCACCATTGTAGACACATGAAAGTCAAAGGCTATATTACTATGTATGTGTGCCCTTAAGTCCCTGACTACTGGCTCAGCTCTAAGGGGTGCATTGTCAATATGATAGTTACCAGGGATGGATGACTTCCCAAAGGATACTATTATGCATTTCTTGGCATTTAGTTTTAGTCCATGGCTCTGACACCAGTTGTTTGTTTGTATCAGCCCATCCTGGAGAACATTTGTGTCAGTGTGAGATTCAATGACTGCTCCTAGCTTGCAGTCATCTGTAAATTTAGTCAGCCAGAGACCACTGACATTGGCCTTGACTTCTGAGAAGTAAATGTTAAAAAGGAGCAGTCCAAGGACTGATCCCTGAGGGACTCCACTTGTGACTGGCCTCTTTGTAGAGGTGGACTTCCCTCTCCTTGAAATATAAATAATATAGGTGTAGTTGCTGAGATCAGTGAATAAACCGTCTTTGCTACAGTTAATATTTGGGAAAAATGATGTAGTTATGATGCAATCGAAGAGTTTGATAAAAGAATGAAAGAAACATGTATTCTATGCAGGATGTATAGATTATCATCGAGGAAAATGGTTTATCTAATGAATTATATATTAGTGGCAACAACAGCATATATGTTTATATCATTCCCGAAAAAGTTAGGATAAAAACTGGACGCAACCACCACGATGTAATAAAACCAGTGTTTAATATTAAACTAAAACAGAATAAGCGCTTTCACATGCTACACAGGCATGCTTCTTCAGATTTCAAAAACTCACTATATCAACCACATTTAAATACTGGCCATTAAACAATGTAACTACTTAATTAATTACTTGATTGATTAATTAAGCAGAATAGTGTTCAAATTCTGACTTAAAATCAAGAAAGGACATATATACAATAAAGCATATGTCACTTGTATATAATGTAACTATATTATTATACAAAATATATACAAATATATGTAAAACCAAGTAGATATGCAAGTAAATATATATAAAGTAATCTCATCAGTATTAATCATAATATTTATATACAAATACATATAGAACTACAGTAGGTGTGTTCAATGAACAACATTTAAAAATATAAGCAAATAAGGCTTTATAAAAATATATATAAGGATCCCATAAAGTATATATACACATATATGTTAGAAATACTTATGCTATTCAAAATATTTATATAAACTATTATATGCATATGTAAAAAATATATTATAATATGTGGTTGTTCTCTCTTTCAACACTGTCAGCAGAAAAATGTATATAGATAAATGGGACATATTAGCAATACATTCATTGTAACATCCTACATTTTAACATACTCACTGTGATGTCAATATATAATAAATAAACTAACTCATATCCAAAAACTACTACCAAATAATAAAAAATAAAAGGAATAATAATAATAACTATAATGTTCTACCTGTATATTCTTTGACCATAGCCTATAAGATGTTTATGTAGATTTTTAACACATCCAACCCTAGTGGTTCATTCTTTCTTGTATCATTCATAAGATCTAATAGAGTAAAATGCCAATAATAATGTGTATATATAAACAAGCACATAATTTTATATATATATATATATATATATATATATATATATATATATATATATATATATGCACCACTACATAGACCTATATCGGATCTAGAATATATTTATATCTAGGAACGTGCCTCAAGGATTGGTTTAATGCTGATATACTGATTCAGCCCTGGTTCTGTATGTGCTCTCATCCTGAAAATCCATTCAAGCTCAATAGAATCCAAATGGTTTAGGTTACTGCCACCCCGTTTATTATGTAATACAATCTGTAATACACTAAACCTAAAAGAATGACCTACATTTGAACTAACATGCCTTGCTAAAGCATTTTGAGGATTCATCTTCCTTATATCATATACATGATTATAAATTCTGTCCCTTAACCTATAAATTGCAAAGGCTGCTTTGACAGAGGAGGCATATGGAGGCATGCCTTCATTTTCATGTTGTGCCGAGAGGTATGAGGATTTTGTGTATGCCCACTTATGGTAAGAACCATCCGGACCTGTCTAAAAAAGTGGCAAAAATTAAATCTAGACTTAAGTTTCAACTACATAAAACTATTAATTGAATACTTCTCCCCCATAGAGGCGGAACTCACACGTAAAGTGGAGGCTCTGAATAGAGACTTACAACACTGCTTCAAGGGTACGATATATGAAAAAAGAATTGAAAGCGTTTATACCCAAGTTACGCTATACAGTGACAGGTTGCAACAGGTGAAGTACCACAAGCTACAATGAGACCATAAGAATTTTTTACTTGGTCAAGTGTTTGTTTGGCCCAAATATAATCAACGACCAGGGCAAGCATCTGACATTAATGATATACCTCAGAATATAGACAAATCGAATATGCAAGAATCCGATATAGCTGGAGCGACCTTAACTGCAGTCTATAACAGTGATAGCCAAGCCCCACACATCATCGACGTGGCTACATCACCTAAAGGGCAACATGATAATGTTGCTTCCTCTGCCCCTCCGTGCAATCAAGAGGCCTTGATGGATGTAAGGGATACTGAAGGACCAGGGGCAAGACCAAAGGCATCATCCAAGAATCCTGAAGATTTTTTTCCGCTACCGTTAAAATTCCGCGAAAGAGAAAGGGACAGATCAAACAGTCGTGGACGCATGAAACGCAAGTTTTCAGGGGACAACTTCAGTGCGAGAAGAAGGACACGGAGCTGAATGAATTGGTTTATAATGTCTCAGGATCTGAACTCAACAAAGTGGACTATTCTTTATTAAACAAGGGATTATCTTTTATTCCCTCCCAGGCAAGTAAATTGAGCAAACTTTTAGTTGACCTAAGACTTTTTGGACGCTCAGTGGCATTAAGGTTTATGTATGACAAAAAAGAGAATTATTTGATAGACAGCTTTAAACGTAAAAGTTCTTTTTGCCCCCAACTACCAACCAATGTTGAAAGTTATATCAATTTATGTGAGCATGATTTTTATTTATGCTTATTTTTCAAAACAAGGGCCTAAATGTATGTACTTTAATTTAAACAAAGAGGAGAGGGCTTCTTTAAATAACTTAACTTCTAACGAAGACATTATAATTAAACCAGCTGATAAGGGGGGAGGGATAGTGATAATGAACACTGTTGACTATGATAATGCTATGCTCACTCTGTTATCTGATATTGATACTTCTGCAGAGATAAGTTTGGGATCTCTTATGAAAGTTATTAACAAAGTGTATGATGACATTTATGATTTATTGATGTGCAGGCAAGTCACACAGGGGTTATATGATTTTTTCTTGGTTGAGTTCCCTATAATACCATGCATTAAGGGTCTCCCCAAGATGCATAAAAATGTTTTTCCTCTCCCCATGAGGCCTATAGTAGCAGGTGAGGGATGGGTCACCGAAAAAATATCACAATACATGGAAAGTATATTAGGACCTGTGGTCCGAAACATCCCGACCATTCTGAAAGATAGTTGTCAGCTTATTCATGATTTATCCATTATCAAAAATGATTTTAAAGATGTTCCTTATTTAATGGTAACCTTAGATGTAAGGAATTTATTTACTGTTATCCCGAACGACTATGGCATAGAAGCAGTTAGAAGGATGCTGCTAACAACAGAAGGGGTAACTAATGAACAGGATACATTGATATGTACCCTGTTGGACACCATCCCCAATAATAATGTGTTCATGTATCGTGATAAATTTTATGCACAAAAGTGGAGGGTAGCAATGGGTACCCCCTGTGCAAACTCTTACGCAAATTTGGTAGTACATTTCTGGGAGACGGAATTTTTGTTCAACAGTGTATATTATCAACAGGTGTTATTATATAAAAGATTTGTAGATGGCATACTGTTGTTTTGGAAAGGAAGTATGATAGACCTCCTAGCCTTTATCAACTTGTTAGAGTCTACTACTGACATCTTGAGATTCACCTCAGAAGTTTCAGCTAACAAAGTAAGTTTTTTGGATGTTAAAATAACTAGGATGATGGATGGTGTTCTCTCTACCAGCTTATATAGAAAACCTTGCTGGAAGAATACACTCTTATGTTATAGTAGCATGCATCCAAGGCATGGCTTTACCAATGTAATAAAAGGGCAGTTTATAAGGATACAGAGACTATGTAAAGGGAGTTTGGATCTAGAAAGACAGCTTGATGATTTACACACCCTGTTCTTAGATAGAGGATATAATGATTCCATGATTAATAAGGTTAGATATTCTACAATAGATAATATGAATGAGAATATTAAGGTTACCTTAAATTTTGCAAATACTGGAAATAAAGGGAGATATGATACCATAACTCCCTTTGTTACAAGATATACCAATGATAACAAGAAAATAGTGGATATAATAAGTAAGCATTGGAATGTACTTACTATGGATGCCAAAATGCTGAATATAGTAGGACACAAACCCAGATTCAGTTATAGAAACAGTAAGAACCTAAAAAGGCTACTATGTAAAGAACATATGATAGAGAGAGCTAATGTATTTAACACAAGGAAAAAGGGCACTTATTGTTGCACGAGATGCAATATGTGCAGATATGTAATGGCTGAACAATGTTTTATTCATCCTACTATGACATTTGAATTTAATCCCAAGTTTTATGCCACTTGCAATAGCATGAACCTAATATACTTAGCTACGTGTACGAAATGTACAACTTTCTATGTGGGCATGACAACGCGGAGGTTAGGGGACAGAATTTATAATCATGTATATGATACAAGGAAGATGAATCCTCAAAATGCTTTAGCAAGGCATATTAGTTCAAATGAAGGTCATTCTTTTAGGTTTAGAGTATTACAGATTGTATTACATAATAAACGGGGTGGCAGTAACCTAAACCATTTGGATTCTATTGAGCTTGAATGGATTTTCAGGATGAGAGCACATACAGAACCAGGGCTGAATCAGTATATCAGCATTAAACCAATCCTTGAGGCACGTTCCTAGATATAAATATATTCTAGATCCGATATAGGTCTATGTAGTGGTGTGTATATATATATATATATATATATATATATATATATATATATATATATATATATATATATATATATATATATATATATATATATATATATAATTCTGTGCTTGTTTATATATACACATTATTATTGGCATTTTACTCTATTAGATCTTATGAATGATACAAGAAAGAACGAACCACTAGGGTTGGATGTGTTAAAAATCTACATAAACATCTTATAGGCTATGGTCAAAGAATATACAGGTAGAACATTATAGTTATTATTATTATTACTTTTATTTTTTATTATTTGGTAGTAGTTTTTGGATATGAGTTAGTTTATTTATTATATATTGACATCACAGTGAGTATGTTAAAATGTAGGATGTTACAATGAATGTATTGCTAATATGTCCCATTTATCTATATACATTTTTCTGCTGACAGTGTTGAAAGAGAGAACAACCACATATTATAATATATTTTTTACATATGCATATAATAGTTTATATAAATATTTTGAATAGCATAAGTATCTCTAACATATATGTGTATATATACTTTATGGTATCCTTATATATATTTTTATAAAGCCTTATTTGCTTATATTTTTAAATGTTGTTCATTGAACACACATACTGTAGTTCTATATGTATTTGTATATAAATATTATGATTAATACTGATGAGATTACTTTATATATATATTTACTTACATATCTACTTGGTTTTACATATATTTGTATATATTTTGTATAATAATATAGTTACATTATATACAAGTGACATATGCTTTATTTTATATATGTCCTTCCTTGATTTTAAGTCAGAATTTGAACACTATTCTGCTTAATTAATCAATCAAGTAATTAATTAAGTAGTTACATTGTTTAATGGCCAGTATTTAAATGTGGTTGATATAGTGAGTTTTTGAAATCTGAAGAAGCATGCCTGTGTAGCATGTGAAAGCGCTTATTCTGTTTTAGTTTAATATTAAACACTGGTTTTATTACATCGTGGTGGTTGCGTCCAGTTTTTATCCTGAATTTCTTCGCTTTGGGACTTATACCTTCAGACGGTATCAGCACTTGTTTTTGCCATTCCAGAAAAAGTTGTAAAGGAAATTGTGCAAATGGTGCTCAAGATTAAATCCAGTGAAAAGAGATGTGTTGTACATGCATGAAGATGGAAGTGGATTGGGGTTCCTAAATCTGCTTGTTTGCACTGGAAGAGAATAAAAACTAATAGTAAGAACATTTAACTGTAAATACAAAATGTTCTGGGAGATGATGAAATAAAAGGATATTTTAAATGAAGAAATTAAAAATTATAATGAAAAATACTAACATGGAAAATAAAAAAAAATGATGATATAGAGAAGGCTAGAAGGATGTGATAAAACAATGTGACGAAATAATATTATTATGTACATCTGTGGGAAAATTTACCAGAAGTGATTAAAGCCATTAATGTCAGGAAACAGTAGTGCACCAAGATAGTAGAATATCAGGATTTCCTACTGAGACTGGTAATAAATAAGTTACCAGTAGAGATGAATATGCCATATAAAAAGAAAATTGAAAGTGTGGGTTTATTTTGTGAGGAGGAAGAGACATCAAAAGATGTTTTGGGAATGTAAAAGAGTGGTTAAACTCTGGAAAAAGTTGTGTAAATTTTTTTTTAGAGAAGATTAATGACAAAAACAATATAGATATAAATATGCCGATCTATGGATATTATTAAAAAAAGAAGAAATAATACATGAGAAGTGTAAATTAGAATTTATTTTATGTAATATGGATTATTTTGAATGAAAGATATAATGAAATTTTATTTAAAGGGAGATGGATTTTGGCAGATGTATTGCAAAAAAATAGATTATAGTTGTATAAGAAGGAGTTTATTCAGTTATAGAAGAATAACAATAATGATGTTATAAGAAAAAAGATAAACAGTAAAAAAATAGGAATGTGTGTATATGTGTGCTTGTAAATAATGTTGTTTATGTTTTGTTAAATAAGGGAAACCTACTCTTTTGGATATGTGCCATAGGATCTTTTACATCCACCCGAGCTTCCACACACTGAGGTAAGTGGAGCCTTGGTTTAAGATCAGAAACAAAGAATGACACACTCAGGAGTGCAGCCAACCCCCTTTTGCTGCACTACAGTGTCAGCAATCGATCTACATGCTGTTGGAATACAATCAACAGCCTTATGCACCAAAGGTTAGTGTGCTACCTGCTGTGATAATAGAATCAGCAGCCTTGTGCACCACAGGTTAGCATGCTACCTGCTGTGATAATAGAATCAGCAGCCTTGTGCACCACAGGTTAGCATGCTACCTGCTGTGATAATAGAATCAGCAGCCTTGTGCACCACAGGTTAGCATGCTACCTGCTGTGGGAATAGAATCAGCAGCCTTGTGCACCACAGGTTAGTGTGCTACCTGCTGTGATAATAGAATCAGCAGCCTTGTGCACCACAGGTTAGCATGCTACCTGCTGTGATAATAGAATCAGCAGCCTTGTGCACCACAGGTTAGCATGCTACCTGCTGTGATAATAGAATCAGCAGCCTTGTGCACCACAGGTTAGCATGCTACCTGCTGTGATAATAGAATCAGCAGCCTTGTGCACCACAGGTTAGCATGCTACCTGCTGTGATAATAGAATCAGCAGCCTTGTGCACCACAGGTTAGCATGCTACCTGCTGTGGGAATAGAATCAGCAGCCTTGTGCACCAAAGGTTAGTGTGCTACCTGCTATGGCACAGTACTGCCTGCTGTGGGAATAGAATCAGCAGCCTTGTGCACCAAAGGTTAGTGTGCTACCTGCTGTGGGAATAGAACCAGCAGCCTTGTGCACCAAAGGTAAGTGTGCTGCCTGCTGTGGGAATACAATTGACAACCATGTGCAGCAAAGGTAAGTGTGCTGCCTGCTGTGGGAATAGAAGTGCACCAAAGGTTAGTGTGCTACCTGCTGTGCCACTGACTCTTCTTGTGTGAGTACATGCTGTGCGTGCTGACCACTGCTTCCTCTAGCCTTCAGCATCCATGCACTTAGTAATTGGTATACAGAAAAATATCAGTCAAAGGATTGGATATTACCTGTCTCTAGCTGTGCGTTATTTATTTAGTACATCTTGCTCCATGTAACACTTAATGATATTGGCTTTGGACAAACTCTTTTCTTGCAGGTTTGATTATTTTTCAGTGCTAACACTACTTGATATAATAGCAGGTGGGGAGCGTTGCTGTATGCAGATGGCTTGTGCTTCATATCCCTGTTCAGTGCCACCTTGTATTCTGTAATCACAGCAGAAGACAAGAATCCTTTCTAGATTGCACTTTTAAATGCTTTAAAAATCCTGCCTTGTAAATACAGTAAACTCTCATTTAACCGGCACCCACAGGGATTGGTAGATGCTGGATAACTATAGTTTCTGGTTGCTTGAGAGTTACTATTAAAAACAGACCTGACTAATACTTTACCCTGTACTATTTGTTTGGTTTGACTTGTTCTCAGGTTGGGGAGAGAGGGAATTTATTCATATCTTCCTTTTTAAAACTCTAAAAACATAAAGTATATTTCTGCAGGGGTAAACAGAAAGTGCAACGCATGAAAATTGTTCTGTGTTTCTTCGATTTTTATTGCGAGTTGCTAGATAGTGCTGGTTGCTTGAGTTCCAGTTTACTGAGAGCCTCACCTTTTTCCCTTACTCAGTCTGTCCAATGTCCTGTTGAATGTCTGTGTGGATTTCTTTTCCACAACCCATTCCAGAAGAGCAGTGAGTATGTTTGGATATGTACAGAGTAGTTTGATCCTGCAATGTGTTATCTGGTCCCTACCTGATCCTTCTCTGTCCTTACTACTCAGAATGTCGCCTTCACCTCTCCCTGATATGGCCTTGTGCACTAATATTATGTGTCTTTCTCTCTCTTCTGGTCTCTGGTCAGAAGAGCTCAAACTCCATTAGCATCTGATCATTTTCATTCCTTTCCATCCCATAGGTCATTCTGGACAGTAGCCTTATGCCCTTTTCCTTGCTTGACCTCCTGATATGCATGCAGTGCTTGAGTGTGTTCTAACCAAGGTCCTATACAGGGACAGTATTTTCTCCTCAATTCTCCAGTCCTTTTCTCCTGAGGATACAACTCAGCATTCTTTTTTTGCTGCTGCCACTCCTCTTTCATTCTGCTCCTGGTGGTTCAGTCCAGCTGTAACCAAAAGCACCACATGTGGTTCCTTTTTTTTTTGTCATCACTTTCACTGATGGAGAATTGTGGGCTGAGATCAGTATTTTGTGGTGCTGCGGTAGCGTTGTCGCCTCACAGCAAGACGTTGTCCCGTTTGATTCTCAGCTAGAGCATCTTCTGTGTGGAGGCATTCGTGAATGAGCGTGCTTTCGTTGAAGGTTGTGCATCAGGGCTGGTAACTCGGCATGTAAAAATCCACTATCAATCATTGGTGGACCGGAGTTCCGCTGTGGCAACCCCTAACCGGGATAAGCCAAAAGACGCAACGCAACATCTGCACTAAAGCTTAACTGCCATATTTCTGTCTGCTTGTTCAGCATTTTCTAACCCTTTCCTAAGCCCCTCCCCATTCTCCACTTCTGCAACTTTATGTCATCTGCAAAGAGCTGATTCTGTTCTATTTTACTTTCTTTCTGTTCTTTATTTCTTTCATGCTATATGACACAAATGCATAGAAGTGTACTGGGCTCAGGACAGTCACCTGTGGTACCACAATAGTCACTTTTATAATTACTGACTTTGTCCAGTCACAACCCTCTATGTCCTACAATTCAGTCATGCACTCACCCAGTTGCTCAGTCTTGGTAATTTCTCCTAACACTTTTTCAATGTTCCTATATGCCTCCTGTGTGTGACAGACTCAAAGCCCTTGCAGAGATCCCAGTAGAATGCCTCTGCTGGTAATTCTCTATTACGTTCTGCAGTAATCTAATCATAAAACTGTATCAGGTTTGACTGACAGTTTGTTCTAGCTATGACCCAGGTTGGTTATTGTCCTAGAAAATATTGTAAAATGTTACTAGCCTTTCCCGTCATGATTGTCTGCATTGATTTCAATGCCACTATTAATAAGGTGAAAAACAAGTTCTTCCCCTGCCAGGTTTTTTTTTTTGCTCTCCATTTTACATGGGTATATCAGTATATCACAGTGGGTATCTTCTCCTCCTCCCTTCTCGGAGAATCGTGTCTGCTGTACGTGGATGCATTTCCCAGTATGTAGCTGAATGGAAATGTTCTTATCACTGCAGTCCAAGACAGTGCTTAAGTGTTTAGGGTAAACATTTGTGGCTCAGAGTCAAAAGATGATGAATTTATCAGTATTTGATAAACTTTACAGAAAATGAGGTTATAAGTAATTCCTAATTAAAAATGTAATAGTCTGAACTTGGCTTGAGCTCTTAATAACAATTGCTTAAGGAAACAGTCAGGTAACTTGTTGTTGGCTTCTGACTATGTTGCATAACAGAAGAGTATTATTTGTTAAACTCTTTATCTTTATACTGCTGTTCTGTGTCTGTAAGGCAGTGGTAGTGGAAGCAGAGCACCGAGAGTACTTAGGATATATGTCCCCTTACTGTGACACGCTAGGCATATTAAACAGGCTGAGGAAGTCAGGCCACTTGGGAGTAGCGCTTTAAATAGAACTCAGGTTCACTGCATTGAAAAGAATCTTCTGGCTCATATTTATATAAATAATGTCATCATTCTGTTAAATGATGGAGTCATATTAACGGCTTATTTTCTGCATGTCAGCTACACTTTCTATGACTAAATAACTCTGAAATGTTTTAACTTTTGCCTTCTTCCTAGATATGATCTGAGCTGCACAGTTTAATATCCCGCCCTTGACTAGGCTTAACTTTGAAAGGCATACCCATAGTCAAAACAATACCATGCCATATTGATTTTAAAGGAAAGTAAAGCTCTGGCCCATATTAGCTTAATCACAGCCAGAAATTTGAATTATCTAATTAAATTACCAGATAACAAAGATACAAAATAAATAAAATACCATAAAGTGGGACTGTGGGCTGCTGTAAGGGGCATCCTTTTTTATAGGTTCATAGGTTCATACTAGGCTATCTGCCCGAGGGCATTTACAAGCCTAGCCCATAGTTTTGTGGCTTACGCCACCCCTTTAGTATGGGGAACTATACCCATTATTTTGCTGTGCCTCTGTTGAGCAGTGACACTGAGGTAATCCCTGGGGTATATCTGCGATCTCCCATCCATTGGTCAAGATTTCTCTTGAACAAGGCCAGCGAAGTGCTCTGCCTCACATATACCGGGATTTTATTCCACAGCATAGGGAGTCTTTGGGTGATGAATCTATCCCTCCAGCACGCCCTATTAATAGCCGTGTCGAGGTTTAAGTCTCCGCCCTTGTGGCTCTGACGGATCTAGATTTTTGAGGTGAAGCATATTCATCAAATCTGGGTTTGACATGGCCTTGTATGTTAGGCAAAGGTCACCTCTGAGCAGCGACTGAATAGAGCTGGAGTTCTTTCAGTCGGGCAGCATAGGACAGATGTTTGAGACCCTTTATCCTTTTGGTGAGGAACTTTGTGGCCTCTCCAACTGCTGCAAGTGTCGGGTCAGATACATTCGAATGGGGCATTGTACTCAATCATTGGTCTGATGAGTGATGAGTATAGGGAGACTATGACCTCCCTTGATCTAGATGAGAATCCCTTCATGATAAGGTGGGCAATGTAGAAGGTCTTCCTAACTACTTTAGCTACATGGGTGTCGAATGACACTACTATCAACCTGGGTCCCCAGGTCCCTGATAACTTCTTCTGTACTCAGTGGATTGCCACCTATTTGGTAGCTAGGGGTAACCTTGTTTTTCCCGAAGGGTATGACTATGCATTTTTTGGCATTTAACTTTAGGCCATGGCTCTGGCACCAGTTATCCGTTTCTGTGAGACCCTTCTGAAGGATATCTGTGTCAGATGTGTTTTCTACTATGGCGCCCAGTTTGCAGTCATCTGCAAACTTTGTCAGCCATAACCCTCCTGTGTTTGCTTGTACTGGAAAAGTAGATGCCAAACAAGAGTGGGCCCAGGACTGAGCCCTGTGGTACACCACTTGTGACAGGCTTTGAGTCTGACATAGCGCCAGCAACTCTGACCCTGTGGGTTCTGTCACTCAGCCAGTTTGCAACCCATCTTGTGATGTATGGGTTAACATTTAAGCTGATGAGTTTTTCAATGATACCCGAGTGGGGTATTGTATCAAAGGCCTTCGCCAGATCGAGGTAGGCTGTATGGACTGCCTTTCCCTCATCAATGGCTTTGGTGACTGTTTGAAAAAGTCAACCAAGTTTAGAAGGCATGATCTGCCTTTGACAAAGCCAAACTGGGATGGATCCAAAGTCTGCAAATTCCTATGTCTTTATTTATGAGGTCCATTATGATCCTCTCCATGGCTTTGCAGATAAGGCTTGTCAAGCTAATGGGCGGTAATTTCCAGGGTCGGTGGAGGCACCGCCTTTGTGAAGTGGGACCACAGTTGCAGTGCGCCACTCCTGGGCAATGATCCAGAGGTAAGACTATGATTAAACAGCTGTCCTAGCTGTGGGTTTAATTCCTCGTTGAGTTCGTGGAGCACACAGCCGGGGACACCATCAGGTCCCATGGATGCTGTGTTTTTGCTTTGGAGAGAGCAGTTCTCACTTGGGCGTTGAAGATGTTTCAGGCCCTGCAATCGCTTGGTATAGATGTCTCTCCTTTTGGGGGGGAGGGGGGAGGGGAAGTTTGCACTGAACCTGTCAGCCAGTATGTTGGCAATGTCTGTAGGATCAGTAATCTTCACATCATTTTGAACTAGTTCTGAGCATATCTGGGTGTTTCCTCCCAGGTTTCTAACATAGCTAAAGAAGGCCTTATGATTGTCTTTTGAGTCTTTAGCTATTTTTCTCTCAAAATTTGCTTTGGATGATTTTATGAGAGCTCTTAGTTTTTTACTTATAGTGATCAAGGGTGTCTTACCTTTTCAAGATTTTGCTCTATCTTGTAGTAGCTTCCTCCTTTGTTGTAGAGTTTGTTTATGGCTGGGGTCCACCAGAGTGGACGCTTGCCTTTGGTACAAAGAGTCTTTGTTTTGCTTGGGATTGCCTTATCCATGCAGTCCTGCAGGTGCTGGTAGAAGGCATTTGTAAGTGATTCAGCGGCTTGAGTACTGTTTTCCGGCGGCTCGGGGGCCTTAAAGGAGACCACACTAGTCTTTAGAAGTGTGAAGTCGGCTTTCGAGAAGTTCTTTACTGTGGTCTTTTATTTCAGGTGGGGTGGGATGAGGACCTCCAGCGAGATTAGTTTGTGATCTGATCTCACCAGTGAGGGGTATACTTCGGTGTTGAACATTGTGCTCCCATGTTCGTGATGATGAGATCAAGTATGTTTTCTCCTCTTGTGGGGATGGTGACTAGTTGTTCCATGGCATTTGAGTTTATGAATTCCAGGAACTTTTGGGCTAGGTGTTTGGGCTTGAGTAGTGTTCCCAGTCTATATTAGGGTAATTGAAGTCACCTAGTATGATGGTGTTTGGTGATACATTTATCCCTCTAGTGTTTTCAGGAAGGCCATGTGAGGTTCCTGAGTTTGTGAGGGTGGCCTGTAACATGCTACAATTTGCAGAGCAGTCTTGCCTATGGTTAATTGCACCTGGATGGTCTCCGATGCATCGCGTTGCCACCAGTCTTGAGGTGTGGGTGTCTTTGATGAATATGGATACCCTCCTTTCTTGGTATTGTCCGGATTTTGGGGCGGAACGCATGATAAGAGGTAAAACCTGATAGTGCTGGGGTGCTCTCAGGAGCCTTGAACCAGGTTTCTGTCACTGCACAGACATCGATGTTCTCCATACTGAGAAGGGCCTCGAGTGCATTTTGAGATTTAGACTTCTGGCATTGAGCAGCATTACCCTTAGTTTTTTCCTTTTTGTGTTCTAGGGTGGTAGGTTTAGAATTTGAGCCTTGCCTAAAAAGGCACTATGGGGTGGCAAGAGCCTTTGCCAATATCCGGAATCCCAGGGTGACAGGTGCAAGCCGCCCTTGAAGCAGCGTGGCTTGTCCAGCATGTCATCCCAGGCAGACAGACATTGGATCCCCTTTGAATGACACCAGAGTTTAAGCCAATTGTTAAAGCTGATCATCTTATCTCTGTATTGTGGCATCATTCTTGGTGAAGGTAGGATACTGCTCAAGGTCAGGGTCATACCTGCCTGGGCTACATAATCAGAGAGCTCCTCAATGTCTCTTTTCATGTAGTCCAAGGAGGCCTCAGGTCGCTTACACCAGCGTGGACAATGACTGAGTCATATTTGTACCTGCTGTTGAGAGACCTGAGTGCTTGCGTTATGTGGCGGATTCTAGCGCCCGACAGGCAGCTTACTGTGACCTTCTCCTTACTCAGTCTGGTGAGCGGACGCCAGTGTGTCTGACTATGGAGTCACCAATGACTAGTGTGTCTGGCATTGTGTTTGGCCTTAAGGGCTGTGACTGTTTGACACTCTGACTGTGAGGTCTATGTGTTGCAGGTGTTGTGTTCTGAGGTGGTGGTTGTTTGGGTGTCTGCTTTGGTGGCCTCTGCTGTTTTGGTAGATTTTGATCAGAGCCGAGTATGTCTTTGTGTGTTTATGTGTATGATTTGAGGTTGTGATGGTACTATGTGAGACTGGGTCTATAGTGTGTGTGGTAACCTTCTCCTCCTGACTGGTCTTGCCAGTCCTATGTTGAGAGAGCTCAGCCTCCAGTTTGGCCGTATAGTTGCATCTCTCACATGTATTTGTGTTTTGTGGGAGGAGGAGAGGGTTGTCTGTGTACATGAGGCAATTGTAACATTGCCTCAATATGCCCAGGTTCACCAGCTGAGCAGGAGAGGACACTAGCAACTGACATCCCGACATTCTAGAAGGACTAGACAAAAAACTTTAAAAGAGATTCCGAGGACGTGGTGACCGAGAAATGGGGGTTTGCCTTTTGGGGTGCTATCTATAAGAGTGCCGTATCAAGGTAATAAGTACTGTAGGAGCAAGTGCTAGGTTTAACAGATAGAGAAAAGTCTACTTGGAGTCAAGTAGAGATGATCTTTTAGGTATTAGAGAAAGTGCTAGTAACAGGGATGCTTAAAGGTAAGATTGAAAGAATGCACTCTGCAGTGTGCACTACAGAAGTTAGATATGAAAGTAGGTAACTTGAGTTTTACCTGTTTAAAAGTTAAGGTTTAGTGGAGAGTTACTATTTTTAAAACAGCAAGATGGACTGAAAGGGGTGGTTACTTTTGTATTTTGGTACTATGAAATACTGTAGGATGGCCAATAAATTTAAATAATTGAAGGGTGGGATTTCAAAAGTGATGGTTTTGTGATTACTCACATAAGCCAGTGAAAGTAGAGAGAAATGAGATATATGGTCAGATTAACATAAGAGGCGGGCAACTAGAAAGACAGTGGTATTTAACAAGACAACTTAAATGGGTGGGAGGGCGGGAAAATTCTGCCTGACTCAGAACAGAGAGAGCTGTGGTCTCTTTGAAGTTTTAATATGCTGTTAAACAGAATGCAAGCAAAACACAAGGTAAAGAAAACAAACTACAGTATTCAAAATATAGAAAGGCAATACAGAAATACAAAAATAACAGCAAACTAACCTTTCCTACACAGCAAAGTGTAGCAGAGTCTGGATGAGCCTTTCTGGTAAAGCTCTGAAATGTTTTAGTTTACTCCTTAAATAGAAATTTTAGTTCCTAGCTCCACCCCCTCTGTTAACAAGTGATTAACCTTAAGTGACCTTTTCTGTCTTATGAATGAGTCCTTAATTAATCAGTTCTTATTTCTGCCTGACTCAGAACAGAGAGAGCTGTGGTCTCTTTGAAGTTTTAATATGCTGTTAAACAGAATGCAAGCAAAACACAAGGTAAAGAAAACAAACTACAGTATTCAAAATATAGAAAGGCAATACAGAAATACAAAAAAATAACAGCAAACTAACCTTTCCTACACAGCAAAGTGTAGCAGAGTCTGGATGAGCCTTTCTGGTAAAGCTCTGAAATGTTTTAGTTTACTCCTTAAATAGAAATTTTAGTTCCTAGCTCCACCCCCTCTGTTAACAAGTGATTAACCTTAAGTGACCTTTTCTGTCTTATGAATGAGTCCTTAATTAATCAGTTCTTATTTCTGCCTGACTCAGAACAGAGAGCTGTGGTCTCTTTTGAAGTTTTAATATGCTGTTAAACAGAATGCAAGCAAAACACAAGGTAAAGAAAACAAACTACAGTATTCAAAATATAGAAAGGCAATAGAGAAATACAAAAAATAACAGCAAACTAACCTTTCCTACACAGCAAAGTGTAGCAGAGTCTGGATGAGCCGTTAGGTCAGAAGTTCCTGATAGACAAACTTTTTTAAGGACTGGCACTCAGCCTGGCTTTCTTTATCACATTTCTTCCAACTTTTGAGAAAGTGAGCATTACCTAATCAATCCTTTTGCTGATGTCTCTAAAAATAGTTCCCTCCACATGGGCATTATCTGCATTTTTAGCACAAAGTGATGTCATATTGGAAAACATGCCTTGCCAGCATAGCTTTATTTCATAGCAGATAGTGCAAACTGGTATTTACAAGTGAGATCATCAAGCACTGCAAATCAGTAGAAGTCACACTATAAAAAGTGTTTAGTCTTTACTTTTGAACAAAGAGCTCCTGATTTTTCATTATAGCATTCTAAAAGCAATGGGGGACAGGATCTGTTGTAGACACACTGCACTTTAACTAAACTCCACATAGTGTAACCTTCTAATGTGCAGGGAGACTAAGTTTTCAAAATAATGAAGTTCCGTTTTCATGAGATGAAATCCAGGAATTATACCTGTAATTTTTAAATGTTATTTCCAGTCATTATGGTGATTTCATTATAACTTTAATCACTACTGATATATATTGAAAATTAAAATATTTTCTGGGCACAGAATATTTAATAATACAAGAAGTACACCTTGTAGTGAAATGGTTCTCTGGCCTACATTGCCAAATTCTGTGAAAATGCCATGATCTTTCAAATCTCATGCTGTCCAAAAATGGGATTTCCTGGTATTTTTTCCCAGAAAAAATGAAAAGCAGTGCCAATGGTAATGTGTGTGATGCTAACATTTCTCTCTGATGTTGAATATTAGTCTTTTGAATTGTACTCACACAAGGCAATAAGTCATCAGCCAACCAACAGGCATTCCTTATGAGTGAAAGCAGTAGAGACCAAATATTTTTACATCGAAGTGTAGGTTAGATGAGAGTTTGGTGCAGATACCATTAAAAATATGAAAAGGCTTGAGGCAAGCTGTATCCCTCTTACTGGAAGCATGCATGTGCTTGGATGTTTAAAGGCTGCTTAAGGAACTAAACAACTTATTTTATGTAAAATATACCTAAAAAGGATGGCAAATACTACTTATGCAGTATAGTTCCGCTGTGGCGACCCCTAACCGGGAAAAGCCGAAAGACATTACTTTACTTATGCAGTATTTGTAAAGGTACATACATTTTCTATTCTAAGTCAGTCACATGAATCAGAGATAGTTAGCTTTCCTGACAGAGATATCAAAACAAAATAAGAAGTACTAGAAAACCATAAATTGTAAGTGTTATTCCATATGGAATAAAATCATTACTGAAAGGACATTAAGGAAAAACTAAAACAAAGTATGAAATGAATGGTAAAAAGAAATGGTAACACCAGTACAGTAAGGCATTGGATACAGTAGGCCGTCATGCTTTGTGGCATATTATGGAGAAGTATGGAATAGGTAACAGGGTTATAAGAGTGTGTATGTCAGCAAATCATGTCTGATTCATTTTCTGTTTCACATCTTAAAGTTAAATAACTTATAAAAGTCCTGATCTCACAAACTCCAGGATTATGCTGTTTCCTTACTTTGGTTTTCCTGATATTGTTCCATATGTGTTGTTGTGGTTTGCACACTGCCATGTGAAGAATGAATGGTCGCACATAGGAGACTGGACTGAGCTACCATCAGGAGTGTTGCAGGACATGATTTGGTTGTTATACTGATATTACAATCCTGCTTAGATCATAGCTGGCAAAATCAAGTCTTCTGATGGAGGGACACAAGTGTGACTGTACACTTAGTCAAGGCTTGCAGCTGTGAATAAGTGGTTGCTGCCATGCAGAAATTTATTTTTCTTTCCCCAAGGCACTGTGAGTGACCTTTCAGTTGTGAATAGAATAGGTTATAAAAGGCATAGTGGTTTCTTCAGCAGTTTAACAAACTGTAAAAGACATTTCCTGTGCAAATGCTGTGGGGTGAACAGCCTAGTATTTTACTCAGAGAAAAAAATGGGCATCTGCATCATCTACCAGCATGTGAAATAATGGGTCCTAGGGTGCCTTCATCCTGCTGTGAAATAACGAGTCCTGGGGTGCCTTCATCCTGCTGTGAAATAACGAGTCCTGGGGTGCCTTCATCCTGCTGTGAAATAACGAGTCCTGGGGTGCCTTCATCCTGCTACTGGCATCTACCAGTATGTGAAATAAGTGGTCCTGGGGTGCCTTCATCCTGCTACTGGCATCTACCAGTATGTGAAATAAGTGGTCATGGGGTGCCTTCATCCTGCTACTAGCATGCTTGCAGTATGTTAAATAATTGGCCCTGGTGTGCCTTCATCCTGCTACTGGCATCTACCAGTATGTTAAATAACTGGCCCTGCAGTGCCTTCATTCTGCTACTGGCATGCTTGCAGTATAGACCAATTGCTGACATGATAGAATAGGACTGAGGAACCTATTGAGTAAGCCTCGTTATCAAAGTTAGGAAATGGCTCTAACCACTGTTCAAGTTGAGAGGGAGTAAGTTAGAGTTTGCAATGTCTGACACATTCTTTTGGTGTAAGAGATTTCATAGATGGGTGTACAGATAAGGGGTACAGTAACTAGTAATGCAGGTGTAGAGACTAGTGCCTCCTGTCACTACCAGGCCATGTTTAAGGATTTGTGGTACTATTGTCTGCCAGACTGTGTGTGTGCCCACATAGGAGAGCAGTGTTGCAATGCCTGCAGGAGTTAATAGGTTCAGAGCACTGAAAAAACAGGGAGGAAGGTAAAACAACCCTCTCCAGAGCAGCCATTGTGCTGCTGTTTTCTTATTCAGCACCAACACACTGGGAAACATCCTTCTGAAACCACAACTGCCTCCACGGAAACCTACTGCAAGCATCATTAGTACATCAGCAGTAAAGGTTTACAAAGTCCAGAGTCAGGGATTTCCTCGACTGTAACTTTTCATCTCAATGCTGTGCTTTTTCAGGCAACGAAAAACAAGCTTGCAGTAGGAATATGAATGCCTGGAATTTTCTACTTACAATGAGCACAGTCACTTTATAACTTGAATAATTTACCTGCTTTGACAGGATGGAGACTAAGTAAAATGCAAGCACACCACATATATATTTTTTGAAATCTAGCAGAATGTATTTAAGTTAACATGATGGTTTTCAGACAGCTCAGAAGAAAGAAAATAGTAATTAAGCAGTTCTCACATAGATTATGTTCTTGTGTTCTTAGCGTGAGACTACTTTTACTAAACAGAAAAACACTGAAATGCAGAAACAATGGGCTCAGTTTGAAGATATCTCTTTAAAACAGAAGAGGAAGTAAGGTGTCTTCGAGCAATACTCAGAAGTTGAGGGAGTAAATATCAGTAAGAACAAACGGGGCACATTGGCTAACATCAGTCAGCTTTTAAGTCTACATGTAGGAATTGAAGCTGTTACTAACAATTACTGTGCTATTTGCATTGCAGATAAGAGCACTAAATGAGAAAAAGCTGTGTGTGCTATAACAACATTGACCATTACATAAAGGTGGCGGTGTAAGACCAGTTTTAAGCAAAACACTACATTTGGTTCTGCTTGAAGGCTAAGGAGCATTGCAATGGATTCAACTTTGCCATGCCTACTGCAGAGTTTAGGTGAGAGCACATGTGGAATAGACATTCAGTTTCTGTAGTGCATCTCCACCAAAGAGAATGAGAGCAGTCCAAGGAAGTCTTGTTTTAATGATTGCAGGTGACACCAAACAGCATGGACAGATGGGATGCATGTAATTGTAGAGCGTGCAGCTTGGAACAAAAGTGATTACGAAGAGACAAGTTTTCTGTGTGCATCCTTGTAGTTAGATGTCCAATACTATAATAAAATGAGAAATAGTTTACAAATACCTCACAGCTCTGTTTCAGTAGAAAACAGTAGCAGTAGAACCGATTTATATATTCCTAAAACACAGCAATAGAGGCATAAAGTGCATCTTCCAGTAGAGGGAAAATAAATAACACATTTAAAGAATATTTAGGAAAATATTTTAAATACTGTAAATGATAACCAGTATTCATTCTGAGGGACATGCATGCAAGTGTGCTGGATATAAGGGAATTCTAAGTTTGACAGTAACTGATCCTTGGTGCCTCATAGAGAGTGTGGTACATCAGAGGCACAACAGCACACATGTTGTGGTATGTCATTCTAGATGAACAACACATTATTTTATCTAGAATATTTTCAATAACATTCAAATGATAAAAGATACTGCTACAAATCTAACATACAATGCTCTTAACAGAATGGGTAATAGGAAAATTATTAGTTAGAAACAGCTATAGTTTTCCTGTCTAGGAATTAAAATACTCCTCAAAAGAATATTAATGTATACACTTACAAAAGGGATTTCTAAGTCTTCTTCAAATGATGGTATGCAGGCAGAATGATGCTGTAGCTGAAACAGATCCCTTGTTGTGCTGTTATACTGTTGTCTTTGTTTTAATGTAATTGTGTTTACAACACTCATGCAATATTAATGCTAAATTTATTGATACAACCTCAATCCAAGATCCATTTGTGCTGGCTGACAGCCTAGTATTGCATACAGTTGCATATTCTTATTATAAGTTTTTTTTTTCTCATTGTTTTCATCCAAGTGGATAAGGAACAGGTCATTTCA
Organism: Protopterus annectens; assembly: GCF_019279795.1. Taxonomy (NCBI): domain Eukaryota; kingdom Metazoa; phylum Chordata; order Ceratodontiformes; family Protopteridae; genus Protopterus; species Protopterus annectens. The sequence goes on from NC_056728.1 coordinate 948,649,455, forward strand.
ATCCTAGCCATTTCATCCCAATGTAATACCATAGATAATCACATCAATACCCAGGATTGTATTTAGTAATGACTACCCATGTCCAGGAGGGCTGTGGGCACTATTCCTGTTGGAATTTATGGTGCACCATCCATTCTTTCAGGTTCCTTTTGAACAGTGTCATAGAGGTGCTCTGCTTCACATGTATTGGTAGCCTATTCCCAAGATGCGACAGTCACTGGGAGAAAATCTGTCCCTCCAGTACATCCTATTCAAGATGCAGGCTATATTCAGATCCCTGGAATAGGTAGCTGTAGTCCCGTTTAATTTAAGGATGTGCAGTGTATTCATTAGGTTTGGGTTGGAGATTGCTCTGTAAGCCAGGCATAGGTCTCAGCTAAGAAGGCTATATGATACCGATTGTAGTGACAGAGATGTTAGGCGGTCTGTGTAAGGCATGTGCTGTAGTCCCTTGATCTTCTTTGTTAGAAAGCTCTGAGGTTTCTTCAATTGCTGCAGGTGCTTTGTATGATACATACCAAAAGGGGTGTTATACTCAATAATGGGCCTGATTAATGATATGTATAGAGGGGTTATAATCTCCTTTCCTCTACAGGCAATGCCTTTACTAATCAATTGTGCTATGTAGAAAGGTTTCCTTACTGCAGTAGACAGATAGTGGTCAAAGTTAAGGTTGCACTATACTTGTGATCCCAGATCCATTACCACTTTGTAGGTACATTAGGTATTGTTGTTAATTTGAAGAAACATTGTTTTACCGAAGGGAATGATGATGCATTTTTTTGGATTCACTTTGAGACCGTGAATAAGATACCAGTTGTTGGTCTGCATAAGACCCTCCTGAAGTATACTGACATAATTTGGGGATTCAATAATTGCACCCAGTTTGCAGTTGTCCACAAACTTGGTCAGCCATAATCCCTTAGTTTTGTCCTGAACTTCTGAGAGTATACACCAAATGGTAGAGGACCCAGCACTGACCCTTGTGGCACCCTGTTGGTGACAGGTCTGCTGTCTGATGTGGAGTTACCCACTTTAATAGTGCATGACTGGTTTGTGTGCCATTGGCAACCCATCTTACAACAAATGGTTTACATTGTTTGCTAAGCTTATTGGTAATGCCTGAGTGTGGGATTGTGGCAAAGGCTTTTGCCAAGTTGAGGTATGCTGTGTACACAGATTTGCGCTTGTCAATGGCCCTGGTCACATTTTCAAAGAAATCCACCAGGTTTAACAGTCTGGATCTACCCTTGATGACATCGAACTTGGTCAGAACCAGGGTTTGGATGTCACCTATGTCATTATTTATGAGCTCCATGATGATGCATTCCATGGCCTTATAGATGAGGCTGCCCAGACTTATGGGTCTGTAATTCCCTGGGTCTGTTGCTAAGCCACTTTTGTGGAGAGAAATAATGATTACTGTTCTCTATCCTGCAGGAACAAAGCCTGTGGTTAGGCTGTGATTGAATAGAGTACTTAATGGTGATACTAGTTCATGTTTTAGTTTGTTTAAAAGACAGCCTGGGATGCCATCTGGTCCCATAGAGTCTGTGAATTTTTTACTTTAGACAAGGCTTTAATGACCTCCTCTTCGAACATGTAAGGGGGGGGTTTGAGGGGAAAGTTTGTGATAAGTTTGGAGGGGATAAGGGAGTAAAATTTTCACCAAATCTGTCCACTAGCAGGTTTGCTGTCTCTGCAGGATCAGTGTGTGTGATACCATTAGTCACTAGTTCGGCAAATGCTTGGGTCCTACCTTTTAGGATATGTATGTAGCTGTAAAAGGCCTTATGGTTATCCTTGGCTGTGAATGCTAAGTGTTCTCTAAGCTGCCCTTACGGGGTTTGACATGTGGCTTTATTTGCCTGTTGAGGCTGGGGATGGTGCTTCCCGTTGTTGGTGCCTATCCTTAGTTTTCTTAGCCAGCAACTGTTTGCATTTGTTGTCAAGTTTGATGATGCTGGATGACCACCAGGGCAGCTTGATTTTCCTTGGGGCTCTGGCTTTGATTCTCTCTGGAGCAGCTGAGTCTATACACTTATACAAGTGATTGTGCAGGCTTTAGTGTAAGCTTTGATGTAGTTACCACTTCCAGCTGAGGGTGAGGCTTGGAATGCATTTATACCTCCCCCTAGGAGGGTATAATTTACCTTGATGAAGTTTTGTAGTCTGACTTCGCCCTTTGTGAGTTCTGATGTTAGTGCCAGTTCGAAGGTGCCAGATTTGTGGTCAGATTTAACTAATGAGGGTCGACAGTTGTGGTGGTACATCTGTTTGTCATGTTAGTGAGGACCAGATCTAGTATGTTTGTTCCTCTTGTTGGAATTTGAACAATTTGTTCCAGGGCATTTGAGTTAACAAAGTCAAGGAACTTTTGCACTAGTGAGTTAGGGCTAAAGTAGGTTTCCCAGTTGATGGTGGAATAATTAAAGTCCCCCATGACCATAGTGTTTGGCAATATTTGGATTGACTCCAGTTTGGTCCAGTAGGCCTTGTGTGCATCATGATCCGTGAGGGGATCTATAACTAGGTATGACTTAAATGGGGGTCTTACCCACAGTAATCTGAATTTGGAGTAACTCCATGGAGTTGTCCAGTCTAACAAGTGAATTTATCTGTAATGTAGATTGAAACACCACCTGCTTTGGTTCTCACTTGTTAATTTTGCAGTCTGAATGAGAGCAAGGCATTATAGCCTTGCAAGGCCGGGGTACTGTCTAAGGACTTGAAACAGGTTTCTGTGACTGCACAGACATCCACATCCTCCAGTGATAGGAGTGCTTCCAGGGTGTGCGTTATTTGGTTTGAGCTCCCAGCATTTAGCAGCGTAACCCTTATTTTTTATGATTGGCAATTTTCACGTTGGCAAGTTTGTTTTTGAAACCTTCTCTAAAAAAGGCACTATGGTGGAAGCAAGAGCCTTTGCCAGCAGCTGAAAGCCTAGTGGTGCCAGGTGCAAACCATCTCTCAGAAAGCAGCAAGGTTTGTCAAACATGTCATCACTGCAGGCTGACAGAAACTGGATCCCCTTTGAATGACACCAAAAACTAAGCCGATTATTGAAATTGATCATTTATTTGTTTATACTAGGTGAGGGTAATATGATGCTCAAGGCTAGGGACATACCTGCCTAAGACACATTCTCAGAGAGCTCAATCATGTCTCTCTTCATATAGTTCAGTGAGGTATGTCTCAGGTCATTCACTCCAACATGCGCTACAAGTGAGTCATAGTGGTACTTTTTGCCAAGAGACCTGAGTACATGCATGATCTGATGAATCCTGGCACTGGACAAGCAGCTGACCGTGACTTTCTCCTTATCTAACCTGGTGAGTAGAACATCCGTGTGTCTCACTATGGAGTCTCCAATGACAAGAAAATTTGGTTTATGAGTATTGCGCCTTAAGGGCTTGGTAGATGAGACACTGGTGTTGCTATGTGTCATGGGTGCTGTGGAGACTGTGTTAGCTGTAGCAGTCTTGTGTTTTGGAGGTCTCGGATGTTTCAGTAATTTTTTTGAGAGAACTTCCACATATGTTGATTTATGTGCTGATTTATTACAACACCCCTCCAGCATATATTCAGTCTATGAATAATACAAAACACCATGCCAGGCATATAGAAACTTGCTTTAATAAACACAATCTAAAAACTACTATCCAGTCTCTGTCATCTAGTAAAAATCTTCAAAATATTATTCACACCCAATTAACAAAAAATATATTTGACAATAACCTTCTCTCAAACAAGATCAATTTTGGTCAGGACAGAGTGACTCAGTAGCCCTTGGACCCCACTAGTGATAGACAAAAGACCTGATTTGTGACTAATGTCTTCATCCCTCATATTGAAACCCCTTCTCTAAACCTACACTACAAAAATGCTTCCATTTAGTACTGACTACATATCTGTATATCTGTGCATGGTACATATATATAACAAAACATAAACTGTTCTAATGTCTGATGGACACTGCAGTAAGTGTATCATTTTCACAGTCAGTGATTCCCTGGTTCTTCTCTCATTATTTCTGTGCAGAATCTTTTTCTTTACATTTATGCATTCTCAAGGTTTCCTTCATATCCCAGAGACATGTCACATCCAAACTTCTGCATACTGCTGATTGATAGGTGTGCGTGCATGTGTGTGTGTGTGTGTGTGTGTGTGTGTGTGGGGTATGGCATGTGAATGAGTACATATTCATTCTCTGCTGAAAAGGATTCCATCCTGGATAAATTCACTGCCTTATAACCCACCCTGTACTGTGCCAGGCTCTAGCACTTTAGTGTCTCTGAATAGGATAAAACTGGCATCTAAGAATCAGTAAATTGTTTTCTCCTATGTAACTTAATATTTCTAGGCACCTCCACACTGTATATACATGGCTATATATAGTGATGGTCTTATCAATCTCTGTAGCTTTATTAACAGCACTGCACTTGCTGATGTATCAATCCAGCTAACAATTGAAATAAATAAAATAGTAATATAAATACATAACTATATTCATAACTGTACATTTCTTTTTTACTTCCCATAGTGGTACAAGATTTCCTTAATATATTTAAGAACTTCAAAATCAGGTGTCACAGTAAATAATATCTTCTTAAATGAAGGTGATAAACTAGTGAACAATGAAAACCTTTTATTTTTATTAAAATAAAATTATATATAATGAGGGAATTTGTCATTTAGTAAATGTTCTACTGATTCTCCAGTAATTGATTTTTTGGCAGACAAGAGTATTAAACTTAAAATGCCTGAATTTGTCTTGGCGGGTCTATCTGTAATTATTGAAAACCCACTTCACTGAACTTCTAAACACTGGGACAACTTTGCCAAACACTTAATTTCCAGAACTCTTGGATCACAAGAATTTTATGCCGGGAAATTAACCACTTGCTCACCATGGTGAAGTTTGCCCTTTTCTCCACTATAGTGCGATCTTGGAGTTGGTATATTTAGTTAGGGGGGTGTGGGGTAGGGTGAATCCCCCCACTTGCATGGGTTTGATTTGTTTTTTTATTTGTGGATGGCCAAGTGCCCCTTTTCCCGGAGTAAAATTGCGGTGATCCATGTGTTCTTCGACAAAATCATCTCATCAGTTTGATTTTCGGGTAAGTGGGTTTTCGATAATTTGAAGTAGAGCCATCTAGGTAGTTAAGATCCTATATCCCACCTCAAAAGAATAATTTTGTAAGTTGCAATCATTTGCCTCGCCCCCGAAATTTCTGCCAAAGTATTCTGTAGGGCATTTTTAAAATCTACGACGTCATTACATAAAATCTACCAAGTTATCACATTACTAAGAAACATGTCCAATTATTTATTTTATTCCCGTCACAGCTCCAAAAACTGCTAACTACCTGAGGAAAACTTCTCTGAAGTCTGCTTTGGGTGTAAAAGTACCTATGCATGTACTTCCATACAAAATTCCTAAACCTTCTGGTCTTTTTTACAATCTTTGGAGCCATATGGATATTGTCCCAATTACTGAATGAGGAAACACAAGTAATCCAGAAAGCTCAGTCAGGTCTGGTATCACACCTGTGACCCAGGAGGCAACAGAACTAACAAGAAACAAAGTAGAATGGATGAGTCCAGATAAAATCACTTTAGCTAATAGACCTAGGAGACTCTCTCTCTCTATTATACCTTCCCCGTGGGAAGAATAAAGACACACTGTGCAAATTTCAAGTACTTTAAGTTAAGTAGATAGACGGGCAAGTGTTCTTCTTCACCTGAAGAGGGTGAAGAACCCCTCAGACCAAGACTCAGACTCACACAGCTTAATTTAAATTTTAAATTTTAAACTATGATTATAAAGTTTTGCCACACAAAAGATGTGGATTAAGGTGGTTTTATGAAAGGGAGGCAAACATCTGATGATAGTAATACAACAATGATGATCCAGAGGGAAGTAGAGTATAAGGAAATGTTGTTATTGTTGGTGGCCCTAAGTACAGAGAATGTATTCAATAGAGTCAGCTGTTTTCTTATGAAAAGAGCAATGTAGCATTTAAGGTCACTGACAGAAGGATATATTGTAGGATATAGGAGGGTATCTGAATGGCAAGAGGCAAAAATTAAAGAGGGAGGGCTTCTCTCCAAAAACATTGTTTTTGAAAAGTGGAACTACGGTGTCTCTATGCTACGGTGTCCTCTTTCTCCTTTGTTATTTGCGTTATATTTAGAACCATTAGGAAACCAAATATGGACTCTCAAATTCAAGAATTTAGCTAGTATGGTAATCAAAAAAATGTAGCTTTATTCACAGATATCATTTCGTTCTTGATAAATCCAGAAAAAGACATTTCAGTTTTTAAAGAGTTTCAAGTCTTTTCAAGATATTAAATAAATAAAGATAAAGGCTATAGCAGTAAACTATGTATCCATATATGAATTGGTTCAGCAAAACACATACCTATGCAGACATGAAAAATATTAAATATTTACGTGTATAGGTTAAATGGATCATTATGATAGATAAGGATATGTGGGAAAAGACTAAAAGGGTAATACAATAATTGAGAAGTTGGAAGCTTTTGAGTATGGATATGGACAGTAAAATATGAGCAATGAAAATGTTTTTAGTCTCTTTGGTTTTATATATAGGTCAGGCATATCTTATTAACTGGATTAGAAGTTGTAGACCATAAAGAGGACAATAACAACAGCCAGACAGAATGTTATATTTGTACAGCAGCAGAAAGCATTGTAAGAACTAAGCCAACACAGGAGTAGAGAAAGGAGATTTTACTAATATGGATAACTGCATTTTGGCCATAGAAAATAGGCAATAGGGGACTGGCATTTGTTTTGAGACAATTAGTAAAGTAAGCAAGGTACTGAGAGCAAATAACTATTGAAGGAAAAGAAATAGGGTAGGTTACCGCCAAGCAGAAGACTGGATTGCAGGATAGAGACCATGTTCTGTACCAGGGACTAATAACAAGAGTAGTGGCACAGGGGAATGCTATTTGAAAAAAAAACAGTTCTGCTTAAGTTTTTAGAAGAGTCTAGAAAATATGTTGCTGTTATAAATGGGAATAACTAGTAGGGTGTATTAACTATAAGAAGTGATCAGACAAGAGAATGGAAAGTCAACATAGAAACGAGGAATCTCTATGCTTTGACCCAATCTTCTGAAACCAGAGTACTGAATATGGCTAGTAGGCTGCCAGTATGACTAGTACCAGGAGGGTCTTGTTTCTGACAAAGCACCTTGTATACTAATTCCCCCACTTACTTCAATGGCATGGTGGGGGGGGGGGTGCAGCTGCACTGTGGAGCAGAACAGGCCAAGTGAGAAGCCATGATTCTGCAGCTGGTAAGGGTATATTAGCTTCCTTAAACCCTACTCCTCATATTGACATCATTGTTTGTGTGTGCGTGTGTGCGCGTGTGTGCGTGTGTGCGCGTGTGTGTGCGTGTGTGTGTGTGTGTGCGTGTGTGTGTGTGTGTGTGTGTGTGTGTGTGGGGAAAACCATGAGATGTAGCTTGAGGTAGTGACCACCTAGTTAGAGTGGCATCCCCTCTCCACTTCCCCACCCATCACTGCATAGTGATCTATTGCTCCTGATCCCCAGTATCCATCAGTGCTTACCTGAAGATCCATTCCCACAAGATAGGCCCACCCATCATCCTTGTCAGCACAGTCAGAGGCCCAAGCTGCTAATCCAACTCCAGTCAGTGGGGTTGTAGGTGGGGCTTTACCCCTCAATTCCACAAGGATGGCCATGTGTACAATCACTATGTATATCCATCAGTAGGCCAGACAAGAGGTGGAAACATGAAACACCATTACTGTTGCTTCTCAGTGTGACTGATGACTCTGTCTTCTCCTGCTGTTACATCATACATTGATTCTGACAGTCCATATGTTATGAAAACTGTCTCACTTGGCATAAGAAGAGCTGTGCTAGGACAAGCTTTACTTATTATTTTGCACTTCACATAGAACTGTAATTTATAACGGGTCCTTCATTTTGTAATTTCAGAAAAAGAATGCCTTTTTGCTATCCCCCTGATTAGCATAGCAAACACTATCCAGTAAGTGCACAAATAATGTAAATTTATGTGCAAGGATTAGTCTCCTAATAAAATCTGAGACGGACAGTTTTTGTGTTTGCACCATTTCCTCCTGTGCCACCATGGCTGTTTGTGAGACTGGTGTCGGATCCACATGCAAGGTACCTGTCCTTGAGTCATAAACATGTATTTGTGCTTATAGTGGATAGCAAGTGAAAGACAAATTGTGTTTACTGACAAAGAATACAAACCAGAGTTATGTAAGCGTGTCAGCTTGTACATCTCTTTAGCAGTGAATCCCATGACAGATTAGCCCTGCAGGCAGCTCTTATGTGCAGCTTGTAAGGCAGTTAGAGACAGGCAGGAGATGATAATTTGCTTGGGCATGCAAAAACAAGAAATTGGTCTCTACCTTAATATCAATGAGGTTGCGTGCCATCATCCCACTATCAAAAGGCAAACATATTTTTCATTTTCTTGAGTTCTCCATTTCTCTCTGTTTTCCCCTTCTGTACACGCAGGATTAAATGGTGTATGGTTTCCAAAATCCTTTTATCAAGTCATCCATCCGCTTGCTATTACTCTGAATTATTTGCTGGAAATGAAGCAAGATACAGAGAGAAAGAAAGAGAGGTGAGAAAGAGAAAGTGTGTGAGAGACAGAAGGCATGTGACATTTTTTAACCTTAACTAATTATTTGTTATTTACATATACAGAATTCTTTTATGTCAGCAGTTCCGTTTTTGTGACTGCCATCATTGTTATTAATGGAGCAGGACAAGCTGGAAAGTAAGGCATTGGGTGCCCTTAGACAGTGAAGATGGTGGTAGTACTTGCTTTAGCTATGCAACCCAAGGCTTCCACTGGAACACTATAAATTTTGTTTCCTTTAGAAGCCTCTTAGCAGTTTTTTAAAAGACATTCAGAAAGTATGATGTCCGTTGTGACAGTCATGAAACCTCAGTACGTCTGAATCCACCTGTACCAGTCCACAGCTTGTAACCAGCTGGGCCAGGTAAACTTTGACAACTATATGTTATAAAAATATGTTTTCTTCGCACCCCCACAAAGTAGTAAAAACATTTTTTTTTCTTATGTAAGAATTTTTCAAAGGACTTAGTATAAATGAATTATGCTAGCATCAGTTGTGCTATCCCTATGACTCTTTTTGCATACATATTGTTTATTGCTGAAGATCTATACTTCATCACACATTATTTGTTCAGCTCTGTTTTTGTGAGTGGCTCCAACTTATCTTTCGCTTTGGGATGCCATTATCTATTTGCTAGAGGTACGATTAAAAGCCCACGGATAAATACTGAGTTCACAGAGCACCACATAAAGCACAATATAAATTCTATAAATAATTCAGATATCAGGGAAATATGATCTTATCCATAGGTAAGTATACATTGCCAGACTTAAATTATATGGAACTGGTCTAAAATGGTTAAACCCCTAATTAAGACCAGCATTTCATTGTGTATGACACATCACCTGAAGATGATCTAGGCCTTGTTTTTTTGGTTTCTCTTTTATACTTTCATCCTTGTGTGTCCTGACTAGTCATAGTATATATCTTACTTTGGTGCCTTTCACTTGTGTGATGGGAACAGCAACATTACGTGCTCACTCATCAAGTGGCTGGTTGTGGTGTTGGGTAATATTCACCCTGAACCAGAAGTACAGTATCCATCCTCCTATCACATGCGCACAAGGACCATTCATTAGTTCCCACAGCTTTCTACACTTCAGTGTTGACTTTTAGGTTCATATTTCTTTTAATTTTGATAGTTACTGCTGTTAATTACATTTCTTTTATGAGGGAAGGCCTGGTCACAAGAAAAGGATTTTAGTAAATGGTTATACTTTTCAGTTGCCATCTTCATTGTCAAGGCACCATTTATATCTTTGAAGTGTAATTAAATATCTAATTATGGTTTATAAAATATGTACCTTTTTATTCCCAGAACTGATATTACTCTTACTTTTCATGGTGCCAGAATATCCAGGCTAGGTGGATGAAGCAACTCTAAATACATATTGTTCTCACAGGATATGTCAAAAACACAAAAATAAAACTACAGTAGTAGCTGGGCAACAGCCAAGGATTTTCAGAGATATAATGGTCTGCAGCAGTATCAGAGATAGGGACTCTACAGATAAAGAAGCTTTAATGCATTTGTACAAGTTCACAGTAACTTGACACAGGGGACAGAACTATGTCCTTATAAATGAACAAGGGCACATTTGACGCTGTTGTGTTTCTGTGCACAAATAGACTCTGATGGTAACAGGATGCTACTATGTTGGCAGTGCTTTGTGTCACATCATTCTTTTGAAACATTCCTGCTTTCTGTAATATAATGCTCTGTATGGCAGGTATCACTCTTGGAGCTTGCACAGTGTAGTGCTTCGTGTTGGAACTGTGGACCCTTATTCAGACTTAACCTACAAAGCCATGCTACTAATGTAGTTAACTGATGGTCAGTGTGATCTTACCTAGTGCTGAATCCAAGGCTATGCTGCTACTTTAACATTAATTGCCTGCAGAACCTCTCTTTTAATTCATAGGCTCATCATTTCATTAACTGCAATATATCACTGGTAGTCTGCAAGCCCTAAGTTCGTCATGATAGTGTGACACTCACCATCTCATAAGAAATGAGTTAATAGCACTTTTCATACCTTTACATCAGTTTGCTAACATAATCCTGGGAATATTAATGCACCAAAGTTCACAAGTTCACAAAAAAAGAAAAAAGAAAACTCACTGGAATGGACTCTTCTCAGGCAAATGAGTGCACCAAAGAAAATTAACTTTCTGGACTGACAGCCAATGGCAAACATATAAAGTAGCTTTTTTTCTTTCAAAGCTTTACAGTCTTATAAAAAGGGACACAGTCTTTTACACAAAGTCCAGTAATTCTCTTCTGGCATGAATTTCTGTCCGCAGCACATAGATACTTCCAAGTAATCTGTCTTCTCGCTGGATCCCTTTGTAGGTAGGTGCCCACATTTCCTCTGATATAAGCCACAGCAGTTTTTACTGCAGCCCATTACCAAGAACTGTTGGTCTAGACACACAGCCCCACCCCAAAAGAGAGTCCAGTTACCTTGAATTATTATGGATACAGCTCTCCCTCTCTTACACATCACTTAAGTACACAAATCGGCTATTAGAGACCTATTAATTGAACTATGACTGAATCCTATCTACCTAATACATAATGGTACTTGACTGTTTAAAACAACAGTTTTATTTAAAGCATGTTTTCACAATATTTACATCATTTGTAAAAGCTGCAGTTGTATTTACAATATTTCATCACAATATATACAGAATTTTGTAACACTATTCTAGTGTGAATGATTGCACTATGTTACATTGCCCCCTCACACATGCACTCCCTCCCGAAACCCTCTCTTTTAGGCCGATTTGGTGGACCATGAGTCAAGCACAACAAATATGTATTATGATTGGTTTTACCTAGTCTGTGCTTCACCACGGACTTATAAAACTGGGAGAAAGGTAACCTTCTACATAGCTCCTATCCTGTTGACTATTTAACTATATGGTCTGAGACAAGTGTACATTTTGGCTAGATAGCAGTGTATTGAAGATTCTGCTCACTTGATTGCCAAGCATTCCTTATTAGTGGTAGAATACCTGCCTTTTCCTCGAGTCAATGCTTAACACAGAAAGCACATGGGATGGTCTTCTCCATAAAAAAGTCTGTGATAAAACTGTCCCCAGTCCTAGCTCTGATGCATCATTGCATAGTGCAGAAACCCTGCTGAAATTCTGAGAGGCTAAGAGACACTCTGTACAGAATATTTTCTTCACTGTTACTGTAACAGACATTCTGATAAAAAATCAGGTGGAGGTGTTTTGATAGGGATTAAAGATAGTTATGAGACCTGTGATTATTACATGTTCAGTGATAACACCAACACTACAGACTGTGTGACTGTGACAATAAAGGCAACCCTGGAACATATAACAATTGTTGGCGTGTACAGACCATCAAAGTCAAGTGCAGATGATCTAGAGGAATTCATAAATTTCTTGCATGAAATACAGGAGGGAAGAATAATATTAGCTGGGGACTTAAATTTACTAGAAACAGACTGGAATAATATTGATTCAACAACGTTAGTAAGGAAATTATTCACAAGGTATATTTAGGAACAACATTTGCTTCAGATTGTAAAAAAAATACCAGGGGTCGGAACATTCTAGACATTGTGTGTGTTCCCAAAGCAATTACTATAACTTCAAGTCAGGTTTTGCCACCATTGATGTGCAGTGATCATGGGGTTATAAAGGTTAATTTGGTGCTAGATAATTCTGCCAAACTGAAATCTAAGCCAATGTGCAGGTGTTCAGTGGAAAACTGCAGTTGGAATGTGGACATTTTTGAAAGAGAAATTGTTTGAGTGCAAAAATAAAAAAAAAAATGTTTAACATCAGGATCTAGGCATACAACATCAGGCAGATATATTTCCATAAGAACAAGATATCTGATTAAGGTGAAAAACAAAAAATATAAGAAATGGAAGAGAGGTCGAACTACGGCTTTGAAAACTGAAATAAACAAGCTGGACAAACAGATTAAGCATAGTGTGAGACAATATCAAGAAAATTTTAAAGAAAATTTATATAAAGATATTTAGCATAATAGTAAACCTTTTTATAAATACATACGATGTGGAAGGAGTAAAGATACACACATTGATAAACTCTGTGCAGATTCTAAAATGTATTCTCAGACACAACAGATTATAGATATATTTACAAAATATTATGCAAAACAGTTTGGCTCCACAAAGGGGGTAGTAAGTTGTCCTCATGACATCCAGGTAACCCCAGATACTGGAATCAAATTAGATTATATTGAAAAAGAACTGTGCAAACTGGATCCAAACAAAGTGCAGGGAGGAGATGGAATAAGTAACAAGGACCTGAGAACACTTCAGCAAGAATTTTTCTATAACGATATAACAACAGCTATGAATGAAAAATTGTGCTGTGATGTAATTTATATAGATTTAACTTCAGCATTTGACAGGGTCATACACATAACACTGATCAATAAATTAGTACAACTAGTTATTGATGTACTCTTGATAAGATGGATAACTGCATGGCTTACATATAGGAAATGGCAAGTATCATGCAGCAACTGGAGAGGTGAAATCCTTGGTTACAGTCAGGGTGTCCCACAGGGCTCTGTCCTAGGCCCTTACTTGTTTAGATTGTATCTTTCAGACCAAACTTTTTCATCCGAGGTGTTCTACAGTCTATATGCAGACCTGAAATTGGGTTAACTGATTACATGTGTTACAGATAAGGCATGTCTGCAAAAGAACTTGACTAAATTGACCATTTGGGCACAGGAGAATAATATGCTGATAAATAAATCAAAAACTAAGCATATGAGATTTGGGAAACATAAATTGAAAGGTGAATATTTAATATGGCACACAGTGATTGAAACTGTAGAGTCACTTAAGGATCTGGGTATATGGGTAGATTCAGCTATGAGTTTTTCCTAATCACATGAACTAATTGGTTAATGATAGTTATAGAACTATAGGTTGTATAAAAAGATTTATAAAGGCAGAGGCGTGTCCATATTCATTAAAGATACCTACACCTGCAGGCTAGTTGCTCAGCATAATGCATCTGAGATTATCCAAGTGCAACTAACTCTGGGAAAGACCACAATGCAAATTGTAGCTTGCTACAGATCCCCCACCATGCCCCAGGATTCCCACTCCTCATTTCTTGATACACTGGAAAATATTAGGGTACAGCCTAACACTCTAATAATGGGCGATTTCAACTATCCCACCATTAACTGGGAAAACTACTTGTGTACCAACTCTTGTGCTCAACGTTTTCTGGAATTCATAAATTCCAATGCCTTGGATCAACTTATCCACACCCCACCAGGGGCAGCAATATCCTAGACCTGGTCATTACCAACATGGGCAACCGGTGTTCCACACCAGAGGTCAATTCCTCATTGGTCAGTTTCGACCACAAGCAAATCACCCTAGACATCCACATCCCAGCCTCACCCTGCATTAGGGAAACCGCTGTAAAAAATTTCTCCAAAGCCAACTTCTTAAGACAGAAGTGGCAAACTTCACGACACCCATGCTGATGGACAATAGAGATATGACTGCTGAATCATATACAATTGCACTTTATAAACACTTACACGAGTGCATGGATCGTGCAATCCCTAACAGAACCAAGATGCTATCCTCCAAAAAAAGGAAGCCAATCTCGTGGTCCCCTGCTATAAACAAACTCTACAACAGAAGAAAGAAATTGTTGCAAAAAAGAGTAAAATCCCATGATTGGAGGAACTCTGTGGTCAGCCTCAGTAAGAAGCTGAGATCCCTCATAAAATCTTCCAAAGCTAGTTATGAAAACAAAATCGCCACTGATTCTAAAGACAACCACAGAGCATTCTATAGCTATGTCAAGAATCTCAATGGCAACACTCAGATCTGCTCTCCTCTGTCATCCCCTAAAGGGCCCATCTCTATACCGGAAGAATGCAAAGTACCTGTAATCACGACTTCACAGATAAAAAACACACTCTCCAAAGCCAAGAACACAGCATCCATGGGACTTGACAACATCCCAGGCTGTGTTCTACATGGACTACAGAACAAACTGGCACCCCACCTAAGTACCATGTTCAATCATAGCCTCACCTCAGGCTTTGTGCTCACTGAATAGTTCACAGCAACAGTTATCCCACTCTACAATGGGGGAGACACCACGGACCCCAGGAACTACCACCCCATTAGCCTAACAAGCCTGGTCTGCAAGGCTATGGAGTGTATCATCATGGAACTTATAAACAATGACATTGGTAATCTCCAAACTATGGACCCTACCCAGTTCGGGTTTGTAAAAGGCAGATCATGTCTCCTAAACCTGATAGACTTTTTTGAAGCAGTCACCAAAGCTGTAGATGAGGGTAAGGTGGTACACACAGCCTATCTAGATCTCACCAAGGCTTTCAACACCATCCCCCACTCTGGAATTATAGACAAACTCACTAAACTAGGTATAAATCCCTATGTCACAAGATGGGTTCCCAACTGGCTCACTGACCGAACACACACTGTGAAAGTAGCAGACTCTAAATCCAGTTTCAGACCAGTGACAAGTAGAGTACCACAGGGTTCAGTCCTAGGTCCTCTCCTGTTTGGTATCTACTTCTCTGAAGTACAGGCTAACACAGAAGGTCTTTGGCTAACAAAGCTCGCAGATGACTGCAAACTAGGAGCCATAGTCAAATCTCCTAATGATGTGGACATCCTACAAAAGGGCCTCACTGAGACAGATGCCTGGTGTCAAAGCCATGGCCTCAATCTCAGTGCCAAAAAGTGCATTGACATCCCTTTTGGTAAAAACTCTGTACCCATGAACTACTGCATAGGCAATAGTCTACTTAACACCAAAAGTGTGATAAGATACCTTGGGATACAGGTGGGCAGCAGTCTCTCCTTTGATAATCACATCGCCACATTAGTCAGGAAATCCTTCTATGTGGCACACCTCATCACAAAAGGTTTCTCATCCAGGAGAAAAGAGGTCATTGTTCCCCTCTACTCATCACTCTTTAGACCCATTATAGAGTACAATGCCCCTTTTGGTAAGTACCTCACAAGACATCTATAACAACTGGAAAGGCCACATAAGTACCTCAGAAAGAGGATTACTGGCCTCAAACAGATGCCCTATGCAGACCTTCTCAAAAAACTCCAGCTTTACTCTGTCGCATATCGCCTACTCAGAGGTGATCTCTGCCTAACATACAAAGCTATGTCAAACCCAGAGCTGTTGGACATGCTCCACATAAAGAAATCCCAATCCCTCTGAGCTACACGCTGTAGGGACCTAAACCTTGTCACCACAATAAACAGAACATGCTGTAGGGATAGATTCCTGTCTCAGAGACTTCCCATACTCTGGAACAAACTACCTATATCAAACAAAGCTCCTCATTAGCACTCTTCAAGAAAAATCATGATGATTGGATCAAAGATAGGAAATTCACTCCGGGCATCACTTTGGTGCCTCTGCTTGACAGAGGCACAGGAAAATAATTTTCTTGGGTGGCAAAAGCCAGGGCACTGTTTGGCTAGGCTTGGGAGATAGGAAATTCACCCTGGGGATCACGTCTTTGGCTCTGTTTGACAGGGGCACAGGAAAATAATTTTCTTGGGTGGCAAAAGCTAGGGTACTGTTTGGCTAGGCTTATATAGGCTCCAGGGCCAATAGCCTAGTACCTACCTATGAACCTATGGAAACCCTATAAGAAAACAAGCGTGAATAAAGTGAAAAGAGTACAATGGAACTCTACCAAGGGCACCCATGGATGTGAAAATCTAAGGTATTATGAAAGACTAAAATATCTGAACTTGTACAGTGTCTCTTGTAGATATTTAATAGGAGATCTTATTCAAGTTTATAGGCATTTAGTGACAACTACCTCTGGGAATATTTGGGGTTATCAAAAAGTACTAGAGAATCATCAGACAACCTATGTAGGAGATTCTATATGAATGAGAAGTGTACTAATTGGTTCTCTGACAGAGTAGCTGATGCATGGAACAGACTACCAAATTACATTAAAACAAGTACTAGTTTAGATATTTTTAAGAACAGCCTGGACACTTATTACGAGAACAAGCATTTTGGTATATTGGCAAATTAGAAGGGCATTAATGCCTGTGCTTGAAGTGTTTGTATGTATTCAGCTTGTTTAAAGCATTGTTTGATTCTACTGTTCATTTCACTCTGAGGGGCATCTTTCCTTTTATCAAATGTGACAGAGCAACTCTAGCTCAAAGAATGCCCTCACTTGATTCTCAGTGCCAGGAATAAGTCAATTTCTAACAAATGCATTTTTTTCTTTCTGGAGTGTAACAATCTCCCTACTAATCACATTGTCTGAATATTTGACTTCTGTTATATGTAACTTGCTGTTGGAGGTATTGACATTTAACCTAATTTATGTCTAAGAGTCTAGCAAAACCTGAACTTTAGGTAAATGAGGCGGAGCCTTCTTAATGTATTATTACATCATCTAGGTAAGTGGCAACATACTTAGCATGTTGTTGTAGGACTCTGTGCAGAAACCTTTGAGAGGTCACAGGTGCACCATGTAACCCCAAAGCTGATCGGGAGATTTGCCAGTATCCCTTTGTTAGATCTACTGTAGTTTACGCCGACCTTTCTAAGAGTTCACTAACCACGGGCACTGGTTAGTTGCCAAAGTTTGAAATGCTGTTTAGTTCCTTATGACCTTTAGAAAGCTGCTCCATCAGGCTTTGCAACTAATACTACAGGGTTGTTTAACTTACTCTCTTACTCTTCTGTCATTCCCATCTTCAGCATCCTTTTGTACTTCCTTATGCAAAGCTTTTCACTGGGACTCTGATATTCTGTAAAGTTTGAAGATAGACTTTGCCAATGGACTACTGCAGATATGGTGCAGAATGAAAGAACTCTGAAAATACTTTTTATTTTTAACAAAAACTCCCTTATTAGTTTTTGTGTCTAATGTGCTATTTACAGGAACTATTGGCATAAGGGCTAGTTTTCTTTCTTCACAAATCGTATCTATTTCTACCATTAGTAACTGCCTACAGAGGTTCGTGCTTATTTCCATGGTTTCAGAGTGTTGCTATGGTATATCTGTTCTGGTCTTTTCCTTCAAGTCTGCTCAAAATGTACTTTACGTCATTTATTATTTCAAATTAATCCTGCCACTTAGCCATAGTTTTCTGCCTTGCTTGGAATGGACTAAGACTAGGACTTGGTCTCCAGCTTTGAATTGCCTGGACCTTGCATTTTCTATTATACACCCCTAGCTCCACCTCTTTCTACGTGTTCCCTTATAATCTGGATTACTACTTTCAACTTATCTAGGACGTTGGTGTAGTATTCTATGACATTTTTAAATTGAGTTTTCTCTTCTTCCTCAGTTTCTGTATATGTTTCTAATAATCCATAAGGGTGTTTGCCATATAGTAGCTCAAACAAAGCGATCCCTGTTGAGGTTTTGGTATTTCTGTAATGGCAAACAAGAGGTATGGTATTAACTGGTTACTGTTTAACATCTTCCTCATTTATGTTTACCAGCATGGACTTGATTGAAGCATTCCACTGCTCAATTTCTTTGTTGATGGTATACTGAAGTATTCCTTTAAAGCATAGGTACATTTGGTTCCTTATTCATGAGATAAGTGGAGTCCCGTGGTCAGTAGGTACTTCCTTAGCTATTCTTACCCTCTCTCCCTAGCTATAGATATACTACTTAGTCACATAGTACAAAATAGGCAAACTATATTGGAACTTATTGCTAGATTTTACCAGTAGCCCAAAATGTCCATAGTTACATATTCAAATCATCATCATCATCTTCTTTCGGCTGATTCCGTTAGGGTTCACCACAGCAGATCACCTGTTTCCATTTCTTCCTGTCCTCTGCATCTTGCTCTGTCACACCAACCACCTGCATGTCCTCTCACCACATCCATAAACCTCATCTTGGGCCTTCTTCTTTTCCTGTTACCTGGTAGTTTCATCCTTAGCATCTTTTTCCCAATATATTCAGCATCCCTCCTCAGCACATGTCCAAACCAATGTAATTGTGCTTCTCTGGCTTTGTCTCCAAACCTTCCAACCTGGGCTGACCCTCTAATATACTTATTCCTAATCCTGTCCACCCTCGTCACACCCAGTGCAAATCTTAACATCTTTAATTCTGCCACATCCAGCTCAAACTCCTGCCTTTTTGTCAGTGCCACTGTCTCCAACCCATATAACATACCTGGTCTCACTACCCTCTTGTAGACTTTCCCTTTCACTCTTACAGGTACTCGTCTGTCACAAATCACTCCTGACACTCTTCTCCACCCACTCCATCCTGCCTGTACTCTCTTCTTCACCTCTCTTCCACACTCACCATTACTCTGAACTATTGACCCCAAGTATTTAAACTCATCCACCTTCGCCACCTCTATTCCTTGCATCCTCACCATTCCTCTATCCTCCCTCTCATTCACACACATATATTCTGTCTTAGTCCTGCTGACCTTCATTCCTCTTCTCTCTAGAGCATATTTCCATCTCTCCAGGATCTCCTCCACCTATTCCCTACTCTCACTACAGATCACAATGTCATCTGCAAACATCATAGTCCACGGGGACTCCTGTCTGATCTCGTCTGTCAACCTGTCCATCACCACTGTAAATAAGAAAGGGCTCAGAGCTGATCCTTGATGTAATCTCGCCTCCACCTTAAACACATCCGTCACTCCCACCGCAGACCTCACCTCTGTCACACTACCCTCGTACATATCCTGTACCACTCTTACATACTTTTCTGACACTCCTGACTTCCTCATACAATACCACAACTCCTCTTTAGGCACCCTGTCATATGCTTTCTCTAAGTCTACAAAAACACAATGCAACTCCTTCCGACATTCTCTGTACTTCTCCACATATTCAAATGATACCACTAAAATAGACACTGCAATCAAATAATTTCTAAGGCCTGAGTTGGTCTGTTCTCTGTCAAGTAGGCAATCACATTTAGGAGTTTTCAGTTTCTTTCATTATTCTTCATCACTTGGTTCTGGAAGTTTGGGCACCAGCATTTGGTTACTATGTTATTTCTACCTTGAAATACCACACAGTATATAGTACTTTGTCATCCCAGATGCTACCTGCATTCAATATGTGGATGACTCCACCTTGATTTGTTCTAATACCTCACCAGCTACTTTATTCACATTAACCCAAAATACCTTCAATACAGTGGAAACATGGCTCTCCAATCAACATCTAACCCTAAACTCCAACAAATCTAAGCTGCTCCTCTTCTCCCCCACAAATAGGACCCCCCTGCCATCCTTAAACATAGCTACTAACAATGGTACTATTATCTCCCCAGAAGCCCAAACTAAACTACTGGGTGTCATAGTTGATAACAACCTGAAGTTTGATGTGCATGTCAATCAAACTATCAAAACCATTAATAAAAAACTTGGCTGTCTTTACAGAATCAAACCTTTCCTTACCCCACTTGTTAGAACTGC
The DNA here is from genome assembly GCF_019279795.1 of Protopterus annectens. Classification (NCBI taxonomy): domain Eukaryota; kingdom Metazoa; phylum Chordata; order Ceratodontiformes; family Protopteridae; genus Protopterus; species Protopterus annectens. The sequence goes on from NC_056728.1 coordinate 948,669,633, forward strand.
AATTTCTCGTTCCCATCAACCCTTCTCTACTCCTAACCTCTATTCTCCAAATTAAACAAAACAGATCTTAGTAAACTATCATCCTGCTATAACCATATTGCCAGATTTGCTACTGGCACAGCCTACCGGACACACCACTGTCACAACCTAAATCGCTTAGGATGGCTTGACCTGCCTAGCCTACTGCAGTTCAACCAGCTAATAGTGGCACATAAAGTCCTTTACCAACCAGAAAATACACCTGCACTAAAAAATATTATCAGCCCCTACAAAAGCACCTGGCCACTGCGATCATCCACCAGACTCCTAGTTCAAACATACAAATCCAATTACTTAGCTGGGGACTCTCTGTTTGCCAACTCTGTTGGAAAAACATGGAACAGACTCCCAACTGACTTGACTCTAGAACCCTCACTAACTTGGTTCAAAAACAAACTTAATAAATACTTCAAAACTCGTTGGTTATGTCCTTGCACTAACCTGAACTAGTGACCTCTCTATTACTTAGGTGCCTTACCTTCAACTACTTCTAACTTTTTTCTACCACCCCATTTCAAGAAGGGTGAATTGTATAACTGCTGCTTAATGTGTCTTAAACCTGAATGCAATGTTATGTATATATAACTTTGAAAATAATGTTATGTTTTGTAGTGTTTTATAATAAGTTAGTACTATATGTGCTAAATGCTGGTATTGCTTATGACTGTAATCTGCTCGAAACTAGCATTTACTAAATGTTCAATGTGTATTATTATCTTGGAGCTTTTCTCCCTGGGCCTCCACTGAAAATGGACATATATCCAGTCGGACTATCCCGGTCAACAAATGTCAAATAAAAATAAAATAAATAAGTATGCAGTAAATCATTTTGAAATTTGAAGTATTGCTAAGAAGTAAGAACATTTTGTTCAGCTTCTTTCCATACAACCCTAAATATATTTCTCTCTCTCTACTGGAAATATCATATTCCCTCTGTGCCTTTTTAAAGTTTATCTGGCTTACCTGGAAGTCAGACAGTTCTGGAGTTTCTACAAAGTCAGCCTGTCATGAGGTAGAAGACACTGTCTCCTCCATACCTCTCAACTTGTTAACACAAGAATTCTGGGCAAACAGAATGGAAAGAGGCCCAAAATTGGGTACATATTCTAAATATTGCTCTTACAAACTTGGAAAGCTGTTGGAATAACAGGTTTTCCAACTGTATGCATTTCCAATTGATATGAAATTTGAAACTCAAATGTCCATAATTTAGTGACTTCAATCCTAAATGATATGACAGAAAACCAAATATTGTATGAGGAACAAAACAAAAATATAAGGCAAAAATATGGATATTCTGGAAATTTCTGGTCAGTTAAGAGGTATGGTCTCCCCTAGTAGCAGTAAAGGCACTAGGGTCTCAGTGTTTAACATTACTCCTGACAAAAATAGCTCATGTCAGAATTCCTTAGTGTCTGTTACTAACATTTTTTCTTGTTGTTTTCATCTGTCAGCCTGATGCATAGTGCCTTCTTTCTTCTGTTTAGCATTTCTGAACTTTGACTCAACATGAATATTATTAGGGCTCTGTTTCAGATTATACTGTCTCTTAGTATACACTAATGTTGTGTTCTTCCTGTCTCAGTGTGAGTACTATATTTTTCTTTTCTAGGCTGTTTCTCTCTCTGTCAAGGTTATCTCAAAACAAAATGTATAACCAAATGTATCTTTAGTTTTACTTTTTCCTTATTACAATAGGGTATATATTATTTTCTCGAAGAGGCATTCCATCGAATGCCTCTTCATCGACCCTAAAACCACGAGCTTTCAAAATATCGAACCTCCACATAAGTGATTTCTTTCCCTTGGAAAGAAATTGCTTGCCCCACAAACACAAACAAATAACTACAAACACTACAAAGTGGAGGGCTTCACCCCCAACACCCCCCCTAACTAAATATACCAACTCTGAGATTGCACTACAGCGGGGAAAATGGCAAACTGACGAGGATGGCCAAGCAATTTCTTAACCAAGGAAAGAAATTGCTTATTTGGATGTTTGATGTTTTCAAATTTCACGGTTTCAAGTTCGATGAAGAGCTGTTCAATAGAACGCCTCTTCAAGAAAATAATAGGAACCCTTAAAATAATCCTAGTGAAGTTTCTTTTTGAAAAGTTTCTCCTCCTCAGCACTCACTATTTCAAATTCTCCACTGGGGAGGGAGGGGGGTGGGTTCTGTTAAGGTTATACATTTTTCCTTCTTACTAACTTAATTTCTTTGAAGTATACTCTTTCAGTGACTGATTCCTACTTTTCAGTTATTTTAGTTACTTTTACTGCTTTGCAATACTTTGCAATATTTTACAATGCAAATCTTATACATCTACTTGCAGGCTGATCTAAAATAGACTTGTGTTCAAATGTCATTCCGAATGACTTTTAGAAATGTGCACTTTTTATCTATTCGTTGACTAGGTAAGCCCAATGGACAAATTATCCCTTTCAATGGTAACCCATGAGCACTGGCTAGATAAGTGACTTGCTCAGAGTCCCACTGTAGTTAAACTAAGATGGATGGCCTCTGACCCTGGAAACAGGAAGCAGCTCATTAACAACTTAGAGCACTTGTCCTCTGTGCTAACTGCCACACAGTTTTTGCTTCTCTCTGCAGCCTTAAACAAAGTTTAATCTTTTGGGGGTTTTGTGACACTATTCTTTAACTCATACATTGTAATGAATGTGTCTGGAGGTTGTGAATTATATACTGTTATGAATGTATCTGAAGATGGAGCTCCCTTTTTTGGTTAGGCAGAGGTATATCTGAACACTTAGTCATTTGCTTGCTCCACTTCCGACTTTGATAAAATGGTCTGTCAATAGAAGTGCCTTCTTCACATTGTCTTCAACTGTTCTTAAAGGGCAAGTATCTTTCCCTTTTATTACACCATTTGTTAAAATGGGAAGTATATCAACATGATGAAATATGTTGTAAAATTAATTTTTATTTTTCATCTTAAGAAAAGTGATACTATTTCCTATGTCTGTGAATAAGGATTATGTCTACTGTTATTTTTTTTTATTGTGGCTTTTCTTTCTACAAACATGAAGTGACTTTATGCTTGAGTCGAATAATCACTGAAGCAGATCGCTGATATCAGATAAGACATTGCTCTTATCACAGTAGAGTACTAGGCTATCAACCCAGGGGCTTTTTTAAGCCTAGCCAGTCTTCCTAATAAAATTTGATAAATTTCAGTTCCCAAAGGTTGTGGGGATATATGTACTTGGACATGGGTGGCCAAGCATTTAAAAGCTTCTATCTCTAATAGAGACACAGGTGCCAGATGAGACTTTTAGTTAAAATTCCCCATCCACTGCCACATTTTGCTTGAATAAATACAGGGATGAACACTGCTTCACATAGATAGAAAGCCTCTTCCAGAGAAGGAGGAGCCTCTGAGATAAGTACCTGTCCCTCTAGCATGTCCTATTTATGTTGGAGGCAAAGCTTAAGTCCCTGCATCAGGTATCCCTTGCTTGATTTGATTTATGGGATGTGCAACAGGTCCATTAGGGCTGGATTGGAGGATGCTTTTTAGGCTAGGCATGGGTAAATTCTCAGTGATTTTGGTGCCATACCCATACTTACAAGTTCTGTTTCTTAAAATGATTTCTTCACTATCTGATCTGATCTGCTCTGAGTTGCAGCACAATGGCACTATATATACAGAACCAACTGATATTGCCAACATCCTGGCAGATAGGTCCAGTGCTAACTTTACCCACCTCTCAACCCCTAAAGGGTCCATCTCTATACCGGAAGAATGCAAAGTTCGTGTGATCACGGCTGCACAAGTAAAAAACCACACTCTCCAAAGCCAAGAACACAGCATCCATGGGACCTGACAACATCCCAGGCTGCATTCTACATGAACTGCAGAATGAACTGGCACCCTACCTAAGCACCATGTTCAATAATATTCTCACCTCAGGCTTTGTGCCCACTGAATGGGGCACAGTGATGGTTATCCCACTCCACAAAGGGGGTGCCACCATGGACCCCAGGAACTGCCATCCCATTAGCCTAACAAGCCTGGTCTGCAAGGCCATGGAATGTATCATTGATCTTATACACAAAGACAATGGTAATCTCCAAACTCTGGACCCCACCCAGTTTGGGTTTACAAAAGGCAGATCATGTCTCCCAAACCTGATAGACTTCTTTGAAGCAGTTACCAAAGTCGTAGACGAGGGTAAGGTTGTTCACACAGCCTGTCCAGATCTCGTCAAGGCTTTTGACACCATCCCCTACTCTGAAGTTATAGATAAACTCACTAAACTAGGTATAAATCCCTATGTCATAAGATGGGTTGCTAACTGGCTCACTGACAGAACCCACACTGTGAAAGTAGCAGACTCCAAATCCGACTTCAGACCAGTGACAAGTGGAGTACCACAGGGTTCAGTCCTGGAACCTCTCCTGTGTGGTATCTACTTTTTTGAAGTACAGGCTAACACATAAGGTCTTTGGCTAATGAAGTTCGCAGATGACTGCAACCTAGGGGCCATAATCGAAACTCCTAATGATGTGGACATCCAACAAAAGGGCCTCACGGAGACAGATGCCTGGTGTCAAAGCCATGGCCTCAAGCTCAATGCCAAAAAGTGCATTGTCATGCCCTTTGGTAAAAACTCTGTACCAATGAGCTACCACATAGGTGGTAGTCTACTTAACACCGAAAGTGTGATGAGACCTTGGGACACAGGTGGACAATAGTCTCTCCTTTGATAATCACAATACCACAGTAGATAGGAAATCCTTCTATGTGGCACACCTCATCACAAAAGGTTTCTCATCCAGGAAAAAAGAGGTCATTCTTCCCCTCTACTTGTCACTCATTAGACCCATTATAGAGTACAACGCCCCTTTTGGTATGTACCTCACAAGACATCTACAACAATTGGAAAGGCCACAGAAATACCTCACAAAGAGGATTACTGGCCTCAAACAGATGCCCTATGCAGACCGTCTCAAAGAACTCCAGCTTTACTCCGTCTCATATCGCCTGCTCAGAGACAATCTCTGCCTAACATACAAAGCTATGTCAAACCCAGAGCTGTTGGACATGCTCCACTTAAAGAAATCTCAGCTACATGCTTTAGGGACCTAAACCTTGTCACTACAATAAACAGAACATGCTATAGGGATAGATTCCTGTCCCAGAAACTTCCCATACTCTGGAACAAACTACCTATCTATATCAAACAAAGCTCCTCATTAATACTCTTCAAGAAAAATCTTGATGATTGGATGGGAAATAGGAAGTTCAACCCGGGGATCACCTCTGTGGCTGTGCTTGACAGGGGCACAGGAAAACAATTTTCTTGGGTGGCGAAAGCCAGGGTACCTTTTTGGCTAGGTTTATGTAGGCCCTGGGGTCAATAGCCTAGTACCTACCTATGAACCTATGAACTACAATAGACAAATGATAGTCAAATGCTAAATCTGTGTCTATATGTTTTTTTCAAATTCCTTACTGCAGAGTCTCCTCTTAGATATGTATAGTCAGTGTAGTAGTTTCATAGGGTGGCTTTCTTTATGAAAGCAACTCTGATGCACCTTTTTGGCTTTGAGGTTTGAACTATGACTCTGACATCAGTTATTAGTCTGCCTCAGGCCTACTGAGAGGATATCTGTCTCTTGGGGGGGATTCATTGACTGCACCCAATTTGCAATCATCTGTGAACTTGGCCAGCCAAAGGCATTGACATTAGCTTGACCTCAGAGGAGTAAATGCCAAACAGGAGTGGTTCCAGCACTGAGCCCTGAGGCACTGGACTACTAGCTGGTGATTTTATGGCTATAGACTTCCCTATTATAGCTTCTTGGGTCCTGCCTGCAAGCCAAGGGCCATCCAGCAGGTGATGTAGGGGTTTATACATAATTTAGTGAGCTTTTCAGCAATGCCCAGATGGAGTATTGAGTCAGATGCCTTAGCCAGGTTGAGCTAGTCAGTCTGAACCATTTTGTCTTGTCAAAGAAATCCATCAGGTTGAGTAGGCAAAATGTACTTTGGGTACATTGTTTGAAATTTACCAATGTCATTATATTAGACAGCTCTGCATATCAGGTTATTCAAGCTTATAGAGTATGTCAGTAATTCTCCAGGACCATGGCTGGCCTGCTCTTGTGAAGTGGGACAACCAGAGTAGTCTTCCATTAGTTTGGCACAAAGACTTCTTGGAGTCTGTGGTTAAATAGCAGTTCTAGTGTGTGATAGTTCATGTTTCATGCTATTAAGGAGCACCTGATTTCTAGTGACATTTGGGGGATTTATGGAGGGACATCTGACAGGGAGTGGGGGGTAAAACTGAAGCTAAAATTATTGGCCAGGAGGTTTGCTACATCTTCTAGCTCCATATAGATGGCACAATTAATTCATTTGGTACATTGCTGTGTATTGCCTTTGAGGTTACAGACATAGATGAAAAAAGCTTTGTGATTGTCCTTGACCTGGGAGGCACATTTTTCATCAAATTTAGCTTTACTAGACTTGATTGCCCCCCGTGGATTGTTTAGACTGAGCAGGGATTTTTTTACACCTCCTAATTTTTGACATGAATTTCTTTCATTACACAGCAATCTTTGAAGAGTTCTAACCCTTTTATAGGCTTGTATCTAGGTACATCTATTTTATTTTGTAAAGGACTTAGACAATTTTAAGTTACAATATGTAACATACAGTATTCTTGAGGCACTATGACGATTGCAATGTTACGTCTGTTGCTATAATGTCAGGCTCTGTACTGTGCCACAGTGGTACAAGGCTCATTGGTCTGGCTAGAACAAATCACGTTGTAGGCACAGAGCTTTCCTTTTTCTTTCTGCAGTTATAACACTTATACAGTTGAAACAACTCACCACTCAGCAAGCCTTGCATGTTGTTAATGCTTGTTGTACAGTTTAGCACACTTTCCAAGGCAGTGGTACTTTAACCAGCATTTCACATTGTATTATACTTTAAGATACACTTCAGATATCTCAGCTCATCACTCTGTCCTTTACTTTCTCCTTTCCCTTACATATACCTTTCATGCACAACTCCCAGCTAAATGCACTTTATACCAAACAGTGCATTTTGCAAACAGCACATTTGTCTTTTATCTTCAGAGAGCATTTACCAAATCCGTACCACTGATTTTTACTTGCTTTAAATGGAAGACGATTCACAAAGTAAAATGCAAAGTAAAAAGCATCTACATAATGTATTTTTTCACTCTTTCAACATGCCATACTCCAAAGCACCTTAAACTTTAATACTCAAAGTTGCAAACACACTGTAAAGTGATTAGCTTTGAACTCCATTTCCAAACTTTTTCATCATGAAGACTCAGTTTTGCTTCAGTCATTTTTTTCTCCAAAAACATGGTTCAATAAAATGAAAAAAATAAAATAAACCCCCCGTATACTTTCCTTTTACTACCACAAGATTCCTTTTCTTCCATAGTCACAGTGTAACCAAGACAATGCAGATATTTTGCTGTATTTATATTTGTTGTGAACTGTTTGAGAAGTACCACATTATTCAATTTCTAGCTTTTGAGCACTGCATACCCCCTTTAAGTTTCCCATTAAATAAATACAGATTTAGTTTAATTTCTGAAAACACTGTTTCCCATGCACCTTCTAAGTGTTTGTTTCTGTTCAATCAGCTGTATACTCAAAGCATTTTCCTCAGTACTGCATTCACCTTCATTTTAGAATACAACTCAAGAGAAATAACAGGGCTTCCTTAGAGTGCTTTCACATCAGCCTTTATCAACTGCCCCTTCATACATGCTTAAACACTTGTTGTTTTCAAGTGACTGGTCGCTGAGACGTTCCAGTAATGCTACAACAGTCTTACATGCTATAACTTGAGTGCTTCCTTAAAAACGACTTCTGTTTTGATCATGCACAGTGTTGTTTTAGCTAGCTGACATTTCATAGTGTGTGACATCATTTGAACATAGTTCAGGAATGAGTAACAGTTCAGGTATGGCGAGTGAGAAAGAACTTTTTGAAAAACTACTTTTTGCACACTGCAGTTCACCATGGTGAATTACTGTCATTTCAAGTCTGGTTTAAGTTCACTAGCTCCAGTCACAACAACTAATTTTCAAAATACTATAGAATTAGGAAAGAAAATATTATGGGAAGAAATATCCAGGGAATAGTACCAACCTATGAATAGTTCCAGAAGCTCTGAATTACTTAGAAAGTAACAGTTTTTCCTGCTCTATAAAAGTAGCATATTTATATCATTTAAAAAAGCTTCTTTAGCCTTTCCAGGTTTGGATCAGCAAACTTTCTTCCTCAGGCCAGACTTTACGGTCCACATGTTTGAGATAAGAATCCTCTGAATCTCTTTACAGCTTCATTCTCATGATGTCCCCATGAGTATTTCCATTCCCCCTGTGATTCCCTGTTTTATCTACGCATAGGGCTCACTGCAGTGTCTGTCTTTGGTGAGATAGAACTGCATTTGCCACTGCATCTTTGCTTTTACACAAAGGATGATGTGATTTCATTCCATCCAGGAGGTACACACCTCTATAAACATGAGACATTCTCCTGTATTGTTTGTTCAAAGTTGCATGTTCAGGTGACAATTTCCTTGCTGACATAAGATCATCTTATTGTCTGTTTTATAGTACCTCAAACTAACGTAATATTATTATTAAGAAGGAAAGAACACCATTATTAGATTGCATAATTTACTGATACTCATTTATCCAATCACTGGACAGAAACTGCAGGAAAAGACAAGATATAACTTTGGATTCAATAATCACATGGCAAAACAAATATAAATGTTTTCACTTTACCAAAGTCATTCATCAGCAGTTTATTTTTGCATAATTTCTATTGCATTTCTCATAGAGTGACATCATGTCATCATGTCCTCATAGACAGACTGCATTTCCTGTATTCATCTTATGCCAGTCTTGCATGGATAAATTGCAGACTTCCTTTGTATTATGTGAGACTGCCCCAGATGTTTGCAGTTTGCTTTCACATTATCTCTTTCAGTGAATGTAGATTTTAATGTTATTTTCATGCAGTCCCAGAAGTGTGCAGTGTAATTTGGATAAAAGATAATAGAATAGTGCTTACATTGAAAACCTCTCATATTGTACTGAGGACCAAGATTGGCAGTCTTATGAATGAGATGGAGAGTAAATAGTCTGGAAACAAAAAGGAAATGAAAGGAAATCATTGTTAGACTTATCAGTATTGTACTTGACTTATATAGCTGCTCAGTCAAAAGGCAAAAAAAGTATTCTCAGTCTCTGTTGCATAAAACCCTGACTATGACACAGATGTCCCAAGATTCATTGGCAGCTCTGACATTGGAAGACTTTGACAGGTTGTACAGTGAGTGGCTTACACTGGCTTGTTAGGAGTATGATGGTAATCCCAATTGGCCAATTTCTCCCCAGCAAGTAGTGGCTTGCATATTATAGGGGCATAGAAAGGTAGACTGGTCTCTTTGAGTTAGAAAACACACAGGGAGGCTTAAAGTGAAAATTTGTTGTTGCGGCTAGTTATTTGATTTGTTTCTGATACCTTTTCACCTTTGGTTAACTAAAGTGCATTTTTACATAAAGAAGGCTGCGCCTGCAATTCTAGTGGCAGTAGAAAGGTAGCCTTGTCTGTCTGAGTTGGGAAACTTATATTGTATAGAAACAACAACCACTAAGTAAAAACACCAAGCCCTTACAGTACCAAAATTCTATTTATTCTACAAGTTGTAAGTACTAAAACTAAGTTCTAAAATTTTCACAACAAAGTGGCTTCCTCAGGCTTATCTAACATCAGCACTAACAAGCACTTCCTTATACACTTCCTAACATAGTCACATGAACTACTGGTACAAATGTCCTGTAACATTTGTGAGTTCCAGCACATTTGTATCGATAGATCATGTAACTATATGCTGGAATGTTTGTGAGTTCTTTTAGTATCAGCATAGTTGTCAGACGAGCCAAACAATGCCTTCAGATTAAGTGTTGGAATAAAATATTTAAATTCAGTGATAGTTCTAGAAATGTTAATAATTTTGATACATCTTTTTATTCGCATTTCTACATCTATGATTTATTGTTATTTATTGTATAAACTGTGTTTTAAGCTATTTTAAACTCATTTGACATACTTGTGTTGATTTTGAAATGCATCATGTAACTGCAATAGATCATGTGGCTATGTTAGGAAGTTTATAAAGTGACAATTTACTCGTTGTAGCTAGTTGGTACCTTTCACTTTTGGCTAACTAAAATATGTTTTTGCATTATCTCATTACAGCTGAGTGCACCTCTGGACGTTTCTGCAGTTACCTCCTTCTGATGCCTCTAGGCATCAAATATTGCTTGTTCATATTTGCCTTAATATTTCCAAAACCATGCTGCATGCAAGGTATCAGAAGATTTAACATTAAAGCACACATGATGGCAAACACAATTGTATTGATATTTGACTTCTGTCTAATGCAGCTGAAGAGATATTGAATATTATTTGTACATGTTCATCGCCTTATCATAATTTCCATATTTCTCAACATTCAAGTAACAGTTCTGTCTGAACTGCATAGCCTCATAGAGAATCTCACAGTATGAAGGAAATCCTGCTGGCAGTATGTCTCTCTTTATACAGCATTACAAAATTAATATTCACTGCCTTTATTTTGGCTTATAAAATCCAGTTTAATGCATCAAACTGAATGAATATCACTAATTTAAAGATTAGTTTATCCTGAATATCTTGTCTTTTACACTCTTCTAGTAACACTTAGTCTTCCACAGATATGAATATTTGTTTGAACTGTAAGATAATATCTTTATTTTTTTTAAGTCTCAAGCCACACCTCCTCAGAGTTAAAAGTTCATAATCAAATGAGAGTTGTGATGTCCCTACTGTGGGCCAGTAATCAAGGAACCTGAATTCTCATCACTGAAACTGGACAGGCACAGTCACTTGGAAAAAAATAAATACACCCAGTATTTCTAGATGCAGTTGTCTGCATCAGGTGCAGTTTCCCTTAAGAGCACACAGGGAACACACTCAACCCAGGTCTGGGTTTCTCTCTCTGTCTCTCCTCAGGTCGCCAGTAAGGCTTTCCACTGGCACAGCTGTTGAGTTAAGTCCTCAGTCTAGTGTCCAAGCCAAGTCCTCCAGCACCCACTCTGCAAAACCATTGCATTGTGTCCCTGCCCCAAGCAGCTGACACACAGACTCTTTGAGATTTGATTTGTACACACACACACACACACACACACACACACACACACACACACACACACACACACACACACACACACACACACACCTACCTACCTGGGAAAAGCTGGCATATGTTTAGTAACTATGCCCCCTTCTGGCAAGTCTATAAGGTAGTTATCCCTGCCACCAGACACTACAAAGCCAGCTACCTAAGGCCCTTGCAAGGGTATCCAACACCAAGCCCTTACCGAGTGATATTAATATTAATACAACTGGTAATGTTGACCAAATAGCCAGGCTTCAGGAGTCGACACAGTGTCAGCAATAAATATAAGTAATTTCAAAGGTTAAAATATTCTCTAAAGGACCAACCACAATGAAAAGTTTAAATATTTTAATAATAAATAATAAAAGAACATGAAAATATGAAATATGTTTTTACAGTAAACACTAGTTTCAATTGCAGGAAATACTAACAAATAACACAGCTGGAAAGATTCTCACAGTTACATAACAACAATACTTAACTATTCTCAATATATTTTCCTGACTGATCTAGAGAATTGCTGTTCCCACTTACTTAATAGAGCAAGGTAAGATGAAGTAGCTAAGGGATCCTTCTGTGTCAGGTGCCAAGAAACAGACTGCCATGAGATTTCAGTCTCACCTAATACTAAAACATTATTTCTGTACTGAATGACATCACATACAGCTGGACATCTGACTTCTGGTTCCCATGCAACCCCCCCATTGCTAGAAACCACACTTTTACATTAATCAATTCCAGAATCACGTGTGTTGCGACAGAAGGTGCTTACCTGGTCTCTCTCAGTTGGGAAACACTCCAGGGAGCTCAAAGTGTAGTTGTTTGCTGGCCAGAGGAGTTATTTTTCAGTTTTTTCTGTCTGCTATAAATCTTAGGCATTTTTGTGAGGTGGTTGTTGCCCTATATAGTAGCGAATGCATACTTTGTAAAATATACATGTAAATCTAGTATTTAGGACTTTAACCTGTAACACAGAAAGGATTTCTATGAAGCTATGCTTAGGGTAGTTGGTTAGTGCATCGAACACCAGTAATATCAGATTACAGCAATATCTAACATCTAACCATAAACATAGACCACTCAGGTGATCCTATTAAAACAAGTCCCTATACCATAATAGCCCAACCCTACTACAGGTCCTGACAACATGGATATGCAATTTACTAATGTCTTTGTAGACAGATATGGGCATCCTGAGACAATTATCTCATGTACTCACACAATCTTTTAATCCTTAAAGAACTAACACAATATGCAAGAGATGTGCATACATAACTTCCTTTGAGGCAAAAGTCTCACTTACAAACAAGATTGTTAAGAACACATACACACTGCATCCTTTAGACGTACTGCTAACCTTACATAGACCTTCTTATACTGATACACTTAAAGGAAACTTCCCAAACCCCAAAGACCTCTTAAGCCATCAAATAGCAACATGTATCATCTGCAATCAGTAAAGCACACACTAAAAGCAAAAACTAACACCACACACAATCCTACACCCAATGATGGCCCAAGAACAAATCCCTATCACACTGGTCATAGGGGATTCTAATCTACAACACCCAAATGCCCCTATCACCAAGTTGGACATGGAGAAGACACTTGTTAGTTGTTTAGCTGTAGCTGGGATCCGCAGTATCACATATGCAGCCAAGTCACTGCAGTACAGGCACTTAGATGATTCTATCATTGTTCATGTGAGTGTAAATGACGTAAGACATACATCACTGAACTATATGTAAAGAAATATTATGGATCTCCCTGAATATGTGGCATAGACAGGTAAATGCCTTGCAATGAGCAGCTTTCTGTTTTCACTGAGGATGATGTCACAGTATGGACAGAAAATGATTGATTTTAACAATTGGCAGGATGATCCAATATGTATCATCATGGGAGAACATGATTAACAGACCACATTGCTTTGCTGCAGCTGATCAGGACATCATAAGGAACCCTGTCTATGGAGACTTGGAAGTGGACAAGCTCCAGGAAATCATCCTGTTTAGGAAATTATTTTTGGTAATGCCAAGATGACAAAACTACCAACGTAGCAAAATCAAAACAAAAAAAACCCCTCAAAGCAACCTTATCGTGTTACTGCTCAATGCTAGGAGCCTAAGCAAGAAACTCCACACCCTACAAGCTGTCCTTGCTCTGGAGCATTGGTTTAAAACCACAGAAAGTACTCCAGCAGTTCAGGGCTATAGTACCTTCCACAGATTTAGGCCAACATCAGTGCAGACAGGAGCTAAAGGTGGAGATGTATTGATCAATATTAGCAACAAGTACAACTGCAGATTAGTTAAACATGATGATGCCCTGTAGTTCATCCATTTCCAAGTCTCCATAGACAAGGTTCCTGACCATGTCCTGGCAGCTACATGTCACCCTCTAAGACCTACTAGAGATGCTCACTATCCAATCAATTAATCTATTCTTGAGAGGCTTTAACTACACCTGTATAGACTGGGAAATGTACACTGCCTCTAACTCACAGGCACAATGTTTCCTGGACCTTTTCAACATGATAATCCTAGACCAAACAGTGTGCATTCCAGCCAAGAGGATCAAACATACTGGACCTAGTACTAGCCAGTGTGGGAGAGCATTGCATCCTCCTCTATTTTATGTTTTCATTGGTGAGGTTGGACCACAATGCTGTTTCTTCTGAGATAAAAAAAATCAACCAGGAAAACACAACAAAATCTGTAACAGTGGGGAACTATTCTAAAGCAAACGACATCCTCCCTACATGGAGAGAAAGAGGATTAGTCCATAGTAAAGACGGTTAATAGGCTGTGGGGAGGCAAATATAGCAAGAAATCTTGTGCAGTGACAGTTGTTTGCTGAATGGATAAGACCACCGGAAAAATAATTCCTTTTCAAGTGTAACCCCTGGGAGCATTGTCTGGTTAAATGACTTGCTCACAGTCACACAGCAGGCAAATGAAGATGGAATGAATCAAATTCTGAACCAGGAGCAGCGGAAACAGCGGAGACCTTCTGCTCTCTGAAGTGAGGCAGATGAAGACATCAATTTTGGATGTGTGTAGAAAACACCATGCATGTCACTGTTTCTTATGAGGGGCAGGGTTTAGGTTCAAACTACTGGACCTGGCCTTAGGTGTAGGGATAGAAGCAGCTACATCCTTGAATTATGGTACAAAAGTAAAAAGATTTTTTTAGAGACAAAACCTTTATGATCTTATGGAGCATAACTCAGTATTTAATCTAGTCCAGCAAATAATCTCAGAAATCCAGGAAAAGTGTATAAGGATGAACCCCAAGGGGGGGGGGGGCATTAACAGGCTTAGAAACTAAACTGAAATGGACAACTATCGAGCTGGAGACAAGATAAGAACAATGAAGAATGGAGAATTAATACAACCACAGCAAGATAATGAGAAGAGTATGTTCAGAGAAGCAAAACATATAAGATGAATGTGGAACAACAAATATTTTTAAGTAAATATTTCACTGAAGCTCAGGTTCCAAGGAACCAGAGAAGCAAATAAAAGTTAATGGAAATGGTCATTTTGCTCATGTTGTTTTGAAAGATGTAGAATGATGTCTCTTTGTTGAGTATAGAGCATAATTCAGTAATGACTTGTTAGACAATTCAGATTTAATATATATATATATATATATATATATATATATATATGTATATGTATATATATATATATATATATATATATATATATATATATGGGTTCCTATCACATTGCTGAACTTTTAAAAGTTTGAACGTCATATGGTCGACACCATAAGATCGAACTTTTAAAAGTTCAAACATTTCAATGGAGATCTCTGTACAGTGTGGCAATGGAAGTTTTACATTGTCCGCACTGTAGTGCGGTCACGGAGTTGGTATATTTAAGAGTTCGAACATATGGTCTTGACCATATGGTGTTCGAACTTTTAAAAGTTAGATTATCTGATATAGTATATATATATATATATATATATATATATATATATGTATGTATACATACACACACACTGAATTGTAAGCATCGATATGCACAGCCTACAAAAAGCTATTGGTTCCAGCATTAATAAATATGTACAGAGAAGAGGCAGTATGATCCATGGAACTGAATCACATTTTGTTTTAATTTACTAGAGATGCCATTGTCATTCAGATTTCAAAGCTTACAGTGGCAGTTCCTGCCTATTGTGACTAAAGAAACTAGATTCTACTAGTTTTATAAAATGCATACAGCACAGATACTTAAGGGCCTCAGACAAGTATAACCCGAATACTGTAGTCAGTAAAGAAGTATGGCTTGTCAGTCAAATGAGAGGCAGTTGACTCTGCCACTTACTGTTCACCCACATTGTACATTCCCTGATGCAGCATAAAGAAGGAAGGTTAAACAGAGTCCCATGAGAGGAAAAGACCCTGTATTACATCTGTATGCAGAAAACTTACTAACCCATGTTTCCATCTTGTCCCAAAAAATCAGGTAACTATGGAAAGCACTGTGGTATTATTAATACGATCCCCCCCATCATTAAATCAGGACATTCCCAGTACCTGCCCCCTTCACCTTATATCTAGAGATCAGGTCATCACTGCTCTCTCAAAGGCAATAAATACAGCCTCCATGGGACCCGATAATATCTCAGGCTGCATCCTACATGAACTCAGGCAGGAACTTGCAGCACCATTAGGCACCCTATTCAACCAAAGCCTGAGTACTGGCTTCAACCAAGCTGAGTGGAGGAAAGCCACTGTCATCCCTTTACACAAAGGTGGAACATCCACTGATCTGGGAAATTATAGACCCATCAGCCTAACTAGCCTGATCTGCAAGACCATGGAACAGATTATCATGGACCTCATTAAATAGGACATTGGCAACCTCCAAATACTCGATCCCACACAGTTTGGCTTCATCAAGGGGGCATCATGTCTGTTAAATTTGGTCGACTTTCTGAGACAGTTACCAAAGTAATGGATGAGGGGAAGGCAGGGCACACCATCTACCTTGACCTGGCCAAAGCCTTCGACATGGTTCCCCATTCGGACATAATAGATAAACTTGCTCAACTAGGCTTCAATCCATATGTTACCAGATGGGTAGCTAACTGACTCACTGATAGAACCCACCTAGTCAAAGTAGGGGAAGCCAGACCTGTATCGAGTGGCATACCCCAGAGTTCGGTCTTGGGGCCTCTGTTATTTATGATATACTTTTCTGAGGTGCAGATCAAAACCAGTGGGCTATGGCTGACTAAGTTTTCAGATGACTGCAAGCTGGGCGCGGTCATCAATTCCCATGTGACGTGGACATCCTCTAAGAGGGTCTCACCCAAACAAATGACTGGTGCCAGAAACATGGCCTCAATCTGAATACAAAAAATGCATCATCATCCCCTTTGGGGAGAGTGACATCCCCGCAAATTCTCACATTAATAACAATGTCCTAAGCACGCAGTCAGTCGTAAGGGATTTGAGCACCCAGACTGATAGCAACTTGACTTTTGACCACATGTTGCTTCCATTGTATGGAAAGCTTTCTACATGGCCCACCTCATAAGTAAGGGTATCTCATCCAGGGACAAGGAGGTCATAACATCTCTGTATTATTCCCTTATAAGTCCCATTATTGAGTACAATGCCCCATTCAGCATGTACCTCGCAAAGCACAAGCAGCAGCTGGAGAGACTACAGAGGGTCCTCACCAGGAGAATCCAGGGCCTCAAAAATCTAACTTACAAAGATAGGCTAAAAGCTCTGTCCCTCTACTCTGTTTCATACAGACTCCTCAGAGGTGACCTCTGTCTGGCATACAAGGTGATCTCAGACCCTGCCTTGATGGGACATGTTCCTATTATAACATCGAGCTTGTAAAAGTTCGAATGTTACATGGTCGACACCATATGATTGAACTTTTACAAGTTCGAAGGTTAAAATGAATGGCTCTGTACAGAGCAGAATAGGAAGATTTCCCTTTTCTGCACCGAAGTGCGATCTCAGAGTTGGTATATTTAAGTAGCGGGGGTGGGGGGGGTGCAGGGGGACTTGTCACCCCTGCTCAGAGTGTTTAGGTAAGTTTTTCTTTATTTTTTATAATATATTCGATGTTTCAAACTTTGCTCATATGGTGTCGATCATATGAGGTTCAAAGTTTTTAAACTTCGAGTATATAATGTAGACCTGATGGGACTGCTGCATATACGCAAGTCAAGCTCCACTCGAGTAACCCTGTGACATCAATAGGACTTGTTGGCGGGACAGATTTCTGTCCCAGAGGTATCCCCATCTGTGGAATAGACTCCCTGTCCAGATCAAGCAATGTACCTCTTTACCCCTTTTTAAGCGCAATCTGGATAAGTGGATGGGAAATAGAAAATACATCCCTAGAATTTCACCCGTGTCCCTGTTAGACAGGGCCATTGGGTGCAGATTTGTCTGTATATAGGCTAAACTCTTGGCTAGGCTTATAAGTGCCTCAGGGCCAATAGTCTATTAACTTCCTGTGATCCTATAATCCAAGTCATTTCAATAGTTAAAAAAGTTATTTCCTTTGCAATTGTCATCACTTTTGATGAAGAATCCATGGATCAATGTAATAGCAACAAAAGTATAGTTTCTAAATTAGTTAGTTCAGCTTTGAAGTCAGATGGGCTGTTTAATAATTGCTAAAGTGACTAATTACAGAATAGTTCAAATATTAAAGTACCATATATTGGACTGGTTCCCACATCCTCTTCAGCTATTCCCTGTCAGTTTGTAATTGTGTGTGTGTTAAAATACTGAAAAAAAATTATAAAACATAGAGCCAGAAATGCTGATTTAAATGATTTGTTAGGTTTTTCCTCCATTTTTATTTTATTCTCAGTTTCAGTTCAAATGAAGTTGCTCTTACAGTTTATTGAATAAAAGATTTTTTTGTTTAATTTTAATTTCACTTTTCTGCTCTGTTTGTTATATGGATGTAGTTACAAGATACTGGGCAGGATTCACGAAGGCTTGCACGGAGTGTAAGAGACGTGTAACACTCCATGCAAGCCTCGCGATCCAGGAACAGCCCGAAACTCCGTGTAAAAGACCAGCTAATACGTCTCTTACACGGACTGGGCGTGGATATGCTAAATACCTCACTTGCAGCCGAAAGGTATGCAAATGAGGTATAATAGCGATCCACGAAGCAGAAACCAGCACGTGGAAGAGACGTTTTAGCTGCAGAAATGTACTCAGTTGACAACTGAGTACGTTTCTGCAAAAATCACAACGGAGCCATGTCAGCTCCAAATAAAGGGTGCATATGTGTCAGGCAGCATGCCAATGGTCAAATATGTGGCCGTTGGCAAAGTAACCTGATGCAAAACTTATAAAAGTATAATTAAACGCAGCACAGCCCCGCGCAAATTGGCTGCGCTGTATAAAACATAAAAATGAAGGTTATAAACCCACAAATGTGGGTTTTATGCAATACATGGAATGACAATGCAGGGACCAGCAGACCAAAAACAACATGGCCACCGTGTAGTGGTTGCTAATGGGGGAAGATGTCTAAGACATGTAACTAAGCATTAGTAGGCAATCTCATGTAAATGAGGGTTAGGATACTGAATCCCACAGACACATAGCAAATGAGCACAGTCTGAGTAGTGTAAGATATACATAAGGGGAGGAATAGAGTAGGAGATAGATGACATCACAGGGGGAAATGGTAGAAAGAAATGCAGTTCATTGGAGGTCAGTGTAACATGACAGATGACAGACACAGATCAGGGAAAGAGGAGTGCCACAAGATAAGCATGGGAAAGTCAAGAAATGGAAGGTGTTCACTGTTACTTACACCAAAGTTTATTGCTGGGCGTGCATGCACACGTGTGCACGCCAAGAAGCGCGAGTAGGGCATTTTGCACACGTGTAAGGCAGACTGAGCATGTGGGAGCGTGTTGGGTAGATGTTTAACACTGTTTGCGCTGGTGTGCGCGCGTTTTAACCCGAATAGGCAGATCCTGAACCATGTAAGCATGTGTGCGTGCATGTAAGCCACTGTGAGCGTGTTTCTGCTGGTATGCACGCTGCTCCCCCCTGAGGAAACAGAAAGGAAAAAGGAAGCAACAGAATTAGTAGGAAGCTAGCGGGGAATACTGCTGGAGCTAGCAGGTGAAAACAATTAGAAGCAGGCAATTACACAGGCAGAATAGTAGCCCAGCCCAGCACTTAAAACTCTGCACACAGCTGTGCAGGATGTTTCTCTCAAGAGACACTGCAAGACAGGAGTAAGCTATTAGAAGTGAAAACTGAAAAAGCTGAACTCAGAGCAGAAATGTTAGGGGCTGCCATAGCTGTCATAATGAGACATAGGCGACTTGCTGAGGGTGGTGTCAATGCAGATGGTGCCAGACAACCTACAGTGAGGAGACGGAGAAGAGTGTACAGGCCCAGGGTCACCTACCACGGAAACCAAGGTATGTGTTGGCCTAAGAATACTAGCAACAGGTACCTTCCAAAGACCAACTGGTGATATGATGGGGATATCACAGGCATCAGCCTCCAGGGTACTGCACCAGTTCCTGGATGCCATGTCAGCACATGTCGGTGATCATGTACATTTCCCCAATGCCTGTGAGGTATTGGCCAGCAATATGCATCTCTTCCAGCAAATAGCGGAATACCCTGAGGTAGTGGGTGCAATAGACTGCACGCACATACGCATCAAAACACCAGCCGGTGAGTGGGGTAGGACCTACATTAACCACAAGGGCTTCCCCTCCATCAACTGCCAGATCATGTGTGATGCCCAGGGCATAATAATGAATGTGTGTGCTGGCTGCCCTGGGAGCTACCATGATTCCCACATCTGGCATTTGACGCAGCTGTACCAGACATTTGCCAATGGGGACATCCCACACGGACACCTAGTGGGGGGTGAAGTTATGCACTGGAGCCGTGGCTGATGACACCCATCAGAAACGCACACACACCTGAACAGGAACGCCATAATGAGGCACATGCACTAACACATAATGTAATAGAGCATGTGTTTGGGCTGCTCAAGTCACAGTTCCGGTGTCTGGACACATCTGGTGGAGCCTTGCAGTACACACCAACTACATGTACCCAAATTGTCATGGTATGTGCTATGCTACATAATATGATCTTGCGAAAACAGCTGCAGCAGGACCAACATAGAGCTGGGCCAAACAGCCCCCCACCATTGCCAAGGCCATCACAGGCAGAGCGTGACTCAGAGGAGGAACAACCTGAGCCTGCCCCAGTAGGCAGAAGGAGGCATGCCCAGTATGCCCTGGCCTTGGCAAAGAGGCAACACATAGCACATACACTGGCTCAGTAGGAACCCTGGGAATGATACCCCCTCTGACTCACTCAAATAATAACAGGGATGCCTAAAATGACATGGCCTGCTCACAAACATGTACAGGGAGTGTAATATGCACATCCGACAGATGCAGCCCTGCAGCACCACCTGAAGCATGAATGCCATGTGTTAAGTAATGTAACACCATGTACTATATGCACACCTGAGGACCCTGACTAACATCCACCCTCACCAAGCATGAAGCCACAAAATGACAATGGGATGATCAATTGCAATAACTGGATGAAGTAATGCAGGTAGTCAGAGGGGAGCCAATGTGTTTCAGCCTGGGAAGACATGCAGAGCATGACATGATGCACCACCTGCTAGGGGTGGCGTGCACCTATAAGTCCAGGCCCCATGGATACTGGCAAAGGCTGTCAGTACCCACAGCATGCCCTGAATAGGTAAGTCTCAAAACACAAACCCACCTTCATAGGTACCACAAGGGATAGGAACCTAGATGTAATGCTACCCAAAGCCAGAAGTCTAAACAGCAAGATGTGTGCAGTGTAAACGCACACAGTATGGAGAATGTTGATATCAGTCCTGTAATAGAAAACTGGGTCAAGGCTCACATCAGCACCCTAACACTACCAGGTTACACCTCATACTGTGTTGTATAGCCGCAAAACATGGAACAGGCTACAAAAGGAGGGTGACTAGCAATAAATGTCAAGGATAACCACACCCCCATGTTGGTACCACAACAAGAAGCAGCATGGATTAGCCATGGTCAAATACCAATGGCTAAAACCGCCTCCCAGTATATAGCCTGCTGCAGACTACTGTCCTAATACCAGGAACTGCACCTGGCCTATGTTGGAATACATGAATATATCAAGCCCCCCAAAACCACATTATATTGCTTGATTGAAAATACCCAGACATACACTGGGAGCATTATACTAGCACCAACACAGTAGGAGAAAAGTTCCCAGAATCCATAAACCAAAATGCCCAGGAACAACATACCACTCCCACAAGAGGGGTAAGAATACTGGATGTGATAATCAGCAACATGTGTACTGGATGGCAAGATGAGAAGTGTATCCCTCACTGGTAAGACCAGACCATAGAGCAATCTCACTGGATATACACATCCTGACCACAGTCCCTGGCCAGAAAACCACAGTGAAAAACATGTGTAAAGCATAGGTTGCACCCCTCCAAACCGATGTGGAATCCACAAAAGGCCCTGTGCAAGTGCAGAATATGGGACACACCACAGAACATGTTATACAGGCATTCCATGAACACAGCCAGGAATGCTTGGAGTATGCAATCACAAATAACAAGACACAATGCCATACACGCAGGCATCTGGCATGCTGGACCCCAGCCATTAACAAACCATGCAAGAGAATGAGGAAGCTACTACATGATAGAGCAAACATAAAAATGGAAGTAATCACTGATCAGTAGTATGGCAATAAAATATGTCCACACATACAATCCACTAAGGTCAGCCACAACAAGTAGAATCTGTGAATCCAGAGGCAATGTGACACCTGGCCCAAGTACACAGACAACCCACAACACCCCCCAATAAATACAAATATATGTGAGAGATGCAACCATGTATTCAAACTGGAGGCTGAGCTCCCCCAACTCAGTACTGTCAAAACTAGTCAGGAGGAGAAGGTAACCAAATACACCACAAACCCAGTCCCACATAGACCTATCACAACTGTAAACCAAACACATAAACACAGAAAAACATTCCCGGAGGCCATAATTACAAACACACCACACCAACAGAAGCCTCCAAAGCAGATCCCAAGCAACCATAACCTCCAAACATAGCACATGCAACGCATAGTACACAAAGCTGGTGTGCCAAACAGTCACAGGCCAGAAGGAGAAACAACATGCCTGATATAGTTGTAATAGGTGTCTGTATAGGCAGACACACTGCTGTCCCACTCACCAGACTGAACAAGGGAAAGGGTACACTAAGCTGCCTGTAGGCTGCCACAATATGCCACATAACATAAGTACACAGGTCACCCCAAAGCAAGCAGAAATATGATGTACTCATTGTCCATGCTGGTGTGAATGACCTGAGATGTACCTCCCTGGATTACATGAAAAGAGACATGGATAAGCTCTGAGTATGTACCCCAGGCCAGTATGACACTGGCCATGTGCAGCATCCAACCCTCACCAAGAATGATGCCACAGTACAAACACAGAATGATCAGCTTTAACAGGTGGCCCGGTTACAGCTGTCAGTCCAAGAGGGTCTAATGTCTGTCTGCTTGAGATGTCATGCATGACAAGCCCTGCTGCTGTTCCAGGGATGGCTTGCACCTGTTACCCCTGGGCATCTGGATACTGGATAAGGCCTTTGCCACCTCCATAGAGCCGTACGTAGGCAAGGCCAAAAAGACTAACCCACCACCCTAGAAAACATAAGTGGTAAGAAATATAAGGGTAATGCTGACCAATGCCAGATGTGTAAACTGCAATATGCATGCCCCTGAGGCACTTCTCAGTATGGAGAATATGGATGTCTGTGCAGTGACAGAAGCCTGCTGCAAGCCTACTGATAGCACACCAGCACTACCAGGTTATACCACATATCATGCGTTATGGCCCCAACACCTGGACCAAAACATCAAAGGAGGGGGAGTATCCATATGCAGCACAGACACCCATACGGCCAGGTAACTGACAATGCACGAAGCAGTGGAGACCACCCATGTGCACCTAAGTGTA
This sequence comes from Protopterus annectens, assembly GCF_019279795.1. Taxonomy (NCBI): domain Eukaryota; kingdom Metazoa; phylum Chordata; order Ceratodontiformes; family Protopteridae; genus Protopterus; species Protopterus annectens. Next base: position 948,692,999 of record NC_056728.1, read on the forward strand.
GTCAAAACTGCTGTACAGTCTGTAGAATGCGACAGACCACTCTCACACACAAGAACCCCACCCAGACATCCTGAAGACACTGGACAGTATGAATGTCCCACCAAATACCAGACAAGGTACTCACAAATTACCACATAGGTGGTAAACCCTTATGTATGCAAGGAGTAATCTGGGACCTACGGACACAAGTCGACAGTAACCTGTCATGTGACACTCACAATGCCAATGTGGCTAGGAAGACTGTCGATATTGGACACCGTATCATGAAAGGATTCACATCTACATCAACAGAGGTCACTGTGCCCCTGTACTGTTCCCTTATCAGACCCATAATCTAGTACAATGACTCATATGGGATGTACCGTACCTGACACCTGCAGCAGTTCGGAAGACCTCAAAGGTACCCCACCAAGAGGATAAAGGGTGTCAAATATATGTCATATGCTGCCTGGCTGTAGACACCCCAGCTGAATGCAGTCACAGACTGCCTACACAGAGGCATTGTATGTCTGTTGTACAAGGCCATGTCCAACACAGGAGTAATGGACATGCTCCACCACAGGAAATCAAAGCCATCGGAGCTGTGAGAGTGACAGATGTCAGCCTCAACACATAATGAAATAGGATGTGCTGGAGGGACAGATACATAACCCAGAGGCTCCCCACACCCAGAAACAGGATCCCAATCCATGTTAGGCAGAGCCCCTCACTGACACCCCTCAACAGGAATATTGCCAAGTGCATGGATGATCGTACATGTACACTGGGGGTCTTCACTGTGTCACATCCAGACAGAGGCATAGTAAAGAAAATCATAAATGGCCATAATAGTCACATAGCAAGGGGCGGTGAAAGACACACACACTCTGGCTTGGCTTACTAATGCCCTAGGGTGGATAGCCTAGTATGAACCCATGAACCTATGAAGATACAAATTGTACAGGACACTAAGGATAATCACAAGGCTTACTTAACTGATGGAAGGAATTATGTTGGGAATCCACAGATATGCTCCGAATCACACAGATATTACAAACAACATACCAAACACACACACATATTGCCAAAATACAACCTGACAGGTGCAGTGCAAACCCCCCCCCACCAGAATGCAAAATATTTGGCCCAGCAGACTGCTGGTCCCCTGACATTGCAGATGCTGAGGTAACAGCCATCATCTGCAAAGCAAAACACACAGCAGCGATGGTATGTGATGTTGTCCTGGGCTGAAGCCAACATGGACTTCAAGAATAATGGAATGCCAAATCACACTACTGCCCAATGTCAGCCTTACCACAGGATATGTACCCAAAGAGCAGTGTACAACAATAGTGGTCCTTCACAACAAAGGTGTTGCCTGAATGGATACTGCAAACTACCACCTCAGGATCCTGACAAGCTTGGTCTGCACAGCTATGGAAAGGATCAGTATGTACTACAGACATAAATCTATCATGGACCTACTGATACCGGACCCTACACAGTGTGGCTGTCGTAACTGCAGATCCTGCCCCTAAACATGTTTGACCCATTTGAAACAGTCATTAAGGTCATTGATGAGGGCAATGTGGTCCACACAGCTTAGCTGGACCGTGCATATGCTTCCAGAATGTACCCTACGAGTTCAGTATGGATATGTTCACCAGCTAAAATATATACCCCTATGTTAGTAGAGGGGTTGCAAACCAGACCAAGGACAGAACTGACATGGTCAGACATGCTACATCCATGTCAGACTACAAAGCAGATATGAGTGGCATCCCACAAGGCTTGGTCCTGGGACCCCCCCCCGTTCCGTATATATGTCCCATAGGTACAGGCCAACATGGAAGGACTGTGACTGAAAATGTATGCAGAGGAGTACAAACAGCCCACCATATCTGACCCCCAGCTGACACAAGCAACCCACAAAAGGGCCACCTAGAAACAGACAACTGGAGCCATAGCCATGTCATCAAGCTAATTGCAGAACTGTGTATAGACAACCACCGTGGATATACACTAATTGCCCACAAATTACCACACAAGTGTTAAGCCATTACGTACCTAGCATGTAATGAGAGACCTGGGGACACAAGGTGATAGATATCCTGCACTGGACAAACATGTGGCTGTAGTGTTCGCAGAAACATACCATATACCCACCCAATCATGAAGGTTGTCAGATGTAGATAAGGGGAGGTCACTGTGGCTCTGCAGTCATCCTTCATCAGCATCAAAATTGACTACAATAGCCCCTGTGGGATATACCTCAGCAGACACCTCCATCAACTGTAAAGTCCACAACAGTACCCCACCAGGAGTAGCAAAGAGCATGAACAGATGCCATGTGTTGCCTGAGTAAACAAACTGCAGCTCCATACACTGCCATACTGCCCAGCCAGAGGCAAGCTGTGCCTGATGTATTAAGCCATGTCCAAGTTGGAATCAATGAACATGCTGCACCTTGTACAATCTGAATGGCAGTGAGCTATGCACATGAGAGACCTGAACCCCAGCACTGACATACATAGGACAAGCTGTACAGAGTGATCCATAACACAGAAGGCACCCCCACTTTTGAGTGAACTCCCAGAACAGGTTAGCCAGAGAGTCACCTATCGACACCCCTCAAGAGGAATCCCGATGAGTGGATGGGAGATGGTAGGTTAACCCTGGGTATCACTGTTATGTCAGAGGTAGACATATGTCATGGCAAACTCCAGTTACAATGTGTGTCGAAGGACAAACACACTCTGTGACTAGCATCAGAAATGGCCTAGGGAACATCGCTAGTCTTTGCCAATGTCCACCTATGTTGTGGAATACACTACCAATGTTGGACAAGCCTGGTGTAGGTAGTCCATATCTGAACATAATGCAACATGGTCATATGTGCACAACTGGCCCCTACACAGTCTGTTGTGCTCATTATGAAGATGTCAAGCAGTGATAGTACTAAAGCCCAGGATACTGTCCACCACAGTGAAAGTACTGAACCAGTACACTATACGGTACTACAGTGTTAGGTCATTATGAAAGGATGTTGACAAATGTATGCAAAGTATCCCATGCAATCCCTGCAGGCACAGTATAATCCCTGTTGTAGCAGACACAAAGCAGTTGGCCAGTTAGTACACAGCATGACACCCAACACACAACCATAAACGTGACATATTGTTGAAGTTCACACACACCGAAATATGTGGTGGACTTCAGAGTTCAACATATGGAAAGCTCACACTGGGCATGCTCACACACTTTGATAAATGAGGCATATGTCAACATGCCATGGAAAGGCTGAACTGGGCATGCTCACACACTTAAGCCATATCTCCGTTTAGCAGTTGGCCACACATATCTGGTATTTGTACGTGTCATTCCAGGAACCAACCACAACACAGCAATCTGCCCAGTGCACACAGTAAATGACTACAGAGACATAAGTGATATAGTGGATCGCCCTCATATTCAAACATCTTCCACAGATACACAAGTTGTTCATAGGAACAGGGAATGCTATGGCAATAAAGACCTGCACACAGTATAACAGCACAACAAATATTGTGCATCTGACAATTGAGCATATGGGTGTAGAGGTCAATACTAGGCTGGTTGCCCTAGGGAATGACAGCTTAGCCAGTGTGCTTGGCATCTGCATCCCCAGTACAGTAGGCTACTGTGCCACTGTAACGTAGGTCACATAAGGCAACATGTGAGGCTAGTGAGCTGTGCCTCTGTCATGCAGGGGCACAGTGGAGATCCCAGGGTTTGAATGTGCTAAGCCACAGCCATGTTGTTGGTGTGTGCTGGAAGAGGGTTGCTGAGGACCTCTAACAGTAAATGGCCATCAATAACAGACTGAGGGGAGCCCTATCTGCATTGTCTGGACAATTCCACTGTCAACACTGTGTTGTGATGATTATGTGGGAATGAAGTGTCGTGCTGGTACTGTTCACAGATGTCCTCCCTCTGTGGGCTACAGCTCTGCAATGTATTAGCTCACTCTGCCTGTTGGACGGCTCATATATGGCTGGTGTACACCTGACAGGTGTCTTGTTGTGGAGCAGTCATGGGTATATGTGGGATAGCCTGATCAATGCAAACCTTACACATGCTCATAGTATGCAGTTGTCAAGGATTATGCAGAGTGGCCAGTATAGTCCCCCAGCATGGGTCCTTTGAAGTCGTCCACCCCAGTCTTCACACATGTAGAGTCTGCTTGTGCTAAATACAGTTTGTTTGCAGTGACAACCTTGCCTGGGGGTGGGGATGGGATATGGATGTCCAGGGAAAGGTGGGTATGGTCAGATATCAGCAATGGTAGTCTACCTCTGGTGTGGAACAGTGAGTACCCATGTTGCAGATGGACAGGTGCAATATGTATTCCCACGTGGCTGTGGTGAGTGGTTCTGCCATAGCACATGGACCCACAAATTGTAGTGGCTGTATGGTAAAGTGGTAGAGGCCTGAGTAGTTCTCACACACAGTATGCCTGTACCTGATGTTAACAACTGGAATGGTGTATGTAAACACCTGCATATCCCGGCACTGTTCCCAGGGAAGCAAAGTGTGTGTCCTGGATGTGGGAGTAGTGTTCTGGACTGGTTGTGTTGTGTGTTACAGGTCCTGTGGTCATGAAGCATGGTATAGAACATAACCTGCCAGTGCAATGTGCATATCTGACCCTGACGTAGGTGGCTGCAAATGCATATATATGCTATCCCCCACCTGACAGGTCGTACTAGATGTACATACCTCTGTAGAAATAAAGATGTCAGCACCCTATAAATACTGCAGGTGCAGACCAGATGCCCAGTAATTAGGTTAGTGCGCTCTGCTAATGCATCTCCCTCAAGTGTCATAATATAGGTAGGTAGGAGTTCGAACCATGCAAATGCTCAGTGTGTGGGGGTGAGCGGAGTTGATGTGTGTGCAAGTCTGTGTGAGGGAGATGTCCCTTTTGGCAATCGTGAAAGCACTCTACAGGATGCACATTCCCCTATCTAAGCACGGATGATGTCAGCAAGGAGAAGGAAACCCTCCCAGTAATCACTGCTTAGCGCTCCTTCATGTGTCTGTCATTAGAGCCATAGCATTATAAGCCTAGGTTTGTTTGATTCAAAAGCTGCCAGTGTGAGGGAGATGTCCCTTTGGCAACTGTGAAATCACTCTACAGGATGCACATTCCCCTATCTAAGCACGGATGATGTCAGCACCCTATAAGTACAGCAGGAGAAGGGAAACCTCCCAGTAATTCAAATAGCGCGCTCTGCTAATGCATCTGTCACGAGTGTCATAACATAGTTAGGTAGGGGTTTGAATCCTGCAACTGCCCAGTGTGTGTGGGGGGGGTTAGTGTGTGTGCAAGTCTGTGTGAGGGAGATGTCCCTTTTGGCAACTGTGAAAGCTCTCTACAGGATGCACATTCCCCTATCTAAGCACGGATGATGTCAGCACCCTATAAGTACAGCAGGAGAAGGGAAACCTCCCAGTAATCCGCATAGCACGCTCTGCTAATGTGTCTGTCATGAGTGTCATAGCATACTTAGCTAGGGGTTTGATTCCTGCAACTGCCCAGTGTGTGTGCAAGTCTGTATGAGGGAGATGTCCCTTTTGGCAACTGTGAAAGTACTCTACAGGATGCACATACTCCTATCTAAGCACGGATGATGTCAGCACCCTATAAGTGCAGTAGGAGAAGGGAAACCTCCCAGTAATTTGAATAGCGCACTCTGCTAATGCGTCTCTTTCACATGTCATAACATAGTTAGGTAGGAGTTTGAAACCTGCAAATGGCAAGTGTGTGTGTTTGGATGTGGGGAGTTTGTGTGTGTGCAAGTCTGTATGAAAGACATGTGCTTTTTTGCAATCAGGAGATCACACTACATGATGCACATTACCCTTTCCAAACACTGATGATGTCAGCACCCTATACATACAGCTGGTGAAGGAACACCTCCCAGTAATCCGAATAGCGCACTCTGCTAAAGCGTCTCTCTCAAGTGTCATAACATAATTAGGTAGGGGTTTGAAACTTGCAAGTGTGTGTGTGTTTGGATGTGGGGAGTTTGTGTGTGTGTGCAATTCTGTATGAAAAACATGTTCTTTTTGGCAATCAGGAGATCACACTACATGATGCACATTACCCTTTCCAAACACTGATGATGTCAGCACCCTATAAGTACAGCCGGAAAAGAGGAACCTCCTAGTAATCCGAATAGTGTGCTTTGCTATTGCGTTTCTCTCACGTGTTGTGACATAGTTAGGAAGGGGTATAAATCCTGCAAGTGTGTGTGTGTGTATGTGTGTGTGTGTGTGGGGGGGTAGTAGGGTGTGTGTAATTGCAAGTGTGAGAGAACAGATCCTTTTGGCAAATACTACAATACACCAGATGCTGCATATTCCCCCAGTAAACACAGGAGATGTCACCACACTATCAGCACAGCCAAACAGGGCTACTTGGCCACTAATGCCAATAGTGCGCTCCGCTACTGGGTCTATTACCATTGTCAGAGTACAGATAGGTATGTTATGGAAACCCACAACTTCCAGTGTGGTTGTGTCACACATTATGACCTTGTGTGGGTCTTTGTGCATAACAATGCATGCCATTGCCTAAACCAGCAATGGCAATGCACACATGATGTATGTGTGTGACACATACACATAAATACCTGTGACCTGCAGTAGTTACCATGTCTGACACATGCCTCGAGAGGATAAATGGTATTCACAATGCATAACAATATGACTGTGTCTTACTGTGCAGGGGCCGCACGCGGTATGTGTCTATACAGTGTGGGTGTATATGGTAAAATACATACAGCAGGGGGATACACATCTGGTCTGGGCCATATAGTCTACATGTAGTTGATGTACAGGTGCTGCATGTTCCCACCTGTTGTGGGAGTGGTAACATGTTATTCCACTGCAATTCAGTGACCACATGCTGGGAACCTTTCAACTATTTATTTATTATTTATTTATTTATTATTTATTTATTTGCAGTTTGTTTACCAGGGTGGTCCATTGGGCCTTGAGGAGCCCATTTTCAATGGAGTCCTGGGGAGAAAAGCTCCAAAGATACAACTAGTTATAATAACAGTATTACAAAAAAAAGAACAACTAGTTATAATTACAGTGTTTCAAAAAAAATATAAAAAAAAATTCTAAGTTACACAGAGTACTAAGAAGACATAACTGTGAATCTGCTAGATGCTGATAGAGGTTAAGAGAATTTAGAAAATAAAATGTCAGAGTAGATAAAGTATCAGAGTTGTAGCAATGATCAACTAGTGTGTTGTAGCTACAGTAATGCTCATGCATAATGTTTGGCTGGATGCAGTCCAGCCATATAAAGACATTTCTTGAGACTGTCATATTGCCCATGTTTTTATGGAGGATAGGTGGGTTTCCTGTGTATGGGAGGGTTGTGTGTGCCAGGCTATGAACCAGAAGGCAGTCCGACACACTGCTAGCTGCACATGAATAGGCCCTGATGCTTTATGCTGTGCCAACAACCTGGAGGTGTATGTATCTGTGGTGCCTTGGGATACCACACCCCTGTCCATGTGTGTTACATGTGTAGGGGACGACAGGCATGGTATGAGGTATAACATGGCAGTGATGGGTTGCACCTGTGAGCCGTGAATCAGGACTCTGGTACTGCACAGACATTGCAGTTCACCGTGCTGAGGACAGTGTCCAGTGCATGCATCTTGCGGTGTACACTGCTGGTGTTGTGTAGCATCACTGTTAGTGTCCTATCCTGTGTGATACCCATGGAGGTGGCTATGTAATCCGTGTCCTGCTGCATAAGGCACTATGTGTGTATCAAGGGGCTTCGCCAATATACAATGGCCCATGGGTGTCACGTGCAAGCTGCCCCTCGCAAATCATTGTGGCTTACCTAGCATGTAAGCACACGTTGACAGCCAGTGGATACCCTATGAATGACATTGGAGATTGAGCAGAATGTGGACATAGAACACCCTTCCTACATATAGTGGTAGCATACCTGGTGAGGGTAGGATGGCAACCAAGATCAGGCTCATACTGGCCCGTGCCACATGCTGAGAGATCATTTCTATGTTCCCTATCATGTAGTCCAGGGAGGTATGTCTCAGGTCATCCATAGTGGCATGGTCAGTGACTGAGTCATATGTGTCCATGCCTCTGACTGACCTGTATTCATGTGTTTTGTGGTGGACCATAGTGCCCCACAGGCATATCACTGTGACCTTCACCATGTACAGCCTGTTGAGCGGGACCCCACTGCAGCGGCCAAGAGAGGTACCTGACACATCTGTAGCAGGTGTGTTGTGTAGCCCTACAGGCTGTGAGAGTGTGGCACATGAGATGTGTGTGCCATGTGTGGCCTGTGCTCTGTTCCGACGTAACGTATGTCTGTGTGCCAGCTGCGGAGGTGTGTGCTGCTCCGGCAGGATGCTATTCTGAGTCTCCTAGTATGCCCCAGTGTGTTCAGATTGCTGTCAGTGCGGGTCTATGTCTGACTGGTATTGTAGTCACTGTAGTATGTCATGCCACCTGACAGGGTATGGCATTACTGGGTTCAGAGTGCTCAGTCCCCAGATTGGCTATGTGGTGGCATCCCACACATGTTGTATGGTCCTGGCCAGGGGTGAGAGTTGACTGCATACATGTGGCAGCTGTGACATTGCCACATGACTCACATATACCACAACTGGACCATAGAGGTGATTCACAGGTTACCTTTGCACATGCTACCATAGTAGTGTGATTGCCATGGTGATTACCAACACATAGGGCCAATGGGGAACAACATACTGAAGGTGTGTATGTGTGGGTGTACTGCTACTGATTTCATAGCACTGGCATATATGACTGCACACGTGGGTAAATGTCAGGTAAGACATGTGCAATGTGTCACAGGCAACATACATGCAAACAGGACAGACAGTGACGTTCTGTCATGTGTAAACTTGACATACGCATAGTACGCTATGCAGATGTCACTAGGAGTCCACAGAAGCACTGTAACTCTGCATTGCAGGTGGAAGCAGTGTTCCAGGGAACCCCAAGCGAACATGCATGCAAACAAAGCTACAGTAAGCAGGGCTGGAAGTAGTCCATTGTACAACAAAGAAGGGGTAACACTAACAGTAGGTAACAGTGCAAATATGTAGGCACTATCAACATGTACCCAGGAATGCACAGCTCAGATGTCCATAGTAGAACTGATATTATGTCATAGTTAATTGTGATTTGGATTACATTGGTACTACACACATATCAACATGCGCAAACATCCACATTGCATAGTCGTTGTGGGCAACTTGCCACCAGTACTGTACATGTCCATCATTGTGTATCACTACTTGCATTAGCCTCCCCCCTGTGCTACCCATGTATGTGGCTATCTGTTGACATCCTTACCACCAGTATGCAATAATGTGCAGCTGTTACACTTTGGTACGTACTATGGGTGTAGATAACAATTCAGGACAGTCATACGGTTACTGCATCAGGCATGCTGGGATATACACACAGTCATATCAGCACACTGTACTGTTACTAACATGATACTACTAGTACACTTCTGCATCAGCAATGTGTTTACATGTTCCTGCACTGATGTTGGAGATTGCAGGAGGTGGCACAGTTTCATCATATGCACAGGGTGTGAATTAGGTATGCCTGAGTCTGACACTGATACCACCAATTGACATGTGTGTGTATGTGTGTTGGTGAGGGACAGCAGTACAGGGTGGGGCACTGTTGGTGCAGTGTGTGCATGTATGTGGTAGCCCTAGGTGTGAACATTTCACATGTGTATGCACGCACACAGTTCCACCTCATGGCTGCCATATACAGGAGTTTGTGGACAGCCACAGACTGCACCTGGCAGGTCATACAGATCAGTGTCTGTGGGCACGGACACGGTACCTGTGCCTGGCAGGGTGCTACGGACCGCATCCGCACTAAGCCAGACTGGGTACTGTCATCAGAAGCAGGAGTGTGTTGACTGGACACAGGTCCCTATTGGGACTGTCCAGAGCCATGTGCACATGGTCTCCTGGGCGTTCGATGACAGCACAGACCCACCATTGCTGGGGCTGCTGCTGGCACTATGGGGGCATCCGCAGGCCTGTTGTCATCTGCGCCGACTGCCAGCTGCTGCTGTTGCTGTCATACGCCACGCCGACGCCAAGAACCGCCCACCATTGCCCTGGCTCATGGACATGTGGTTGTGGAACTGCTGTAATATGTCCCCATAACGTCTGTCTATGACATCGGTGAAATTACGGATAGCATCCGCGATGTCACGCATACTATCAGTCATGGCTGTGCGACATGCTCTCATTTTCCTCAGACCCTGTCTGGTGTACCTTTCCATACGTGACTGTGCCTGCATGACAGCCCGAAACATAGCTGAGGTTGACAGACCTCTTTGGGCACGTCTGCCAGAGGCAGTACGCCCACGGATGCTCCCACGAGAACCCATGGGCAACTGTCTGTGTGGTACCATCACAGGACTCTGCCCATGGCTGCTGTGTGGGGAAGCATGCGCCACAGATACCACATTACCCTGGTCAATGCTCACTGTATCCTGTCCATCACCTAGGGACAATGGTGACATAGGATGTACTGGCAGGATGACTGTGCGCAATGATGGGGTTGACAGCTGTGTACTATCAACTGGCTGACCAATGGTGGACCCTGACACACCTTCCTGTGCCATTACACAGATATCATCATTATCAGTACCTGTGGCACCAGATTCAGGTTCCCTGTTGCAGGACACCAGAGCAGCACCAGAACCTGTGGGAGGAAGACAGGAAACACAGTTTACAGTTTCCACACAATGTTACCAGTGATGCACTTATGCACACGTGGACACATGCACACCTGGACACAGGCACACATGCACAAATACACAAATGCACACATGCACATGTGCACACATGGACACATGGACACATGCACACGTGGACACGTGGACACGTGGACACATGCACACATGCATACATGCACATGTGGACACAGGCACACATCATGCACACATGCACACATGCACATGTGGACACGTGGACACAGGCACACATGCACACCATGCAGTATACACACAGAGCACTACTGAGTTACACTAGTATTACTAGCACTATCAGGACTATTATAGGTATTGTTAAAACACACTCACCAGCATGGATGGCCTGCCTTCCTGTAACACCGGAGGGACCTGCAGAAATGAGGAGATTAATGTCAGTGGGCACAACTGTGCCATTGATACTGCGTATGATACAGTGCAGTAGTACACCAGTTGCCTTTCACGCCAGCTGCAGCTGCTGATATTGCCAATATCACACCTGCACAATTACATACTATGTTGACAGCTACATACCACGGACACACCTTACACATGCATAAACTAACAGTGTACAGAACAGTCAAGTGTACATATGGCATATTACCCACGCGCCCATGTCGTGCTGCTGTGTGGATCCAGCCTCCATCATGATGCAGGTGTATTGCTGTTGCTGTTCCAGGGCTGGAGCCACAACACTTAGGAGTAGCCCCTCCAGTCTGGTTTGGGGGGATGTGTGGCCACCCCACCTCCTGTGGTAATCTGTTGCCTGTGGATATCCGACGCACGCTGACTGACATTTCTGATTAAATCACTGCAGTGATGTCATACCTGCTCATATGTACTATTATGCGTGCCAATGTCATTTACCCTACGGACAAGGTCTTGCCACAGTGCAGTCCTCTCCTGCTGATTCTGGCTGGTGCGGGCAAACAGTATGTCATAATCCCGCACCAGGCTCTGGTGTATCTCCTCATCTTCTGCTGCAGAGTAGGCGGGATTACGCTGACGCGCCATGTCCCTGGAAGAGAACACAAACAGGATATCAGCAGACTAGGTCAGCAATATATGGCACACATACTGTACATGATACTCAACTGTAGTGATATACTACTACTCCCATATGTAGCATGTGTGTGTCTCTTGGTGGATACACAAGTACATGGTCAGATATCAGTGCTCAGCCAACACCTGTGCAACAATACCTGCCACATTCCATACAACATAGTAGCATGCCCCATCGGTCGGCAAACTGCGACAGGTCGAATGCACAACCTTACTCTGGGGGTTCATACCAAGGTAAAGTATGTAGAATGCCATCCACTAGTGTGATCTGGACACAAGTTACTTGGCCTGGATATACATATCCCACCACCACCAGCACAGTAGACTACTTTGATATGTATGTGATTACAGTTATTCACTTGTTAGGACTGTGATGGTATCCATGCAGCCCACTGGGCCAGTGAAAGCCACAACCCACACTGCTGACCCCTTTGCGAATGCTTCCCATGGACATCCCAAAGATTGCATGGAACATGTACACACATTTCTAACCCAGACCCTATGCACAAAGGTTAGGCATCCTGTCCGGTGGACCCCAGCCAAAGGCAGATTGTATAACAATAGAAGGAGGCTACTGCAGGACATAGCAGATTCACATTAAGGGAAGGCATCTGTGGTCAGTACTGGTAATAAGCTATGGTCTCTCATAACAACATCCACGGCCTACTCTGGGAGGGAAATGGCCACGAACACTATAGATAACCACAAGGCCGCCTTCAGTTATGTTACACATATGGACTAAACGCCTCAGATATGCTCTGAGTTAATACACACCTACTTCACATTCACGAACGAAACAGATAAAAGGATATTGGCAACATTTTGCAGACAGGTTGATTGCGTACTATCCCCTCCTTCTCCCCCACAAGTAGAAATACTTATCATGAATGTAATCATCTCACACTCCAGGTCAGCACGCCCTCAGCCAGTAAAGCAGAACACACAGCATCAATGTGACCTGATGGTATCCCTGGATGTACTACGTGAACTCAAGAGGACATACAACTGCATATAGACTGATATTTAACCTTGGCGTACAGGATATATACCTGAACACTGGCATACAGCAACAGTGGTCCCACTCCACTAAGGAGGCACCTACTGACCCTGGGAACTACCATAAGCAACCAGCCTGGTCTGCAAAGCTATGGAATGATTCAGTATGGGACCTATATACAGCATATTTGGGTACCTGCAGACACTTTTCCCAGCCAGTTTGGTTTGATGGGCTGATCCTGCACTTTGAACCTGGTTGACCTTTCAAAACAGTCACTACAGCCATTGATGAGGGCAACACAATCCATACAGCCTACCTGGACTTGCCTAAGGCCTTCAACGCAGTACTCTACTCAGGCATTATAGACAAGCTCATTAGCTTACATTTTACTACATATGTCACATGATGGGTTGCACACTGGTTGACATACAGAATCCATAATATCGATATTGTAGGAGCCATGTCAGACTCAATGACAGCCACATGTGGTATCCACAGGCCTGCCTCTGTCCTAGGACCCCCTTGTTTGGCATTTATTTCTCTGTAAAAGCGAACATGTGTGTGGGTTGTGGATGACAAAGTTTTAGACTGCTAACTGGCCATAGTCATTACACCAGCTGACACACATCCTACAGACAGGCCTCACTGCAATGGAAAACTGCTGCCAGGATCATGGCATAAGGTTGCTACTTTCACTGCTGACAGCTTAGACTCAGTGTGTGTACTGTGTGTTGTTGTTGTTTGTGTTTTTTTTTTTTTTTCTCTCTCTCTCTCTGTCTGTCTCTCTCTCTCTCTCTCTGCCTCCAGACAGTACAATGAACTGTGTGCATGTGTATGTGTGGGAGTGTGAGTACAGGATGCTTTAGGTATCTGCATAAGTCCATGTGATGGCCTCTGCACCACCATTGTAAGCCAGCACATGAACCAAAGGTTGTCACATGACCATTATTTTTCCACTTTTTTAGGCAAAAATGACGTTTCTGTGTCACATCCTATATTTTCATGGTAATCTGGTTTTTGACAGTAAGTATAAATGACATGCTTTGTTTCTATACACATCCTCTTTTTTTCCTGTGGTCATGCAGACTACTGTTTCCAAGGTCATGGGTTGGGACTGACCTTGACAGTGGGATTTTATTTTGCTTTTGAACTGACTCACTGGACTGGACCTGTCAATCAGAGTGACTAGGCACTTTTAAGCAGTTGTAACCCGGTAACGGATGGAGCTGGTTTTGGGCTCCCCATGCTACGCTGGCGGTTCCCGGCTCACACATGCACAACGCTTAACAGTGCTTACTCTAGCGACACACAGCTATTTTCTTTGAATGAAAAATGAAAATGGGGGGGGAAAGTGGTGAAAAGGTAAGACAGTAGGGGAAAAAAAAGCTTGGATTTGAGGGTGGGAGGAGGGATGGGGTCGCAGGGAGGGATGTAGGTGAGGCCCATGGCTGCCCATTAATTCATCAACAGCTGTGCATGCTCATTTGGTGTGACATTTAGAGCCTTCCACCCTGAGAGGGTGTCAGGACAACAATAATACTTGTTGTACTGTCCAATTGTAATTGATAGTTTCCATGTCCCAGACATAATGTGGAATAAGGCAGCTATGTATGGAAGTAATTTTTTGTGGAACACAGCCTTTTGCCCTGTTTCTTTTTTGGGGTATGGGCCAGGTGAATGGTTTATGGGGGAGGTATGGGCTGAATTAGGCAGACAATTGACTGAAGTTTGGGGTTCAAGTGGCATGGGGCCCCTATGGATAATCTCCCCTATTCCCACACCTCCCTATGGAGGGTTGGTTGGGGAACAGGCATGCCCATTCGTCAATGTTTTTCCACCTATTCAAGCAGGTTAGGGGCCCATTAACCCCAAAGACCTCCCCCCCCCAGGAGGGGTAAAAAAATTCCCAGATATTCACACCATTGAACAGCGAGCATAACACATGCATAATTTGAACAGCAATACACAGTCCAACAACATGCAGGGTTGATTGATGGCAACAGGCCATCAGGTTTGGATGTATGAACAGGGCAGATGCATCAACGGACATGCAAATATTTATGACTCAACAGGACAAATGTCCAGGGGTGTTCATTGTGATTGCACATACCATTTTCACGTGGAATGGGTTATATGTGGTTATAGGGTGGGGTGAAGAAAATAATATTAACACCTTCGAATACCAATACATATGCTGTACATTTCTAATAGCTGCAGATATATACACACTATTGTTCTAACTACAGTTTCCTATATGATAACTACTTCAATTTGGTGATAGGACTGTTACTGCTACATCAATATACATTTTATTGTTCTTCATACACATTCATATCTGGCTTTGTTCAGCTACATCATCCTGCTACATTTGCTTTATATAGCTATAGACAACTGTGGATGTTTGGTATGTCAGACAATCATACTATCTGCATATTGCAGACTGAGAGCAACATATCCAGATTTTGGGATACACATTCCAGCTGCAGCAACACTTTGAACACATTTCACTGTTTGGTTCTGCTTCTCACATTCATTTCATTCTGTACTGACTGCAGTATACTTTATTCAGGGGTTATTACTACTTTATTGGTGGATGCATAACTCTTTCTCACACTCTCTCACTTGTTTTCATTTTACTATTCAGGATGGTACGTACTTCTAGGCTTTATTGACATGTTTTACCTGTAGTTATTACAATCCTTTCCAGCAGTCTCACTTCTGTCATGTTTCAGTATTTCAACAGGAGTATATTTCACACATGTGATTTGCTCATCTTCTGCAGCTGTACTTTTCAGCCTGCTGCAGGTTGTGTACTATTATATTACAGGTGGGGCATCTTTATTTCAGACTTTATTTCAGACATTTTCATTTTTCTGTTTGGATTACAGACTGCAACACACTTTTGTAATCAAGCAATACTTGCAAACACTCTTACACTGTTACTTGCACATTTTATTACTTAGTAACCACACTGCACTCTTTTGCTAACTGTCATACTTTTATATTTCTTTACAGTTACTGGGAGAGGATTATTGACCTGCCTGGTGGCGCAACCACACCAGCCTATCGCCATAGGCTCTGCGGTTCGCAGAACGGACACCTGCAGCTGTAATATAAATGAAGTAATATTGGAATACACATCTCCATAATATCAGCTAGTTTAATTTCTTACATACATAATTACATGTAACTTACTCAGTAGTGGGGCGTTGGGCATTTGCCGGGCCTCCTGGATCCAAAGGTTCAATTGGTCCTGCTTGCATCTCTTCAAGTCCGCATGGTGGTGATGGACCTGCTCACCAGTCCTTGGAATCCCTGTGGCACTGGTGAGATCATGAGCCAACCGGTCCCACGCCTCAGCCCTATATTCTCCCCACAGGACCTGGCCCTGCATGAGTTGGGCCTCATGATTGTGGACTAGGAGCCAGACCATGTATCTGGACTCCTCAATGCCCCACCTCTGTGCTCGAAAGCAACTACCCTCACCTACTCCTGACATTTTGGCTGCAAGTTAGTTCTACAATCGTTTATGCTGTGTATTCCCGCCTATGGGGCCTTATATATGCCGTTTTTTCACGCACATATCTGTGATTGGCCATTTTGGAATTGTATCAACTTCACAAAACCTGCTTTGTCATGCTCCACTTTGTATTCATTCCTATATATTTGCTATTACTGCATTTCTAGGTACTGTTGTCATGGCTTAGTGGTTCAGTACCTTGACTATGGTGCATAGTATCCTGGGTTCGAACCTGGCCACTGCTTTTTATTTTTATGACTGTCTAGACAGGCTAGGGGGTGTGTCTGTGTAAAGGCAGTTTTGATACAGAGTGCCCAACATTGCCCGTCTGTTAGCTTGTTGGCGTGATGCGCAGCAACGCGCAAATGGGGTATGCTGGTTTACGCTTCATTTGGCTATTAGCACGCATATTACACTCAGCTCAGCTAGGGGCACACAGTTCCAGCGTGTTAAACCACTGCTCACCTACGGGCACTCATTTTACACCTGTTAAACCACTGCTCACCTACGGGCACTCATTTTATACCTGTTAAACCACTGCTCACCTATGGGCAGATGCACTCACCTTGTTAAACTGTAGCTCAGCTATAGGCACATCTCGCATTTTTTATTGTTTTGTTATCTCACATTTCTTCAAAATAAATGGACTATTTCATTACATTTTAATAAACTATGATTTTGTATGTGTACATATTTGTCAGGGACTTGTTTCGTGCTTATTTTACTAAAAATAAAAATTGATGTTGTGGGGGCTCGAAACATGAATGCCTGCTCTTCAGCCGACGTCTCTACTGCTACACTATTGCTTCTTGGCTTACTTTGCATATTTAATTCTTATATACTTTTCCACTGACTGCTAACTGTGGCTAAGCTGGGGGCACGCCCGCGTAAACGAGCGCATTAACGGGCAAACATCTTTACGATTTAAAAAAAATATATAACATGTTCATTTATATATTTTATGTTCATAGTTTGTGGGGGCATGTGTTATGTTGTGTTTATTCACATTTCCATGGCCTCTGTCGTGGGTGTTTACTTTGGGCAATTATACTCTTCTGGGGGCGTGTCCGCTTGCAGGGCTCGGCCTACGGACACACCCCCGACTGTCTTCCACGGACCATGTTAGCCTTAGGTGTGATTCAGCATGCCCTCATGCATATGCATGACATGCTGACGTCACACCGTTTAACTGCAGCTTCCGTGTAAGCCATGTATCTCTTACACGGAGGCTTCATGAATCCTGCCCATGGGTATTTTATTTATTGCTTATTATATCCGTTATCCAGGCAACTAAACTGGTCTGTGGAGCATATTGAAATATGGTCTGGGCCAAAAGAGGCATATCACATAGTAATACATGCAAAACAAAAACAATATAATGTACTGTAGTTTCTGGTAAATAAACAAGGAGACAGCACACAATGAAATCCAACAAGTATTATAGTGTACAAGGATATACAAACAGAAAGCGTTTTTTGTAGTTTAGAATTTGACATTAGTTATTAACATTCTGGTAAACAGAAGGAAATAAAAGAAGTTACCTGTTTAGAAAAGCAGGCAGCAGAAACCTAAAATTATAGCTTTTACACTAGAGCATTGCATTTGATAATTTTCAGTGTAATTTCCTCCACTTTAAGATTTCTTAGCAACATGTCTTTTACACTAATACAATTAAATCTGAATTAATCATTGCTGCAATTAGCATGGACATATCACAGCACTTACACAGCCTTAATAGTCTTGTCTTCAGTGGATAGGTAATAAACTGAGGACAC
Source organism: Protopterus annectens (assembly GCF_019279795.1). Lineage (NCBI taxonomy): Eukaryota > Metazoa > Chordata > Ceratodontiformes > Protopteridae > Protopterus > Protopterus annectens. The sequence goes on from NC_056728.1 coordinate 948,711,184, forward strand.
AACATATAGGCTTAAATAGAAACTCTGCTTAATTCATTACTTGATTACCTGTTTCATCCTATTTAGACTTATGCAACAAATGGAGTTTATTCTGGCACTCTGTGAGTGTAAGGAAGAGAAACCACTCCTGGGTAAGATGCCAGTCTTACACACACGCACACACACACACACACACACATACACACACACACACACACACACACCCCTGGGGAGCACCAGTTTACGGGTGGCATGGTTTAGGGGTGTGAAGGGAAAATAGGTCATCCTACATGTACACAGGGAAGGCATATAGACTCCATACAGAAGGCAGTCAAACCAAGTACCAAACTTGAGACCTAAATATTTACTCTAAATGTCAGTCATAAAAAGAGTCAATTGTATCTGGACTGCATGAGACTTAAAGATGGGGAACATGCAGGCAGGATTTAATTGAAAAGTTCCATTGCAGTACTAGGCCACAGTTGAATATTGGCAAAGTGTTGTACTAATCGGTTATGAAAAACTACTGACAACATGGTTAAGAAAAGTTAAAAACAGATTTGGTGTCAATGTCAGAAGAGAAAAAAACATATGACTGGCAACGAGGCAAAATTAATCTACTGTATTTTCTTGAAAATATACCTTCTAGTTACAGGCAAACCATGACAATTATTCAGACAACGAGCACAAGTCTGCAATGAATAATAACAGTGAATAAATTCATGGCTTCGTGATGATCAAAATAACAATACTCACTGCATTCATGCTGTGCCCCAAATATGCACAATTATTTCAAGTAGATATAACATTTGAGTATGTGCACTCAAAGGTGCAGTGATGACAGCTAAAAAAATTGAGGAAAGCATTTTATTTTCAGAGCAAAATACGAAAATAATGGAAGCGGAGTGAAGCAGGATGAATATAAATAAAAAACGTGGTTTATTCTCAAATATCCAAAGTGTCGATACACTTTGGATATTTGAGAATAAACCACATTTTTTATTTATATTCATCCTGCTTCACTCCGTTTCCATTATTTTCATATTTTGCTTTTAATATTGTTGGAGTTTGGAAACAGAGCGTTTATCAGGCTTGTAGGCAGTATATTTTCTACTAACTGCTATTTTATTTTCAGAGATCATTTCCAATGAATACTTCTTGCTTTATTATTCTGTAACCAAGATCACACCAGTTCAAAGAAAGTGAAATTAACTAAAATGCTGAAAAAAATTCTTGTTCTTTCACAAAGAATTTGCAGTACTGGAGGAAGTGACAACAGCTTGAATTCAAGCCCACATGAAGATTGCTGCAACGAGCAGCTAGTTAACATAAACAAGTAAATTATCTAGCAGATGTGCTCCAACAGCTGGCCGCAGAATTCACAATCCATATGCAATGGGTGTATTGATATCCAGAATGAAAACGTGAATAATAAATGCAGAGCAAAGATTACAGGAATGTAAATGATATAGGAACTTATTTTATGGTAAATGTAATGAAATTTATGAATGTGTTGTGTGCTGTGTGGTAGTAGATATCTATCTTCCTTAATAAGGTTAAAATAAACATGAGAGTAGAATTTTCTGCTAAAACTGGGCACTTTTGTTTCCATTCTAAGCATTCTTATTTGACTATAGTATTAAGTAACAGTTGCAGAAGCCAGTACTGCAGTTTTAAAGCATTTGATGTGGCTGCGGTTGTTTCTAGCCAATCAGAATAAAAGATGATTAAATCTTTTGATCTGGGTACATTCTTTACACTTCATTAGCAATGCGTAACTTTCCTATTTCAAGCATGACTTCCATAAATGAAAGATAGGATTATCTTGGTTTCTCAAGTATTTTCATAAATGCCATGGAACAGGCAAACTGCTTAAAGAAAGAATTACTGAATGACTTATGACATAGGTTTACAATTATAATAGGCCTCTGAGAGAATAAAATTACTGAACTGATGTGATTTCTTTTAAATATTTTGTATGTCATTTTGGTATACTTTGAATAGTGCTTCAGTATTTGAACAAAATAAATGCTTTAGTTTTAACCTGAATATTGCATGCTTACATAGAGTTATGAACTCACTTTAGAGTGAGCATAAAAATTATACTTATTGCTAGCTATAGCTAGATAATACTAAATGTATGAGAGGGTTTGTTTGAGCTAATAGTAATTATTCAAAGTTACAGGATCATTACTGCAAAACAAGCTGTGTTCATTAAAGGTAAGTCATTTCAGGTTACTATCTTGCCATTTAAGTTGTTTCATTCAGTTCCAGCTGACAGATATATATTGCAGATTATCAAATTATACGATTCTGATTAGTAATCACTGGGGAGCACCCACAAATTTCTTGAATGAGTAAACCTATTTTTTAAATGCTTATGATTGCTTTTTATGTTGCTAGGTCATCTGCAGATCACTTAAAATAACTATGGTATAAAAACACAAAACTTATAACAGTCACTTATTTTTATTTTTCAAGGAACTGTCAAAATTCTTGTGTTAGAGTGAGTAGAAAAGGATGTAGCAGTGTAAACTGGAAAGTAGTAGCGACATTAACTCGTTCAGAAAAGTGTGCACGTTGCTAGGGGCAGTGATAGTATGCATTATATTGTGCTTACAGAGAAATACATTGAGTAACATCATTTTATTTATTTATTTCAGTTTGATAACCGGGGATGTCCAATGGGCCACAAAGTCAGTTTTCAGTGGATGCCAGGGGAGAAAAGCTCCAATGGAGAGTGTTACAGAGCAACAATACATACAATCAATTTTTTCAGAGAAAATACAGCATGCAATACAAAAATTGATGTGGTAGCATACAATAAAATTACAGAGATATACAATATAGGACAATAAAAAATAAAATGAATGTGTAAACATATTTTTGATACAAATAAGAATACAAGTTAGGACAGCAGTTTGAGCAATAGAGAGGCATGGGTGTAGTAGGAGACTGTCTCATTGGGGTGTAATTGGGTGATTGTAATATATGTTGGAGCAGAGGGTGGAGAGGTTAGTGGCTAGAGGGGGAATTTTAAGTTGGGGAGTGGGATGGGCACATCCATTTTGTAGTAAGATAGGAGAATAAGAGAGATTTAAATTTGGTGTGGTCTGGGGTATTGAGAAGAGTGAGAGGAGTTCCATAGTATAGAAATGGAGCAGGAGACTAGTAGGCTGCCAGGGGGTCAAGAGGGGTTGTAGAGTTGTAGGAGGTTTTGGTTTTCTGATTTGAGTGAGTGGTTATGGATGTAGGGGCTTAGGGCAGTAGAGAGAGAGGGGCAGCTATTAGGTTTGTGGATGAGCTTGTAGGCATTAGTAAGTCTAAGTAAGGTCCAGTAATTGGGAAGTTCGAGCCACTGTAGAGTATGGAGAGAGAGTGGCAGTGGAGGAAGGAGTTTTTTAAGTTGGTAGCAAATTTGCTTATTTTATTATAGCATGATTTGAGTTTGTGTTGTAGACTGTGTTGGAGATTCATTAGCAGGGGTGTCGTACATAAGAGAAGGGAGGAGCAGGTCAGAGGAAGCTATGGTTTTTCTGGAGGAGGGGGAGAGGTAGCTGTTGTGTCAGTATAGAAGTCCTAATTTTTGGTGTTTTTTTTAATGGTGGGTTGAATTTGGGTGTCAAATTTTAGATGCTTGTCAATGATGACACCAAGGAGTTTGGTAATAGAAACAATTTTGATTGGGATGTTATTGTTACTAAGTATTGAGAAAGAGTTTGTCTATTGGGGAGTTTCTAGATGGGGAAATGATCATCAGTTTAGTTTTATTAGCATTAAGGGCAAGGTGGTTATTTTTCATCCAGGATTCAGTTTTAGAGAAGGCTGTCTGAGTTTTTAGAAGTAGGTCAGAGGGGGTGTAAGCAGAGCAGATGGCTGTTGACTCATCTGCATATTGGATTATTGATGGGTGAGGGATGGTGTGGTGAAAGTTGTTAAATATATTGAAGAGTAGTGGTCCCAGAACTGAACCTTGTGGGACCCTGGTGGGGATGTGTAGAAAGGGGGAGGTTGAGGATTTCCATTGGATGGCTTGTTGACGTTCAGAGAGGTAGCTTGAGAACCAAGCTAGGGTGAAGGTGGAGAGATTGAGAGAAGAGAGTTGAGGATGGGAGATGGTGTCAAAAGCTTTGCATAGGTCAAGGAACAAGGATGATACAAGTTTACCAGAATAGCGAGCTTGATTTATGATTTTGAGAAAGGATAGGAGGGCAGTCATGGTACTGTGGCCATGGCGGAAGCCGTGTTGAGTAGTGGTAAGAAGGTTTTTTTGAATAAGATATGACATGAGTTGAGTATGGATACATTTTTCGAGGATTTTTGAAAGAGGTGAATAGGATAGCTATAGGTCTGAAATTGGAGGTGTCTGTGTTTTTTCCACTTTTGTGTAGTGGAATGATGTATGCATGACACCAGATGGATGAGCACCATCAGAAGATGTGCAATGAAAATTTCACTGACTGTGCATACTAAAGCAACAGTAAGGATAAGTAGAAGGTAGCCTCAGTGGCCTGAGAGGTAACAAGATTGACAACTGTATTATTATATAATGATCTGTCTGAAATAAGACCACTATTTGGTGGATGAATAGAACATTTGCTTGCAGACATATCAACAGCTGAGAGTAGCCAATATTAATTCTAATAAACAGAGCAGAGCAGTTTCTGGAATGCTTCTGCATGCTAAGGACTGATGCAAGCATTTTGTAACATTATGTACTGTGAATGTGCTATTCAGATGACATGAATAAGAAGAGAGATGAGGGAACACACTTTTACTGGCACACCATGCAGACAGTTCTGTCTGATGTCCATTGTTATGCAAAGGTGACTAGCCAAACCAAGCAGGGCAGAAAATGTCATACTGTGGCTTTCTGAGAAAGGGAAAATGGGCGGAGTGAATTAAGAAGGAACTGAAGCACACAAAAGCAGTATGTCCCAAAAAAGTCTTATCTCAGCAATGAGCTGATATTTCTGTATGCTTTGTGTCATAGAATGTGTAGCACATCAGTAGGAAAAACATTTGTAAAAGGCACTGCCGAACAGTAAGTGATACTACTGCAGATACCTCTGAGAATTAGCACTGCTTCTCTGTTCTTCCATTCTAAGTGAATGGAACTGAGATGTGACAGTCCAGCCATGGGTGTTATAATCTCAACAACTGTTGCACTATGGGGAAGACTTAGCTTTAGAAGAAAGCAAACTCTGATCAGTATGTCTGCATCCAGAAGGACATTGAGGGTTACAAACACAAGAAAATTAGTAGAGACTACTACTTTCTGGTGAATACAGGATATCAATGTGCAGAAATTCAAGAAAAGATAAAAAATGTGTTTTTATTTTTAATTTTTAGTTTTTTTCCCCATAGTGGCCTTTTAACAATAAAAGAAAGAGAATTTTGACCAATGGTAAGAAGAGCAATTCCCAGAATCATAGAACTCTTGTCACTGAAATAAAATAATAACCCATGAGCTAAATAAAATACACAAAGCCAAGTTTGAGGCTAAATTAGCTACCCAATCCAAAGAAAATTGCAAAGCCTTTTTTAGTTATATTCATACTCTTAAAAGCACAACACAGCAATGCACTGAGCTGATTGTGAGCAATGTTACCTACACTGAGACTGAAGATATAGCAAATGTACTGGCTGATAAATTCACCTCTAGTTTTAGCCCTGTCTCCCCATTCTGTCTATCAAGATATACCTGAAACCAGATGGCTGTCAACTATCACACAAGACCAAGTCCGAAAAGCACTATCAAAATCTAAAAATGCTACTTTGATGGGTCCTGACTTTATCCCTGGAGTTATTTATTCATCCTTTGTTGACTGGGTTAGTCTCATTAGGCTAGTAGCTTGGTTTCAGGGGAGACCTGAGATGAGATTTACACTTCTAAGGAAAATTTGGCTATGGTGTTGGGGAGATTCTCCTACACTTTTCGATAGGTGGCATGGGATCTTTTCATTCCACTTGAGCTATCACCAATTCAAGCAGACAGGGCCTGAGTTTAAAATGTCATCTGAATGATGATACACTCAGGAGTGCAGCACCACCTTTATGCTGAAGTGTAGTGCCAACAATCAATCTACCTGTGCACCACTGACACTAACACTGGATGCATCTTAAATAGCATGAAGCATGATTTAGCCACCAGGTAACACCACCACTCAATTTCAGACTCCATACAGGCTTTTTACCAAAAAAAGGGAGAACAGCTAAAGTCATTCCCCTGCATAAGGGTGGACTTTGCACAGACCCATGCAATAACATGCCTCATGCAAAGCCATGAAAAGACGTATCATAGAATTAATCAATTAGGACATAGGGAACCTCCAAAACTTGCACCTGTCCTAGTATGGATTTGTCAAGGGCAGGTCATGCTTACTCAAGCTGGTGGACATTTTTGAAAAGGTCACCAAAGTAATGGATGAAGGTAGAATGGTACACACAGCATACCACAATCTGGCTAAAGCTTTTGACACAATTCCCTAATAAGACATGGTAGAAAAGCTAAATAAACTGGGAATAAATCCCTCTGTCACCTGCTAGATTGCCAGCTAGTATAGGATGTAGGATATCAAAACAGGGGAAGTTACCTTCACAAAGAAACCAGTCACCAGTGGAGTTCCCCAGGGTTCTGTGTTGGAACCTCTCCACTTTGGCCTCTACTTCTGTGAAGTAAAAAGCCAATACCAATGGAGCTCCGGCTGGCCAGTTTTTCAGAGGACTGCAAGCTAGGAGCAGTCACTGAATCCTCAAATGACTTAGAACTCATTCAGGAATTCTTGTCCCAAATAAATAACTGGTGCCAAAATCATGGACTGAAAGTAAATGCCAAAAAATGCATTATTATATCCGCTGGGAAGTCATCAACCTTGGGAAGCTACCAGACTGACAATAAAGAGTTGACCCAATTGTTTGGGATTTTGGACCTCATGTGGTCACTGATGTAACATTCAACCAGCATGTGTCTATTGTCATAAGAAAGTTGTCCTATATTGCACAGTTTATAAACAAAGGTATTGTGCCTAGATGTATGGATGTCATTGTTCCCCTTTACTCAGATCACGTTAAGCACAGCAGAGTACAGTGTCCTGTTTGGCATATATCATCTGTCAAGACACATGCAACAACTGGAAACCCCATACAGATACCTTACTAACAGGATAGAAGTCCTAAAGCTTTAAGTAGGACTGCAGATGGTTATGCTGTGCACCAGGATAGCTGAAAACTATATTTGACCCCTTATCCATGAAAACATTCCTATCAAATTTCTCTTAGTATCTCTATAATCCCTTTATTTTTTTCATATTTCCCCCGACTCTACTTAAATTGCAATATATCCACATTAAAAAAAACTCACCCTGTGCTTTGCATATGGATGAGCACTCTGTATTACAATCGCCAATATATATTCAACCCAACATTATCTAGCATGGTCTCATTGTTTTACTGTATTCAGTATAACTGTTTCTCACAATACTTAGGCATCATATCTATCTTCATAAGTATATCTGAAACTAATAAACACAAAAGGAAGAACAAAAAACTAATGACAAACCAATTCCAGGCAAGAACCAGCAGAAATCCAATATGATTAAATTTTTAATCCAAAGTGAATGTAGGTAATGCACAACAGAATAAAAACCAAGCCACCATATCTGAAACTAAATACCCCATAACAATCTGAGACACTTGTGTCAGCAACTTAATTTTATCACACATACCATGTTACCTCTCAATTATGTACAAATTAAATTATGTAAGTTATATACCCAGTTTATCTGTACTTTTGTAAATATTTGATTCTATGTATTAGTGTTTCAAATGTAACTTTGTATTTACTGTTAGAAATGTAAATTCTGTATGTATTGCAAAGTGAAATGTGATTTATACGTAGAGCTTTCCTCTCCATGCCTCTGCAGAAAATAGGTACATACCCAAACAGACTATCCCGGTAGACAAATCTGAAATAAATAAATAAATGTCATGTTCTGCATGGACCAACTCAAAGGACTGTCTCTATATTCTCAGTATTCTATAGACTGTTAAGAGTGGACCTATTTCTGGCATACAAGGCACCCTCCAACCCATTATTGATGGACTTACAGCACATGAGCAAGTCAAATGACAGAAATACTCAGTCTAGGGATCTAAACCTCTTCTGCATCATCAGCAGAATGGTTTGGAGAGATGTGCACAACTACTCTGGAATAGACTCCCCATTCTTGTAAAACAAAGCTCATCCAACAAGTTCATGTTCAAGCACAACTTAGATCTATGGATGGGAAACAGAAAACTTTCCCCAGGACTGCTCTCTGTACTACTAATGGACAGAGGCAGCTCCTAAATACTTTATCACATGTATGTGTCCCCTCAGATTACCTATGGTATGATTCCAGTTATTTTCACTAGGAAGAATATATAACTACTGACCATGGGCTGGATAAGGCCAATATAACACCAAATGGGATAGGTTAATTCAAGCATTAAAAGGGAAATTGGATAGGCTTAAAATGGCCTCCCAGGGCAGCTATCCTACTACTTAACTTAAGCTGTGTGCATATGTATGTGTGAAGCACACAAACTGTATATATGAATGTACAGACATGTGCTTTGTGCATATATCTGTGTGAATATACAGACATAAACTGTGTGGATGTGTGAAGATACAGAAACATGCTGTGTGTGTGAAAATGCAGACCCAGACTGTGTATATGTGAAGGTATAGACACAGGCTGTGTGTGGGTGGAGGTGTGAATATATAGAAACTAGCTGCCTGCACGATTATGTATGAAGCAGGTCTGTGCATGTATGTATATGAAGATGCATTCACAGACTGTGTGCAGATGTATGTGTGTGAAGACCCAGGTACAGACTGTCCATAAGGGTTTGTTTGTAGATTCAAACAGAGAAACTTTCAGGTGTATGTGTGAAAATCTAGATGGACTGTGCTGTAATATATACATTTGTGTGTGTTAATGTATGTGCGTGGGAAATAACTAATGGCTGGAGCTTATAAGCATTAGTTGGTTTAATGCAGGTCTCAGAGTTTTGTCAAAAAAAATAGGCCAAACAAATGTTTAGTCACAAATCCATTAAGAACTTAAACACTGTTGTGAAAAAGTACACTCCGAATATACACCTGCTTTTGGCATATTACTGCTTAAATATAGTCACCCAGGATTTTGTAATATTTGCCCAACAGTATTTGATTTGTAATAGTTTCATACAGCAGAACATAAATAAAGTCTATGTAGTTCGCCAGCTGTCATGGATCCAAACACAGCCACCTCCAGACACCAAAATAATGTTAAAACTCTAGGAACTTTTATTGAAGCAATAAATAGTTAAACACTTTCATCCTCCTGAACTACAGACTTTATGGGAACTATTAATTAACCCATTATTTCATTTAAATAAGAAAATAAATAGATCATGTGACTGATTAAACTACATCTAACATCAGAGCATGTATTGAATCTAACAACAGCACATATATATAATGTAAAATATAAAATACAATATCTATTTTATGTCAAATAATAGATTTTTAATAGCAATAGTTAAAATTTAAATAAATAAGTCCATGAGAATAATCAAATAAGAGAGGGGGCAACAATAATACTTGATAGAGATGAATATACATTATTATAGTTTTATATATATACATATTTGTTTATTTATTTATTTACTTACGTATATATTTTATACATATTTATACTTTTATATATTTTTTTAATATGTATATGTATACATCTTTATGCATTGATATTTTACATGCGTCAATATAAATTTATGCAATGATACAATTGATATATATAAAAATAGCAGATAAATATTTATTCAATAGTTTTAATGTGTTCAAATAAAAAAGAAGTAGGTCTCACCACGATGTTGTAGAAATAAAACTCTGTATCTTTGTATTGCAAAGGCAAAAATAAAACTTTATTCCATATGACAACAATGATAAGCGCTTTCGCGTAGATGATACTACACTTCATCAGATATTTTTTAGAATGTAAAAACTCTCTTTTTAAGTTAAAATTGGCGGGAACTTAATTGATTTCAACATCAGTTTCATAATTAATTGATTAAGTAATTATCTACGTGTTAAGGCTATCCTCACTGTTCTGGAAGACATCATTCTCCCATCAAAACAAAAAATAAAATATATAAAGAATATATACATGTATATAACATTTACTAAGAAAATTCAAAGTAAATAAAATTAATGAACCTTCTATACACTCTTGAACTTTTTTAAAATACTTATATAAACCACTTTTTTAAAAACTCATTTCTGAAAACTCATTTCAGAATAAATACTTTAAAATCTGCTTACTACTTAAACAAAAACATCATTGCAACCCCCCATATTTCATGAACTACAGTACTTATTTCCTTAAAACATGAGTTTATATCTGAGAATTATAAGATTATAGACATCAACAAGGAACCAATGTAAAAGATACCAATATATAAAAAAGTGTATAAATACAAATAGCCCTATGATTTTAATACATAAAAACATATGAATAAATATTTATGCTGTTAAATAAACTTTGTATTCTATTAAATGTAAACATGGTTCATATGGAAAGTTCTTTTAAAATAGCTAAATATTAAACTTAAATAAAGTACTATAATTTTTTTTTTTTTTTTTATAGAGAAATGGGAAACATTTATATGAAATCCCCTCATTAATGGGTAATGGCATGAAACTATAAGAAGTTATATGAAGCTGGGTGAATAGGTAGAACATATGCCATCTAAACATAATAAATAATCGGTATATCACCATCTATTATTTAAGATGGGTTTGATAGAGACAAATCTGTTTAAACCTGGAGAGAGATGAGCTCCTAGCCTAAAAATCCACTTCAGCTCTGCCATGGCTAAATCATTGCTTGTGTCTCCTCTTCTCTTATTTAGAGGGACTACTTCTAGAACTCTGAAATGAAAAACATGTTCTTTATTGTCTTTAATATGCAAGGCCAAGGCATTATTCTCACAACCCTTCTTAATCTCATACAGATGGTTGTAAATTCTATCTGTTAGCTTCCGTTTCGTCAGGCCAACATAAAAAGCTGTACATCCATTGCAAGTTGCTAAATATACCAGATTCTTTGTTGAGCAAGTGGCATAAAACCTAGGAGTAAAATTAAAATTTAAAAATGAATGAGTGTATACTTGTTGTGTTGAGATATAAGAACATCTACTGCAACTCATACATGGATAAGTACCTATTCTGTTGCTAATTGTGACAGATGTATTATTATTATGGATAAAAGTATCACATAAAATTTGTTTGAGGTTTGGACAATTCTCATATAAAAACCTAGGTTTTTCACCTACTATATGTTTCACTAGTTCATCTGTGATTAGTATGTTTCAATTCTTACAAATGATCTTCTCCATCTGTTTCACATCACTAGTGTACTTAATATATTTCAAATTTCTAGAGTTACGCTGTATAGCCTTATTATATATAGGTACAGTACTGCTACCTATCTTGATAGCACTGTTGGGTGTAGCATCTATCTTAATTTGATCTTTTATTACGTCTTGTCTAATGCTTTTTATCAAGTCAATATCGTAACCTCTGTCAATAAATAAAGACTCTAATTTATCCGCTTCTTTGATTAATGAGGTATTAAGCTTGCATAGCTTTGAAATTCTTATGAACTGGCTTTTCACTATACCAGAAAATGTGTGCCTCGGATGCATGCTATCAAAGCTAAGCAAAGTGTTAGTCCAACATGGTTTCCTATATACAGATGATGTGATGATGTGATACAGCCTTCATCATTCAAAGTAAGAGTTACATCTAAAAAATTTATACTAGTGGGTGAGGAATCCATAGTAAACTTGAGGTAGGTTGTTGTATTATCTAAATACCTCAAAAAATGTTCAAAGTCGTTCTTTCTGCCTTCCCATATAACTAGAACATCATCAACAAAACATTTATAGTATTTTATTCTACTAAAAGATGGATGGTCAAATAAATACTTCTTCTCCCAGCTAAAAACTACCAAGTTGGCATATGTATTCGCACAGGGGGTGCCCATGGCGACCCCCCATGTCTGTAAATAATTAACATTGCCAAACATAAAAACATTGTTATTGAGCACCAAATCAAGAAGTTGACAGATTAAAATGATTTTATCTCCAGTAAATGTTGGCTCACTGACAAGTAATTCCCTGATAGCTTCTAGACCTATTTCATTAGGAATGGAGGTAAACAAATTTTTTACATCCAGTGTCACTAACAGGTACTTATTAGGTATCTTGTCTAACTTCAAATGTAGTACACTATCTAACAGTTCATAGGAGTCTTTCAAGATGGAAGGGATAGAGTCTACTAATGGTCTGAGATTATGTTCAATGTATTTCGAAAGGTTAGAGGTAACCCACCCTTTTCCTGAAACAATGGGCCTCATAGGCATGGGTGTAACTTGCTTATGAATCTTGGGTAAACCTTTTACTACTGGTGTTAGTGGGTGTTCAATAAAAAGATAACTGTGAAGATCAATGTTGATCTGTCTACAGTAGAGTAAATCATTAATAGTTTCCTGTACATTCTTAATTATTTTGTTAAGATCATTTAAACTAATAATCTTATATGTATTAAAGTCAGAGAGTAAATCTAACATAAGTCTCTCATAGTCTTGTGTGTTAAATATGGCAATCCCTCCTCCCTTGTCAGCAGGTCTAATAACTGCTTCTGTTGTTCTCTTAAGTTTATTTAGTGACTTAAACTCTAATGGAGAAAGATTCACATAAGCAACCTTCCTATTCCGTTTAGAGAACAGTGAATAAAAGTCGTTCTCACATGTTTTTAAAAAACTTTCCACACTAACTGACGGTATTGGAACAAAATTACTTTTACGCTTAAAAAGGCTATTAAAATCAGTAGTTATCTCAGTGGTATCTTTAAAAAGCATTTTCAGTGAAACTGTTCTACAAAACAAGCGTAAATCAAACAAAGTATCTGTTAAAGTGCTACTCAGTGCAGGAATAAAATTTAAGCCTCTGCTTAATAACACAATGTCTGCATCATCCAGTACCAAACTAGACATATTGTAAGGCAGAACAGTCAATTTCTTGCTTTTCTCGTGTCTTTGTACCTTTCTCCTGTTAGTTTTCGCTTCCTGTGTCCTCTGCTGTTCGATCGCCCCCTGTTGCGAGTGACCTGTTTTATTGGATAGGGTAAAAAACATGTATCCTGCTTAACTTTTGGTATCGTTCCTGAAGCAATTTCTGACAGAATGTCCAGGAAAGCTTGCTGGTTAGGCGGTGGAGTCGCAGGAACACGCTCCCTGACATTGGCAACTACAGGGGACTTAGGTCCTGGATTAGGACCTGTAGAATTCACCGAAACCATAGGATTGTGTTCGCTGAGGTGAAAATCAGCTCTAGTAGAAGAAGCAAGCTCAATCGATACGTCATCAACACGCTGACGTGCTTGCGTAGCATTGTATCTCGGCCAAACAAATATCTGACCGAGAGAAAAGTCTTTATAGTCTCTTTGAAGTTTTTTTAACTTTGTTTGCTTAAGCTTGTCACTAAAAAGGTTAATGCGTCTGCAAATGTCTTGTAATTTAGACTTACAGTCCTCAGATTTAAAGCGAGAAACAATGTTTTTGTAAGTGGAATCAATCTTGATCCGCAATTCCGCTTCCAAAGGTGCAAAATATTCATTGAGAAGCCTCATATAACTAAACCCTAATTCAATATTAAGGTCTTGCCATCTTTTCAAAAGAGTGGGATGGCTTTCTCCGTATGTGGGCATGCAGAGGACCCGCATGCCCCTAGGTACCACACGGAAATGTAGTGATGCTTCCAAATGCTGCCTTTGCCAGGCATAACGCTGCAATCTGTAAAGATCATCTTCAAACTCTTTAGAGAGTTTGAAGAAATCATTCAGGTTCTCATCAGTATTTGGTACACTTCTGGTATCAGTAGTCTCTTCTAGGTCCAGAGCCAATAAAGGGTTTATCTGGCAATGTAGTAGTTTATTAAGTGCAGTACTTGTATCCCTCATCTCTGGCCGATAATCTAATTCAACATTAGATAATTCCATTGTGTCCGGCAGTCGCAACACAAAACTGACAAAATAAAAACAAAAAGATGCAACTGCTCTGATGAAGAGACCAAAACTCACAAGTCCAGGAAGTAGTCAAATAAAAAAGAAGTAGGTCTCACCACGATGTTGTAGAAATAAAACTCTGTATCTTTGTATTGCAAAGGCAAAAATAAAACTTTATTCCATATGACAACAATGATAAGCGCTTTCGCGTAGATGATACTACGCTTCATCAGATAATTTTTAGAATGAAAAAACTCTCTTTTTAAGTTAAAATTGGCGGGAACTTAATTGATTTCAACATCAGTTTCATGATTAATTAAGTAATTATCTACGTGTTAAGGCTATCCTCACTGTTCTGGAAGACATCATTCTCCCATCAAAACAAAAAATAAAATATATAAAGAATATATACATGTATATAACATTTACTAAGAAAATTCAAAGTAAATAAAATTAATGAACCTTCTATACACTCTTGAACTTTTTTAAAATACTTATATAAACCACTTTTTTAAAAACTCATTTCTGAAAACTCATTTCAGAATAAATACTTTAAAATCTGCTTACTACTTAAACAAAAACATCATTGCAACCCCCCATATTTCATGAACTACAGTACTTATTTCCTTAAAACATGAGTTTATATCTGAGAATTATAAGATTATAGACATCAACAAGGAACCAATGTAAAATATACCAATATATAAAAAAGTGTATAAATACAAATAGCCCTATGATTTTAATACATAAAAACATATGAATAAATATTTATGCTGTTAAATAAACTTTGTATTCTATTAAATGTAAACATGGTTCATATGGAAAGTTCTTTTAAAATAGCTAAATATTAAACTTAAATAAAGTACTATAATTTTTTTTTTTTTTTTTTTTTTTTTTTTATAGAGAAATGGGAAACATTTATATGAAATCCCGTCATTAATGGGTAATGGCATGAAACTATAAGAAGTTATATGAAGCTGGGTGAATAGGTAGAACATATGCCATCTAAACATAATAAATAATCGGTATATCACCATCTATTATTTAAGATGGGTTTGATAGAGACAAATCTGTTTAAACCTGGAGAGAGGTGAGCTCCTAGCCTAAAAATCCACTTCAGCTCTGCCATGGCTAAATCATTGCTTGTGTCTCCTCTTCTCTTATTTAGAGGGACTACTTCTAGAACTCTGAAATGAAAAACATGTTCTTTATTGTCTTTAATATGCAAGGCCAAGGCATTATTCTCACAACCCTTCTTAATCTCATACAGATGGTTGTAAATTCTATCTGTTAGCTTCCGTTTCGTCAGGCCAACATAAAAAGCTGTACATCCATTGCAAGTTGCTAAATATACCAGATTCTTTGTTGAGCAAGTGGCATAAAACCTAGGAGTAAAATTAAAATTTAAAAACGAATGAGTGTATACTTGTGTTGAGATATAAAAACATCTACTGCAACTCATACATGGATAAGTACCTATTCTGTTGCTAATTGTGGCAGATGTATTATTATTATGGATAAAAGTATCACATAAAATTTGTTTGAGGTTTGGACAATTCTCATATAAAAACCTAGGTTTTTCACCTACTATATGTTTCACTAGTTCATCTGTGATTAGTATGTTCCAATTCTTACAAATGATCTTCTCCATCTGTTTCACATCACTAGTGTACTTAATAATATATTTCAAATTTCTAGAGTTACGCTGTATAGCCTTATTATATATAGGTACAGTACTGCTACCTATCTTGATAGCACTGTTGGGTGTAGCATCTATCTTAACTTGATCTTTTATTACGTCTTGTCTAATGCTTTTTATCAAGTCAATATCGTAACCTCTGTCAATAAATAAAGACTCTAATTTATCCGCTTCTTTGATTAATGAGGTATTAAGCTTGCATAGCTTTGAAATTCTTATGAACTGGCTTTTCACTATACCAGAAAATGTGTGCCTCGGATGCATGCTATCAAAGCTAAGCAAAGTGTTAGTCCAACATGGTTTCCTATATACAGATGATGTGATACAGCCTTCATCATTCAAAGTAAGAGTTACATCTAAAAAATGTATACTAGTGGGTGAGGAATCCATAGTAAACTTGAGGTAGGTTGTTGTATTATCTAAATACCTCAAAAAATGTTCAAAGTCGTTCTTTCTGCCTTCCCATATAACTAGAACATCATCAACAAAACATTTATAGTATTTTATTCTACTAAAAGATGGATGGTCAAATAAATACTTCTTCTCCCAGCTAAAAACTACCAAGTTGGTTTTAATGTGTTCATATATTGATTTTAATTTTTTTTTATTAATCTATTTATACTATGTTATTGTAACGCATACAGCTTTTTTATAGATCACATGGTTATGCCTTTCAGACATGAAAAACACCATATGCATTTATTAGAATAAGAAAGTATATTTGGGATTGTCATATGTTTCTATGTTTGTTCTATATATAATCAGTTATATTAGTTTTATTTCGGTTTCTATATAAGACATGTAGTTTTTGATGTTTTTTGGAACAGATATATTGCTTTTATATTCTTATATTATATATGTTTTAGAAAATTTTACTAGAGACAGTCATTAAATGATGAGATAGTTGAATATATATTATCTTATATATTTATCTTAGGTAGCTTTTATAAGCTTTGCTCAGTGAATTTTAAGCTGAAATTTGATTGAATTAATGAGATGGATTAATGATTGTTCAATGATGGCTTCAGGTGTTTTTAATTAAATGGATTATATATATATAGTGAACAGTTTGAATTGTTTAGTGAAATCTGAAGAAGCGTGCCTTGATAGCATGTGAAAGCACTTATTTTACTTTATTGTCATGAAATAAACTTTTGCTACATGTTTTATTTCGTGGTGGTCCTATCCTGTTTATTCTACATATTGTGTTTTTTCCTTCTGGATTTGGACCTTTGGACTGCAGCAGTATCTTTTTTTGAATACTTTAGATTATTATTTAGTTATCACAGCTGTCACACAATGGATACACCATCTATAGAAATTGATTACAATCCTAATGGAATGGATTTAAACCAGAGGTGGAATAGTATTTTTGAACAGCAAAGTAATCCACTGCTTAACCTTGAGCTACAACATCCTTTACCACCACTTATAACAGGTACTGTAGAAAACTTGAATGAGTTTAATAACCTCAGTAGAGAACTTGAAAATGACTTATATAAATTACAAAGGCTCATATGGCAAACGAGACATATGGAAGCAAGTTTACACTTCCATATCATCCCTCGAGGCATGAGAATACTTTGTATGCCGACATATGGAGACAGCCATCTGGAGCTTTTAAAGAAATGGCAACAACTCAACATAGACCTGAGTAACAGCTATATGAGGTTGCTCATAGATTATTTCTCACCTATAGAAGCTGAATTAACCAAAAAGGTAGAGGCTTTGAATAAAGATCTACAGACACGCTTCAAAGGTGAGATTTTTGAAAAGAAACTTGATAATATGTATATTCAGGTGGCTATGTATAGTGACAGACTACAACAGACCAAATATCACAAACTGCAGCATAATTACAGAGACTTCACCTCTGGACATGTCTTTGTTTGGCCTAAGAATAATCATCTTAATAACCCTGAAAGTATAGCTGTACGTTCTTCTCATATTGCCTCAAACAATATTATTATAGACAGTCAAACATCAGATATTGATGCTGTTCCTTTAAGCAGAAATACTCCTCCTTGCAATGGTATGAATGAATTAGACGCACCAGCTACGTCATCCAACGAAGGTTTTGAATTGGGTACCGCCTCCATGATAGCCACTCCTCCACCTAACCAACAGGCCTTCACTGATTGGAAGGAAGAGAATGCTACGGGAGCTAGATCTAAGCTACCATATGGAAATATAGAACCTTTTTTTGCCTTTTCCCATGCAAATACGAGCAGCATCCAGAACCAGGTCCAACAGCCGGGGATGCCGAAAGCAGAAGTTCTCAGGTGGGAATTCCGAAACAAGATGCCGGACCTGATATTAAATCAGCTTGTTTTTAATTATTCCAAATTTGAACTTACTCCTGCTGACATTTCTCTGTTGAATAAAGGCTTGTCCTTTATTCCATCACAAGGTAGTAACCTTAGTGAACTTTTAACAGATTTGAGAATGTTTGGACGTACTGTAGCACTGAAATTGATTTTTAACAATGATACTATGACTGACATGAAGCAGGTCACTAGATTTAAACGCAAAAGCACTTTTTCTCCTAACTTACCAGCAAGTATAGATTGCTTTATTAAGATGTGTGAGAGAGATTTCTATTCATATTTTTCTGGCCAGACACACAAATGTCTGTATTTTAATTTGAGTAGTGAAGAACAAAAATCTTTACAGTTTCTTTGTAAAAATGTTGAATTAACCATAAAACCTGCTGATAAAGGAGGGGGTATAGTGCTATTTAACCCATGTGACTATAATAAAGCCATGACTGAAATGCTACAAGATGCTAACACTTATACCAAGATCAACCATGAGTCTTTTAGAAAGATAGGAAGGTGTACGATGACCTATATGACCTATTGATGTGCAGGCAGATTAATCAAGAACTATATACTTATTTTCCTGTTGAATTTCCTTTAATTCCATATATAAAAGGCCTACCTAAGGTTCATAAAAATATCCTTCCCCTTCCAATGCGACCTATAGTGGCAGGAGAAGGATGGATAACAGAGACCATATCAGTTTATGTAGAGACCATATTGGGACCTCTGACAAGAAGCATACCTTCCATCTTGAAAGATACATATCAGTTGATTGATGAATTGGAAAACATATCTAAACAAACATTACCAACTACTTGCATATTAGTGACTCTAGATGTTGAGTGTATTTACTTCGATCCCTAATGAATATGGGATCGAAGCTATTAGAGAAATTATAAGTTCAACAGACGAGTTTAATAATGATGAACAACTTTTGATTTGTACTTTATTAGATATTATATTATCTAACAATGCCTTTATGTTCAATGATGAACTATTTTTACAGAAATGGGGTGTCGCTATGGGCACCCCATGTGCCAATACTTATGCAAATCTGGTAGTATACTTCTGGAAAAAGACACATTTGTTTAACAGTGCATTCTGTCCACATGTACTTTTGTACAGATGTTTTGTAGATGATATACTACTATTTTGGGATGGCAACATAGACATGTTAAATGATTTTATAAGCTATTTAGAGTCAACTACTGACTTTTTAAGGTTTACCCTGGAATTTTCTTATTCAGAGATTGACTTTTTGGATATAACCATCACTAAAGATCCACAGGATCATTTATCTACTTCTCTCTATAGAAAGGCATGTTTGAAGAATACACTGTTACATTTCAGTAGTATGATGCATCCCCGATTCATATTTTCAAATATTATTAAAAGTCAGTTCATCAGACTTACAAAAATATGTAAGGACATTGTGGCTTTACAAGAACATATAGGAATCATGGGGGGACTGTTCACTGAAAGAGGATATAATAGTTCCATGATTAATAAAATAAAATAATCTGTTTTAGGCAGGACTAGTGATACCAGGGTTGGATTGAATAAAATGGTCACTCAATATAGAAAAACCTATAACAATACTAGAGTGACATTTACAACCAGATACACTAATGGCAATAAGAGAGTTGTAAACATTATAAAAAAGAATTGGCATGTACTTACTGTTGATCCATCTATAACAAATATTGTAGGAGAATCACCCAGCTTTAGATATAGAAATAGCAGAAATCTTAAAAGGCTATTTTGCATAGACCATACTTCTGTGGAACAAGAAAGGACACACAAGAAGCAGCAGCACTTTGGAACTTTTCTGTGCAAATGCTGCAATATGTGTAATATGATAACTGATACACAACAGTTTATTCATCCTATAACTGACTATAAATTTATTCCTAGATTCTATGCAACATGTAATGATATGAATCTTATATACCTGGCGACTTGTATGGTGTGCTCAGCCTTTTATGTAGGAATGACATTGAGAAGACTTAAGGATAGAATTTATAACCATGTAGATGATATCAGACGGTTGAATCAACAGAATGCATTAGCCAAGCATATAGCAACTCAGGAAGGTCATCATTTTAAATTTAGAGTGCTACAGTTAGTAACAACAAATAAGAGAGGGGGCAACAATGTGAAATATTTAGAGTCAGTGGAGCTTTGCTGGATATTTAAGTTACGAGCGCATTTACACCCTGGTCTCAATCAATTTATAAGGATTAAGCCTATACTTGAAGCACGTAGACTTAAATAAATGAATGACAATAATACTTGATAGAGATGAATATACATTATTATAGTTTTATATATATACATATATAAATATTTATTTACTTACATATATACTTTATACATATTTTATACTTTAATATATTTCTTTTATATGTATATATATCTTTATGCATTCATATTTTACATGCGTCAATATAAATTTATGCAATGATACAATTGATATATATAAAAATAGTAGATAAATATTTATTCAATAGTTTTAATGTGTTCATATATTGATTTTAATTTTTTTTATATATGTATTCATCTATTTATACTATGTTATTGTAACACATACAGCTTTTTCATAGATCACATGGTTATGCCTTTCAGACATGAGAAACACCATATGCATTTATTAGAATAAGAAAATATATTTGGGATTGTCATATGTTTCTATGTTTGTTCTATATATAATCAGTTATATTCGTTTTATTTTGGTTTCTATATAAGACATAGTTTTTGATGTTTTTTGGAATAGATATATTGCTTTTATATTCTTATATTATATATGTTTTAGAAGATTTTAGTAGAGACGGTCATTAAATGATGAGATAGTTGAATATATTTTCTTAAGTAGCTTTTATAAGCTTTGCTCAGCGAATTTTAAGCTGAAATTTGATTGAATTAATGAAATGGATTAATAATTGTTCATTGATGGCTTCAGGTGTTTTTAATTAAATAGATTATATATATAGTGAACAGTTTGAATTGTTTAGTGAAATCTGAAGAAGCGTGCTTGGGTAGCTCGTGAAAGTGCTTATTTTACTTTATTGTCATGAAATAAACTTTTGCTACATGTTTTATTTCATGGTGGTCCTATCCTGTTTATTCTACAATATATTATTTCATTTAAATAAGAAATTAAATAGATCAACTGACTGATTAAACTATATCTAACATCAGAGCATGTACTGAATCTAACAACAGCACATATATATATATATATATATATATATATATATATATAATGTAAAATATAAAATACAATATCTACTTTATGTCAAATAACAGATTTTTAATAGCTATAGTTAAAATGTAAATAAATAAGCCCATAGATGTCTATTAAATGAATAAAATACAGATAAAAGTTTTGGTCCACAGTTAAACAAAAATGTAATTGTATAACTGGTGAAAGTTAAAGGTGAAAGTTATAATATTAATGCTCTGTACTTCAACAAGGGACGATATAATGTGATCATTCAGTCTCAGGATGTTAGAAGCACCCGACTTCTGTTGCCCAAACAGTTCCCTAATTTCCAGAATTTTACATTATTTTTATGTCTGGAGGTGGTTGTCAGATCCACTATGGCTAGTGTACTACATGGTTTTACCTGCACGTTCACATGCCCTCTTTCTGCATTTATTAATCATACAGCAGAGCTTATTACAAACTGAAGAACATACCAAAAAAAAAATACATTGAAAAGCAATTAACTTTTTATTTGTTGTTGGATATTTCATTTTTAGATTAGCATGATAGGGACATAGACCTTGCTTGTATCGGCATAAATTAAACTGTATAAAAATGGTGCGGTTTGTGAACTGTCCTTACAAAGTTTTTTTTTTTAACAAAGTAAAACTGAACATGTTCAGTCTGCTGAATACTGAACCAAGCCATCTAAGAGTACTCCCCCCAAAAATGTTTCATTTCAGCAAACTGCTAAACTGTCTTCAGCTAAATTACATTCTTTAAAACAATGTTTAGTTTGACTTTCTCTAGCCATTACAGAATCTGTTCTGAAACTCCAGCCATTAGAACAGAAAATTCAAAAGTTCATAGTGCTATTCTGGTACTTTGAAGGCCTCATATGAGCTAGATATAAGCCACACAATTGTTGTCTCACACTAACTCTTTTTTTTTTTTTTCAGTAGGCAGTATTGTATTTAAACATGTTTCCCTGCCTGCATTCCCTGCATCTCTGGATTTGATTATCCCTAGTTGTAAAACATTTAAATGTGAAAAAACAATATGATATGTCTCTGATAAATCATTTGGAATGTGTATGCTATCGCTCCAAGTACTTGAGCCAAATGATGGTAGCTTTTAAGAAGGACTCAGAACTCACTGGTTCATTTTTTTAAACATTAAACTGTTATTAAACCTAGTTCAATCTGATCATTAACTGGTTAAAATAATCTGTCTACTTCCTAAAGTGCTACCATATATACTTATCCATCCATGAATTCTTTCATTTTCTCCATATGCATAGTGTGCAATTAGTTTAAATTCATTAAAATGAGCTAATCATTTACAGAGGAATTATAGTAATTCACTGTCAAATGCGGTCCACAGTGACATACTATCCATGTTTATCTGCATATTTAGTAAGCTTATACTTTCTAAAATTCTTGTATATTCAGAAGCTGCAGATATCTGCCAGGAAAAAAAGTCACTTCATTTGTAAATGGAAACATTTTTTAACATCCTTGCTCAAGACTTCTTGACAAAACCAAAAATAATATGGGGACAAAAACCCAAAATCTGATATAATTTTTAAATATTTCTCTATTTCACTTAAAAAATCTTAGTAAAACAGCAAGGTTTGCATCAGCATGTATTTTCTGAACAGATACTCTAATAGCTGATATAACTAAATGACGGTAATCCTCATTGATTTGCCAGAAATTGAAAAAAATTTTGTAAGGGAGAGGGAAAAAGTCAGGGGTGTTTTGTTAAAACATGGGCAGCTGAGATGATGTGATGGGCATCATAACTACCTTTTATGCAAGTCATCCCATTAGGAATCAATGCCATTACTTTGACAGACTGCACTGTGTTTTACTTTTGGTAACATATACTTGCACTGACACTTCCTAACCTATGCAAAATCCTCAGGGTCAACAAGAAATATTTAAGTATTACCCGGCAGTTACGAGACCTCATTACTTCCAAATTCACACAGCTTCTGGACAAAGGTCAAGATCTTACCAAACTAAATTCTGTGGTCCATTCCCTGACTTTACCGAAAAAAATGCTTTCTAACTCATACAAACTCATTTCCTCCATGATTCAAGATGCAGACTGTCTCTTCTCAAATTACTGGAACAAATACAACCCCCAATTAACTAATAGCCAGAAACTCTATGCCATAAAGAACACTTTAGACTATTCCCCCTTTAAAAAACTCTTTTACACACAATTAATGATCAACAATAACGCATATTACACCCCTTCTAGACTATCTAAATTTGACTCTAAGAAATCTCCAGCCTGCCCTTGCTGCTCATCCCAGTATGCAGACCTGATGCATGTACTATGGTCCTGCAACTATTCACATAAACTCTGGACCTCGTTAAAGGCCCACCTCCAGAAAATGGGCTACCACAAATCGACCCTATCCTGGGAATTAGCCATTCTTCATATACCTACTTGTGATCTCTCTAGAACTGATACACACATTCTGATTTTTTTGTGCTCACTCATGAAACTTTATATCTCCAAAAATTGGTTGGACCGTACTAAACTTTGCTGGAATGGCTTCAAGACAATGGCTCTTACCTACATTGCAGCACAAAAATTTATTATAAATAGTCCAAAAAAAATTGCCCTTTGTACAAAAGTCTGGGAAAAGATTAGCGCCCTCGTTCTCACCATTATCTAAAGCAAACTCTACATCCTTATGTGAGGTGTCTTGTTGTACCTTCTGGACATTGCTCTATGTTTTTTATCTCTCTGGGTAGCATACTAGGTTAGCAATTCATACTTTGTATGTTGAATTTCTTTTTTTTTTTTTTTTTTTATATAGTTGGTTTTGTAGTTACAAGTCTCTACTGAGCATTTTGTCAATTTTACATGTACAGCTCTTATTTTTTTTCTATACATTGTTATTCCTTTTGGTTGGACATCCATCATATGACTGTTATTTCTTATGCAAAATAAAAAGTTTTTTTGAAAAAAAAAAAAAAAAAAAAACATATACTTGCACTGGTTTGATTTAGGGACATATTTATACTATTAATGTTATATTTATACTGTCACTTTTATCCTACCATTTTATTGTACATGGAAACTGTGTTGCTAGATTGTTGAGCTGTGGATTTTGTTTTGTTCTGGGGAGGGATAAGTATACTGGGAAGATGTCCTTTCTAAAATTCCAGCTGAACGACCAAACAAGTATTCCGTTTAAAACCCAAACAAGCTTTCACATTACACAAGTACTTTGTAAAGTATCCAAAAACTCATATACGGTAACAGGAACACAAGTTGGCTTCACAAATGTCCAAGAACCACAAACGAGTAAACTTTGTTAAAAATAACTCGAGACTTTCAACATAACCATTAAACGAACGTTCTTTATTTAATACAGTTAGTGCTTTCACCTAAATAACGTTCGTTTAATGGTTATGTTGAAAGTCTCGAGTTATTTTTAACAAAGTTTACTCGTTTGTGGTTCTTGGACATTTGTGAAGCCAACTTGTGTTCCTGTTACCGTATATGAGTTTTTGGACATTTATTTTTCGTTTGGCAACGGGAACGCTACTCGCCTGGGGCTGTGTTATTGTTTGTGGTATTACTTTGTAAAGTATGTCAAGTGTTAAAAATAGTGTACTATTTAATTGTCTTTCTGCTTTTGCTCTGTTTTAGCCTATCATGCTATTTAACTGGTTTTCCACTACTGCACAAGTTTTAGACTTCTGATGCTAATTGTTATATTTTTACTTGCCAGGTGTCTGACTGTTTTTTGGCTTGGGATAACCTGCACTGAGCTGCATATCTAGTTTGCCCTGGGATGTCCCTTTTCTCAGAAATGTAATTTCAGAGTTGATTATAACAAGTAGATAGATGCAGAGGCTGGGGAGGTGATCTACAAAACAGTAAGAAAATGTAACCAAAGATATCCCATATGGTAGAGTTCACTCAGACTCTAATACTCTTCCTACTTTTGTAGTAAATTCTGAGGCCATACTGACTTACAGGACATAAGTATACCTACCTATGTATTGTTTACATGGAAAATTGAGGAGTGTCTGGCCCATGTTACAGGTGACAGAGATGGGGATGTATGTAAGGATATATGGTTGTAGGTGATAGTCATACTCTAGTATAGTTCATGATACTGCACAGTGTGAAGGGAAGGTGTGACAGGTGGTATATTTAATGGCAGCAGACATATCAGTGTTCTGATGTGTAACACTCAGTACATCTGTAATATGAAAGCACAACCAAACAAGGTTACAAAGCTAAATGGCTAAGGCTGACCTAATCTATACCAAATGTACACATTTTGACATCAGGCAACAGAAATGCAGTCAGTCAATGTCTCTAGTAGTTTATTAATAAGTTAGCCTTAACATTCTGCTGTCATTTATTTTGTGGAAGCAAAAAAAAAAGTCCTAGCTCTCCATAGGATGGTAGTTTACAATGTTATGATTAATGGCAGCATGTTACTCCAGTTTTTACTCGCTCTAATATTTGGAGCACCAGTTGGCATACTTGTTTTGCAGCAGAAGTTAGATGGATTTTACACAAGAAGGTCTGTCATTTACCAGTTGAATACATACTGAATAGGGCAATGCTCAGTACAACTTTCAGAATCATTATCTTCATGACTTTGTTCATAAACTTGGGGCTGTCCATTGTCTTCATAATAAATTGTTTTGCAATCCTGTCCTTTGTATTTATCAAATGTGTCCTGAGTTCCTTTTTCTAATATTGCATCCGTCAATTTGTTGCATGACCCTTTTACTATCGCAAATGTCTGAGCAATGCATATAGTGGTAGATAGTGGTACATCTTACCAAATAACATTTTCAAGCATAAATATTGTAAACAGTGTTAGTTTGCCTGTGCAGTGTGCAAACCGAACTGATATTGCAAACAAGACTTGTTTCCTTTAAGCATATAAGGTAAATAAAAATATTACTTTAAAAAGAAAGGAGGACCATTGTTGCATTAACCAGAGAAGTGTTACTTTCACTTTAAATAAAAATGTTGCTTTAAGATCAGAGATAAACATTGCTATACAGTACATCTTACATTAGTTTAGTTGCCGAGCACCAAGTGATGTCATCATGTAAGACCCAGTGCTCTGCATGATTACTTGATTACTAACCCCAGTTGTAAGCGCAAGATGACTTGTCAAGAACTGCATAATAATACTGAACATCTACAATCCCTGTCGTGTCGTGTTTCTTCTAGCTTGTGTTATTTACTTCACTGTTTCACTAATATTTGACACTATGATTTTTATATGGTCGAGGAGGTCAGATCTTCATTGCAACACTCCAGTTCTGGTGAAAAGGTGAGAGACAGAGAGATGAATGTCATTCCCAAGTGTAAATAAGAGTACATGAGTTATTTTACCTAAATCAACAACTGTTAAGTTTTTAAAACATTTGTAAAGTTATTTTTTTCTTTTTAATAAAACCTTTTCTGTACTTTGTCACTCATTGTGTGTTATTAAAACATGACACCTCACTACTATTAAATTGCAGAACAGAATGTGTGTCCAATTATTAGTGGTTGTAGAAGTTCCTTAAAGCAGAGATTAGCCAAACATCAGGCAGTGGATTAGAATGCTGATAAGCCTCTCATCTAAGGACCAGCACCTGTACTTGGTGGACAGTAAGAGGAGTGGCCTGATTAGAACAATGAGTGTTTACTGATTCTCAGTCTAATCTACTGTTGCTGGCTGTATTTGAGGTCAACATTAGAGTGAGGTTGACACTTTATTACCATCAAAATGCCTGAGCTGGCCAGGAAGAAAGTCATGATTTAGCATATGGTCATAAAGAAATTAAGTTTTTAAGTTTTAACAGGCTTTGTTAATACAGTAAATTAGAAGTTTATCATGCACTTATTTTTACATATCCATTTTAATGCATTTATTTTAATACTTTAGTTTAAACTCCCTGACATTACAATAGCATTGTGAGGTATCTTTAAATGGGGACATGTTTTAATATAGAATGTAGGTGATTGGTTGCAAGTTTTTTAAAAACTATGAAGTCATTAAATGATTTTTACTCTGATGTTGTCCCCACACATATAAGGACAAAAGCACTTAGTGTTCTATTAAAGTTTTCAATTTACTGGTGGGTCATCTTTTTAGTTCTTTTCATGTCGTGGTCATGTTTTGCATTAAATACAGATAAATGACTATTAGAGATCGATTAGTTTGTGGTGTATTATTTTCTGTATGTTGTGGTTATGGTTTGCATTAAATACAGATAAATGACTACTACAGATTGATTAAAAAAGTGATTTGTGTGGTGCATTTTTTTTTGTTGTTTTCTGTGAAAGTTCTTAATGTTTCTTATCCACTGGATGCCCGTTCAGACCAGTCAGATCTGTGGTGAGTAAGGGAGAATATGAAGAGACCTGTGCAGTTTAGACAAGTTGAATTTGGACTGTATAGGATGTACTAGTTTATAACTTACGCATATTGTGAATGCTTTGTGGATAGCACCTCTGCAGGTCATAGTTCTGCAATCTTCCATAATGAGATGTGACTAGAAATGACTGCAGCTGCTTTTACAGAAGAAATTTGAGCTTATCGGCAAGGTCATTATGCTAATGTGCATATTTCAGCCAAATGTTCACTAAATGCACATTTATCTCATTACACAATTCACCTGTGATGTTCTAATATCCTCAGAAATTATCATGCACACTGATGAACATGCATGGGGAGGAGATGAGTTATCCCCATGTGGATGTGGTGGTAGTATTAAGGTCTGTAGAGTTGCTGCAGAGCAGAACTATTATGTGAAGGTAGTCTGATGCACATACATGCTTACAAACACTATTATGTCATGCCGTGTATTTTCACAGTATGAAAGGATGGCACCATGGCTTGTCACACTAATTAGCAGACAGAAGTTGCATGTCATGAACAGACAACAGCAACATATGTGACTGAGATTTGGGTACTATATTTGTCTGCATTATGAACTTCTTAATGGTCTTAATGGTTAATGGTCATGCCTGACTCCCAGGTTATGCACTAAGAAGAAGAAGAAGATCTTTTTGTCCTTGATGTACAAGGATCAGATGTAGCACCTGCTTAAACACTCTTATGAGGGTCTTCAGTAAAACAGAGATGCCTTGTACAGTCTTGCCGGGGTAGTGAGTGCTGCTACTTGACGTACGCCTCTCTGGTGAACAGCGTTAGCACCATTACAGTAACCTGAGGAGGCACCATCCTCATCTTCTGAACCAAGGGGAGTGATGAAGAATGGTGGTCATATCATCTTTAATTAGTAGGAAGGGCGAACCCTAGCTCCATATCTGTTAACATAATTTATGAATCACAGACTTTCATTACCTTGCTGAGTATGTATACCAGCTATTTGTTTTTAAAACATAGTGGAAAAAAATGAAAGGGGCCAAAATAAATCTATAGGAATCTGCACCTCACAAAAATCAGAGAGAGCACTAAGTCAGTACACTGCCATTATGAGGTAAATGAAGGGGAGGCACTGAAAAAGATGGAAAGACATTATAGCCATATTATGTACAGTAAGCAATATTCAGCATAAAAATACAAAATGTTGTTTTGCCCTGTCATTTCCTGAACAATAAAAAAAACACCATACACACCATTTTTAACTAGCAAAACAAAAGAACAACTGAATTTCTAAAGACTGTCTGCCTAGTCATTCAAAGCAGTTGTGCACATATTTTTTTGCATTTATTATAAAAATGCAAGGAACATGTATCCAGCAAATTACTTTAAATAAATCTATTTGTTGAAGTAAATCAAAGTAGCCTCATAATTATTATTAAAATACAACATAAAACAACAGCACATTGTTTCCAAAAATGGGTGTCTGGATGGATGGTATGAACATGAATGCATGAATCACTAATGAAAGATGCAAGTTAATTGGCCACCTTTCAAGCTATGGATCCCATATATCAAGATGACAGGTAATCCAAATGAGGTCCAGTTACTAATAAATGCCTGTGGGATTCTCGAAGATAATGCTAAACTAAGTATATTTCTTTACAATATAATATAAGGAAAGTGTCTATCCCTAACTACAGAAAGCATACCAGGCTTTAGAAACATTAGATGAAAATGTGAGTGAAGTAGGGTGGGGCTGAATGCGTATCTTAGAATTTATTCCAGGACTGAGCTGATTTGCTCTACTTGAGAAGGAGGGTACAGCAAGAAGATGGGTATTATCAATATATAAATGACCCGGTTGCTTTATATTTCCTACTGTACTATATTGCTGATACCTATGGGAAATTGTGTATAAACTTCCTGAAACAACGTTTAATTTCAAGTTCAGAAATCAGTCTCAGAAAACATTAAAATGTTATTGCATATATCACAGAGGATTAAGAAATACTTCTTAATTTCAGCAGTTTCTGGAAACATTGAAACTGTATATAATGAACCATTACTACAAAGGACGTCATCCGATCATTTGCCTTGTACAGTTATTATAAGGTAAACAGGCTTAATTCTTTCCAAGTCTTCACTTCATACCTAATTTATTTCCTGGTTCAGGTGAAAGACGTCCGTATTCCCCAGTCAAATATTAAGGCTCAACTCTGTTAGGTTGTCATATTCTGGCACAGAGCCAGTAAAAAATGATAATATGAAGAATGTTACATCTGTTAAGCTGCATTAAGGTCATATCCTCAAACAATATCAAGGCTCTTAAAAAGCATGAAAGCCAGTATTTAGTAACACACACACACACACACACACACACACACACACACACACACACACACACACACACACACACGTTTTTGTTTTCTTTTTGATACGGTGACGACTATCATGCAGTGAGTGATTCATTAATGCCTTACTACGAAAAGTGTTCACAGAGAGCACGAAAGGCATAAACTACACTAAATAGTGGTGCTTTGTATGTAGACCTGCAGTTAATAATGAAGTTACTCTGAAGGGAAGTACAAGTCCTTTTCCTGTTGCAGCTGCTTGTTATTGTTATCCTGAGAATTTTCCTCTGTTTGAGGATGCCTCACCCTCTTACATCAGACGTCAAAAAGAATAAATCAGCAAGAGGGAACTCCCTACTCACACAAAACCTAATTAAACGTTTGACATGTCGTGTGTATAATGTAACATGGGAATAGTAGGATAGCAGCACTGCTGATGACAGGCATAAGAATGTTTTTCATTACATATATTATATACATAATATCCATGTTTTACACACACACACACACACACACGGCACACATGGAAGCACAGATCTTTGTGTTAATGCACAATTGTTTTCCAGCCTTAGGGGGATAAGTTGTCTCTCTCTCCCAAGGGAAAAACAATAGAAAAAGAAATTGCAGCAGTAATAGATGATGGGCCCCAGGAAAGACAGGTGAAGTGGACAGCATTCTCAGTCACTCACAAATACCAGTTTACCCTGTGCTACATGTATAGCTATATAAGATATGGATACATGGGTCCTAAGCAATTTTTTTATTTTGTTTTTACTTATTTTATTTAGCATTTGTTGACTAGGTTAGCCCCACTAGCGTTGTGGCCTCTTTTCATGGGAGATCGAATGCATTTATATTGCTAGGGGAAATTTGGCCAGGGTCTCAGGGAACCTCCCCTACTCTTTTTAATAGGTGATATGGGATTTTTTACATACACCTGAGCTACCAACAACTCAAGCAGATGGAGCCAGGGTTTAACGTCTTATCCAAAGCACCCCGCTTATGCTGCACTGCATTGTCAGCTATCAATCTAGATTTGAACCTACAGCCTTCTGAACTAAAGGTGAGTTCACTACCTGTTGCAACACTGCTACTGCTGTCTTCAAATGTGCATTGCATATACCTGGGGAGAAAATATGCATTTCAGAATGAGGTGTCATTCTATTACAGCAGCAGCAAAACAAGGGTTAAAGTTTCTATTCTGATATACACCAAAAATATGTCAATGATTTAGGGGTCTGAAAATAGACTGCATCCACAGCTTTTGCTATGGAAGTTGTTAAACAGTACTGAATGCTTGTGCAAGTGTTCAGTTCTGGACTAATGTTAGAATGGAAGGATTCCTAGATTTTTTCTTTTTACTGCCATGTAAAATAATTCCCGGGATGTTGCTGATGAACATCTACAATTTTAGTAAAAGAAAACTATGCAGTCTTCATTACAAAATTAAATAAATAAATCACTGTCTAGCCCAGAGTTTAAGGAAGATGGTATGCTACAATTCATCCTGCTCAAACCATTGTTAAAGGAGGGCACACTAAGGAATTTCCTTCTTTATGTCCAGTCACGTATTTTGTAATTTTCCTCTAACCCAGTGCTAAATTACATTCTTGCACACAAGTTATGCTGCCTTTTATGTATTCCCATACTTAATTCCATCTATCAAAACCTGATAAGAGATGAAAATTTGTAACACAAGATTCCTCACACTAATCTCTTTGATGGCCTCCTGAATGTTGATGTTCAGCATTTCATTATCTTTTTTTTATTCAAGCTTGAATCAGACATTAAAGATGATTTATATTAATAGTCCAACAACAGGAAAACTCTTTTATAAACTACACAGTCACAAAATGCCCAACAGAATAAAAAACGAAAGCCTGTACAGAAACGGGGAAAGCAATAAAATAAGACTGTAAAGAACAAAAAAACATTAATGTGAGTGCTTTCACACACTAAGGTGCTTTATCAGACAACAATAACCAACAAAGAAAATCTTTAAATACATCAATTAATTCAAATCAACCAATCAGAAACCTAACCTAATTAAAACTATATACCATATTTAAAGTGCACCATATATAAAATGTATATATGCATATACTTATCCATTCAAACATTAAAATCCTAACTTGGAAACATAAAACAAAGAACAAAATTTATTCATTTCTAAACCAGTCTATGTGCTCTCAGGGCTGGTTTAATTGAAACAGTATAATTGAGACCAGAACTCAAATGTGCTCCTTATCAGTGGGAGAAACACAGTTGTTTACATTTCAGGTTATTCAAGTTATATATGAGAATATTAGGTTGGAGACATGTATGTTTATACTGATAAAGCCAAGATGAAATGGATCTTGAGATTACATTCTCAGATAGAAACATAATTAAGAAGATAAGGGAAGGAAGCTTATTGGGGGGTGAAGATGTAAGGGGTAAATGAGATGGTAGGGAGGGGCTTAATGGATTTTATAGAAGTATGACTGGGTAAGGAATCACATTTTGGCATGAACATTTGTCTTTTCTTTGCAGATACTAGTCTCAATAGGTGTAGGCTGCTGGAGCACTAAGCAGTGAGGTTGCTGATGGTGTAAGAGCAGAGTTTGTACTGGGCAGTGGTCCGAAGGAAGTGGTCTCATCAGGTGATGGATTCTATGGCAAGTGATGTTTTGGCCACTTGGGTGGTAGGCAGTTAGGTCACAAGTAATGATTTGAATTAATTGATGTGATGGGATGCAACGTCTGATGGAGTCAGAAATTGCAGAGAGTAAAGTAAGGCTTGGGAGGCTTGAGAATAAGGTGAGGCTTCAAGGAGGATTTATCCTTGATTAATATAATTTCTTGGGTGACAAGTTACGTGAATTCGCTAAATCTTGAATAGTGGTTCATATGCTTAAAGGGTTGGGTTAGGTTTGATAGTGTGAAGATAGGTAGACATTGGCTATTGACAAGATAGGTTTTGTTGCGAGGGTTGGCATTGGGAAATGGAGACTCATCTGGCTATAGTCAGTGTGGTATTTTCTTTATGGATCTATTGAAGTAATTAAGAGAGTGGTTTGTTAGTCAGTAAATGCTTTTTTGTCTTATAATGGATAGTTGGTATGATGGCAAGATTACTATTAAATTGATTTATTGAAAAAGAAAATCTCATTTTAGTCATTATTATATCTATTGGGTGAAAAAATGGGCTGCAAGTAGGCATGATGGCATGCAAATGACCTTGCTTTGTTTCAGGTGACATTGAGCTTCTTAGAGTTTTGGTGGTACTTAAGTGAGGATGTGTTTAATTTACAGAGATTATGCAAGGGTATGGGTATTATTTTGGCTTGGAAGGGGGGATCATTGGTGTAATTTCAGCCACTTAGGCAATTAGCTGCTTTGGATATTTATATGATAGGGCTTTGGGAGGTTGATGACTGGGATCCAGTTTGGTTCAGAGAGGAAGGAGTGCACCAAATGATCTTTGGCTTCACCCCTTTGTAATGTACAGTTAGGTTTGTTTGGAAGGTTTTACTGGATGTTTTGGTAGGAAGGAGGGAGAGCAGCCTGATCAGGCTGGTGTGTGGAGAAGGGGGGGCAGGATTGTCCCTCTTCTGTTCCCCGTCTGGTGTTGGATGTTAATTTCAGTGAGTTGGGAAAGGAGAGTGAGTGCTCTGACACCGCTTGATAAATAAAATAAGCTAGTGGAGTTAAGGACTATGCTTATTTGGATGGATCTTTAATTCAATAAGTGGGAAAGGAAAGTGAGTGATGGGATGCTGCTTGATAAGTAATATAAGTGAGTGGAGGTAAGGACCCTGCTTATTTGGTCAGGGTGAGTGAGGTCACACTGCCCAAGTTAACAGTTACATAGATGTTTATGCTGTGATAATAACAGTTACATGGATGTTTATGCTGTGATAATAACAGTTATATGGATATTTATGCTGTGATAATAACAGTTATATGGATATTTATGCTGTGATTAATAAATAATATTGGTTGATATATGTTTATGGAAGTTTAATGAAGGTCGTGATATGTGTATTGAAGGGGACTGGGACAAATGAATATAGTGAAGAAAAAAGTTATTTTAGATAACTTGTAAACTGAAAAGAAACAGAAGATTTAAAGAAAAGGCAAACATAAAACATAATTGTAAGCTACAAAGTTAATAGCAGGATACCTAGAGTACTACATTTATGAATAAATGAATAAACCATTTTAAAAGTACAATTTGTTTATTTCAGGATATTAGATAATTGGTGGTGAGAGAAAAATATGCTTGGAGGCTTTCTTGGGGGTAGGGATTTCTGATCATATGAGTCAGATGTTTGATCAGGACTAGTCGCTTTTCTTCTAGATTGTGAAGTGCAAATATTGCATGACATTGCTGTAAAGCTTAGTAAGTCTTTATTAGTCGATGCCCACTATAAGGGTTATAATTGACTGATTACCAATATAACATCATCTTCTGCAAACCATTGGAAAAGTTGCAGGTAGGATTATATGTACATTTCCATGTTATATGGGGTGAAGATTTTGATTATAACTTAGTGGATATTAAAAAGCAGAAAGGCAAACTTGATGAAAGAAATGGATATAAGACTATAAAAAAAGGTTATGTAAAGAAATAATTAATAATTATAAGGTATGTCTTAGTGGTCTGGTGAGACTTATGTATACAAAAAACCGT
The DNA here is from genome assembly GCF_019279795.1 of Protopterus annectens. Lineage (NCBI taxonomy): Eukaryota > Metazoa > Chordata > Ceratodontiformes > Protopteridae > Protopterus > Protopterus annectens. Next base: position 948,745,885 of record NC_056728.1, read on the forward strand.
TGGCCACAAGAATTGATTTAATTCTTTCCATTAATTATTTCTTTTAAGGGATCAGATGCTTTCCACTTATTTTTCAGAACTTAAATTATTAACGACCAATTTAGATGTCAATAACATTTGCACTAAAATAAAGAATTTTTCAAAATAAGTGGTTGATATAGTTCAGAAACTTGAAAGTTACCAAGCAGTCTTTGTAGCATGATTAATCCAGATTTCTAAACTTGATAATGTAAAGGACATTTGACTGCTTACTGCAAATTGTTACTAAATAGACACAAGAGAGGGGATTTTGTAGAAGGACATTATAAAAGACATTGAAATAAAAGCTTTAGCAAGGTTTGTTTAAAAAAATAGACATTTAGATCTTGAGGTAGCATTTATGAGGTAAAAGTAATCAAAATGGATAAAGGATGCACTACAGAAATGTGCTGAAATAGAATTAAATCAGTAAAAGGATGCTTCCTTTTGTTACCTAAACAGAAAATGGTGCTAGCCCAAAAACAATATATGGAATTTAGAACATCATGAGTTATCTGCAAAAGCATTTTTATTTATTTTTATTTATCATTTGCTTACTGGGATAGTCAGACTGGGCAAGAACCAGTTTTCAGAGGAGACCCAGGGAGAAAAGCTCCAGAGACCAAAATGTTATGAAAAATACAAGTTATACACATCATAAAAGTTACAAACATCATAAAGTATATAGAGTTACATGGAATAAAATGTTTAAAGTAAACGTAAGGTACACTGAGTTACATAGATTAAAATGTTTAGAAAGTAATAGTAGTTTTTGATAAAGTCAAAAAAGTGTAACTCAAACAATGTGAGGGTTATTTACATCAGGTAGGAGTGTGGCAGGACACCTGAGTGAACAGCACATAATTAGAGTAAGTAACATAAAGGGAAATAAGACTGGAGAGTAGTGAGTAGAGAGGAGGTAGGCGCAATTGTGCCAGGATTGGAAAAAATGAAAGTGTAGAATCCTCAAAATATGGAAGCATTCCTACAGTGGGGCCAGGCCAGGCCTATTGTAGAAGGAAGTAGCAGCCCACAAAAATCACAAAAACTGATAGGCCAAAGAAGAGTCATAAAGACGATTGAGTGGACTATTGAGGATAAGAAGGAAATTATATATTGTTACTATTATGCAAAAAGCCTAGAATTTCCACACCCAAGATATAAAAAATATTAAGAGAGAAATTAGAGGAAAGAAAAATGCTTTTTTTTTTAATTTGAGGCTTCAATAAAAAAATTGTGTTCATTAATACAACAGATTTGTGAAAAACATTATATAGACCTAGAAACTTTGATCTGTTTGTAAAAAAGAATCATCCAAGGAAGTGAAAAAATATAAACAACAAAACCTATAGATTTTTGAAAAGTATAAAAAAGAATTATGGACATGGGAAAGAAAGAGAGATTTGATAGGTGCAATATTTATGCAAAGGAGGAAGCCAAATTAATCAATATAAAGAAGGCAGCCCCAAAAATATTCTAAGAGCAAACGCATCCAGATATGGAACATTTCACAAAAAAAAAATGTTTATTTATTATTTATTTTACATTTGTTGATCGGGCTAGTCTAACTGGATATATGTCCATTTTCAGTAGAGGCCCGAGGAGAAAAGCTCCGAGAAAAAATATTATACATGGAATCCACAAAAAACAGTGGAAAAAAAAAACAATTACATAATTATGCAACTGATTAGCAAATGTTTTAGCAACAGTTATAAGGTTACACATAGGAAAAACATATTGTTATTATTCAGTTGTTTAAAAAGAATAACAAAACATTTAATGTACATGAGTTTATGCAGAACAGTTGTTTGTCTTTTCCCAGTTAGGGGTCGCCACAGTGGAACTCTGGTCCGCTAATGATTGGCAGTAGATTTTTATGGTGCTGAGTTCCCAGCCCGATGCCTAACCTTCAGCGAAGGCACACCCATTCACGCATGTCTTTCGGAGGCCACTTGACCGCGGGGAGGACATGCAGACTCCACACAGAAGGCTCTCCAGCTGAGAATCGAACATGAGAACCTCTTGCTGTGAGGCAACAACACTACCGCTGTACCACCGCGGCTATATACTTTATGCAGAACAGTAAGGAGGTAAAAAAATTAATTAATTCTAAGACAACGTAGAGGATAGAGGAATATCAGAAGAAAACATTTTTAGTTGAGAAGTATTAAGACAAAGGGAGAATAGTATCAGTCAGGATTGGAGCAGGGGCAGAGCCATTGGTTTTTAATGAAGATTCTCAATTGTTTCTTGAAAAGGTTGGTGGAAGTCAGGGATATTATTTCTCTTGGAAGTTTGTTCCAAGTATTGCCAACAGCATTAGAGAACAGGCAGTGCCCGGATTTGTTGTTGAATTTTATGGTGGCTACTTGTAGCTTCTTAGCGGATCTTAGGGTTGGTAGATTTTTATAGGAATTAGAGTATGGGAGTATTTGTAGGATGATGTAAGATCTTGTGGATAAAAATGAGTTGATGGAAAAGTAGTTTTTTGTACTTCCAGCCATCCTAGAAGTTTAAGATTATGGCAATGGTGGGTACGAAATGGCACCAGTGGCAAATTTAGCTATGTTGTTGTAGAAGGTTGCTAGTTTATTCAGACTGCTTTTGGATAGGTTAGTATAGATATGGGAGGCATAGAAAAGGGTGGAAATGAGGTGGGTTTGGGCAACAGAAATCTTAGCTGAGGCTGTGAGAAAGGGCTTGATTCTATAAAGGAATCCAAGTTTTCTATTAACTGATTTAACAGTTGAATTAATGTGTGTGTGTCAAAGTTGGGATTGTTATCTATTATTACACCCAGGAGTTTGGTGGTGGTGTCAGGAGCAATTTCTGTGCCATTATTTGATGTAACTATGAAATTGATAGGGGGGGACATCTGTGTGGGAGTAAACAGTAATAATTTAGTTTTTTTGGGTTAAGAAGGAGACATCATTGATGGAACCAGTTTTCTACTGAGGTAAAGACTTTTTGTGTACTGGTTTGGAGTTCTGCTGGAGAGGATGCAGCACAGATCAGTGTAGAATCGTCAGCATATTGTATGCATGTAGTTTGGGGAAGGGAGGTTTTCAGATCATTAATGAAAATAGTGAAAAGGAGCGGTCCTAGAATAGATCCTTGTAGGCCTCCAAGGGTGATTGAAAGCTGAGAGGATAGGCTGTTGTCCCACAGGACTGTTTGTTTTCTGCTTTCCAGGTAGGATTAGAACCATTGTACTACTTGAGAATCAAGCGAAAGTGATTTAAGTATACCTGTCAATAGTTGGTGGTTAACCATTATCAAAGGCCTTTGAGAGGTCTATGAAAAGAGCAGCAGACAGCTGGTTAGTATTCCTACTTTTATTAATGCAGTCTGTATGTGATAGGAGAGCAGTTGTAGTACTATAGAATGGTATTCAGCCATGTTGGCAGTCCACTAGTAGGTTATTTTGGAGGAGATGATGCAGTAGTTGAAGGTGGATACATCTCTCCATAATCTTTGCTAAGGGAGAGAGAAGGGCTATAGGGTGGAAGTTTGAAAGTTCATTTGAGGTACCTCCCTTATGCAAAGGGATAATATGTGAGACTTTCCAAATGGCTGGGACATAGGATTCAGAAATGGTTCTGTTTATTAAGACAGAAATAGCAATTTGCAGGTATTCAGCTGGGAGGAGGTCAGCTGATGGTGTACATGGTTTAAGTTTGAGAAGCAGGGAGTGTATGAGAGATGTTGAAACAGGTTGGAAGTTAAATGTCTGGGGCAAGTTGGTTAGTGAGGATAATTTGGTGGTGGTAACAGGTGGTAAGGTATTTGCTAGTGATTGGACTGTTTCAGAGAAAAGTTTATTAAAGGTGTCAGCAATTTGGTTGGGAGAAGTTTCAGTTAAGTTTGAGGGGGTAGGTGTTTTAGACTCTCCTGGGTGGAGTACTTTATTGATTCCTGACCAGAACTTTTGTGGGTTTTGCTGTTGGATCTGTTGGAATTTGAGGTAGTAGTTTTTTTTGTCAAGGAATATAGATTTTTTCGTGGTATTACAAAGTTGTCTAAAGTTTAGGTGGTCAGTTGGGTTTTTAGTTTTTCTCCATGTGGACCAGAGTTTATTTTTAGTCAAATGTTTAGCCTTGTGTCCTTAGAGAGCCAGGGAACCAGTTTGTTTTTAATTCTAACAGTGCAAGTGGGAGCATGGTGATCTAGGATTTGCAAACATTTTTTTTAAAGAAAGAAACTGCTTCGTCAAGAGGTAGGTATTTTAGGGGAGACCAATTGTAAGCTTTGAGCTCAGCTTGGAAGTTAACTGGGTTGAAGTCTTTCTTGTTTCTGGTAGTTCTAAATGTTATTTGATTGGGAATGTGGGTCTTTTGCCTAGAAATGAAAGTAAGAGAATGGTCACTTATGTCGTCAGGGAGTATACCTGTTTTATAAGCAATGGGGTTACTGTTAACTAGTATCCAGTCTAAGGTGGTTTGTTTCTTACTAGGTTTGTGGGTTCTGGTAGGGAAGGTAATAGTTTAATGGAAGCCAAAGAGGTTTATATGAGTAGTTTGGTTGGCAGAGGTACGGCCATTCCTGTCAATATTAAAATCACCAAGGAGTATGGTTTCTTGTGGTAGGGACATGGAAAGCCAGCTAAGGGTATTTTCAAGAGTGCTGATGTTATTACCTGGGGGAAATATGAGAAAATAATGTATATAGCTTTATTTGTTTTAATTTGGAGCTTAGAGGTTAGAATTTCAGTGTTATTAGCTGGCGGTGGATATATATCTAGTGATGTGACCTTCAATTCAGATTTGAACAGTATTGCTACCCCACCACCCTTTTTATTTAGACGGTGAAGTCTGAGAATGTTATAGCCTGGTGGGCCAATGTCATTGTCTTTAGTTGTGGGTTTAAGCCAAGTTTCAGTAAGGCATAAGATGTCAAAGGAATAGGTGTCTAATAGGGCACGTAGTTGGGTTATTTAATTATTTACACTACGTATATTGAGGTGACCTATAAGTAGAGAGTTTGGGCTTTTTGGGAGGGAGAGAGGAGTGGGAGTATTGGCTGAAGAAGTATTAAGGGTAGTTAAGTTAGGACCAGGGTTTGGGTGGATGTCACCATGTAGCAGCAAACAATTATGAGGGTTAAATGATAGTTTGACAAGTTTACAGAGAGAAGGGTCTCCTTTTCTCATTCAGAGATATTTAGTATGGGTTAGTCTATGAAACTGTGGTAGGAGGTAGGATGAAGAGGATGTTATGTTACTATGTGTTAGAGAGGTTATAGGAGAGAGTGGGCTTGTTTGTCTTAGGGGATGTTGAAATTTAGCAAAGGTTAGGGATTCATAGCAATTTAGGCCATGAGATAACAATAGAGAGGTAAGCCCAATGGACAAGAGAAGAATGTTAAGGAGTGTTGACCAGCAGTGGCTATACATAGTGTGGGGTATAGGGTAGTGGTGATAAAGATATTTGGAAGAAATGAAGACCAGAGTATCACAAAGAGGGAATATAGAAAAGAAGATTAGTAAAGATTTCTCTTAAAGAGGGCCAGTGAAGTACTGTGCTTGACAGGGATGGGAAGTTTGTTCCAGAGTATGGGAAGTCTCTGGGTTAGGAACCTGTCCCTGCAGCATGTTCTGTTTATTGTGGTAATGAGGTTTCTGTCCCTGGAGCGTATGGCACAGAGGGATTGGGATTTGTTTAGGTGTAGCATATCTAGCAGCTCTGGGTCAGCCATGGCTTTGTAGGTCAAGCAGAGATCGCCTCTAAGTAGGCGATATGACACAGAGTATAGCTGGAGTTTTTGGAATCTGTCCATAGAGGACATCTGTCTAACGCCTAAGATCCTCTTAGTGAGGTATTTTTGTGGCCTTTCCAGTTGTTGTAGGTGTCTAGTGAGGTACATACCATGAAATGAACTACAACATAGGCGGTAGTATACTTAACACCGAAAGTGTGATAAGAGACCTTGGGACACAGGTGGACAGTAGTCTCTCCTTTGATAATAACATTGCCACAGTAGTCAGGAAATCCTTCTACATGGCACACCTCATCACAAAAGGTTTCTCATCCAGGAAAAAAAGAGGTCATTGTTCCCCTCTACTCATCACTCATTAGACCCATTATAGAGTACAATGCCCCTTTTGGTATGTACCTCACAATACATCTACAACAACTGGAAAGGCTGCAGAAATACCTCAAAAAGAGGATTACCAGCCTCAAACAGATGCCCTATGCAGACCGTCTCAAACAACTCCACCTTTACTCCGTCGCATATCGCCTACTCAGAGGTGATCTCTGCCTAACATGCAAAGCTATGTCAAACCCAGAGCTGTTGGACATGCTCCACTTAAAGAAATCCCAATCCCTCCGAGCTACATGCTCTAGGGACCTAAACCTTGTCATCAAAATAAACAGAACATGCCGGAGGGATAGATTCCTGTCCCAGAGACTTCCCATACTCTGGAATAAACTACTTATCTATATCAAACAAAGCTCCTGATTAGCACTCTTCAAGAAAAATCTTGATGATTGGATGGGAAATAGGAAATTCAGCCCAGGGATCACTTCTGTGGCTCTGCTCAACAGTGGCACAGGAAAATAATTTTCTTGGGTGGGAAAGCCAGGGAATCTTTTTGGCTGGGCTTGTATAGGCCCCAGGGCCAATAGCCTAGTACCTACCTATGAACCTATACCAAATGAGGAATTGTATTCTATAATAGGTCTAATGTGGGATGAGTAGAGAGGGATTATGACCTCTTTCTTCCTGGATGAGAAACCTTTTTGTAATGAGATGTGCCACATAGAAAGGACTTTCTGACTACAGTGGCATTGTGGTGATCAAAGGAGAGGTTGCTGTCAACCTGTGTCCCCAGGTGTCTTATCACACCTTCGGTGTTTAATGGCTACCGCCTATGTGGTACTTCAGGGGCACCAAATTTTTCCCAAAGGGAATGACAATGCACTTTTTCATATTGAGCTTAAGGCATGGTTCTGGCACCAGTCATTGGTGTCAGTGAGGCCTTTTTGTAGAATATTTACATCAGTTGGAGAATCAATAATGGCTCCCAGTTTGCAATCATCTGCGAACTTGGTCAGCCGGAGTCCCTTTGTATTGGCTTGAACTTCAGAGAAGTAGATGCAAAACAGGAGGGGGACCTAGGACTGATCCCTATGGGCCACCACTTGTAACTGTTCGGTAGTCAGATTTGGAGTCTGCTACTTTCACAGTGTGGGTTCTCTCAGTGAGCCAGTTGGCAACCCATCTTATGACATAGGGCTTTTTGCCTAGTTTAATGAGTCTATCTATGATTCTTGAGTGAGGGATGGTGTTGAAGGCCTTAGCAAGCTCTAGGTAGGCTGTGTGAACTATCTTACTCTCATCCACAGCTCTGGTGACAGACTCGAAGAAGTCTATTAGGTTGAGCAGGCATGATCTATCTTTTACAAACCCAAACTGTGTGGAGTCCAGAGTTTGGAGATTCCCAATGTCCTTATTTACATATTTACATATCAGACTCATCAGGCTAATGGGGCGGTAGTTCCCAGGGTCTGTAGTTGCTCCCCCTTTGTGGAGTGGGATAACCATAGCAGTGCGCCATTCGGTAGGAACAAAGCCTCAAATGAGGCTGTGATTGAACAGGGTACTCAGCTTTGGTGCCAGTTCACTTTGTAATTCATGTAGAACACAGCCAGGGATATTATCAGGTCCCATGGAAGCTGTATTCTTGGCTTTGGACAGTGCCTGTGTAGTTGTGATAATAGGAACTTGGCATTCCTCAGGTATTATGATAGGCCCTTTAGGGGGTGAAAGGAGTGTAAAGTTTGCAATGAACCTGTTGGCCAATATGTTGGCAATATCAGTTGGTTCTGTATATGTATTGCCATTGTGCTGTAACTCAGAGCAGATTTGAGTGTTGCCATGTAGGTTCTTGACATAACAAAGAATGCCTAGAATGTATAAACATTCACTTGAAGCTGAACAGCAAGAGAAAGAACAGGAAACTATGGAAACTCTGATGCAGTCAATGTTGAGAAGTGATAGGCCAGTGAGTTCCCATATGACAGAGCAACAGATGGCACAGGATAAACTTAAAGGGAATGTGCCACACGAAGATGCTATAGAACTTTCTATAGAATGCCTGCAAGAAATGGAAAAAAATGTGCCCTCAATTTAGAAGAAAATGGGCTAAGAGAAGAGCTGCTTGATTTAAAAGAGATAGCTAGACATATTATAATCAAAGAAAGAAATAGACTGCAGAAGGTCAATAAAACCCCAAAAGTCAGAAGTCTGATAAACAAATGAATGCAGTAATTAGGACTGTTCATAGACATCCATGCAATATAACAGAAGTAAACAGGATATATTACTGTGCTGCTAAATTAATAACTGATAAAGTTCTGCCACAAGATCACAGGGTAGTGAGGGAAAGGAAGGGGAGAAATCGAATACCATCATGGAAATATCAAATAGAGAAAACTATAAAGCAATTGAGACAAGAACTGTCACGGTTGGAGGAGTATAGAAGAGGGAACCGATAAAAAAAATACTTAGAAAGATCAGGATCTATCATGCACTATCGCAAAGGCCAAACTAAAAATCTCAGTGCAGGTGGAAAAACTTAGAAGATACATATAAAGGAAAAGTACAAAATAAGCAATTTACAGTTGACCCAAAAAAGTTTAATAGAGAATTGGGAAACAAAGTAAAAGGAATTGAAAGACCACTAAAAAAGAATTAGATACATTTTGAAGAGGTATTTATGAAGATCCTGTGGAACATAACAAAGATGCTAAATGAACAGAAGAAGTAAAAGAAAGAATAAGCAGGATATGAAACGGGATGAAGTAACAGCCAGAGAGATTGAAAATAGTTAAAGAAAGCCTTTAATTGGAAATCCCCAGGCATAGATGCAGTACCTAACTTCTGGTTAAAAGTATTAACATCTTTGCACGTAGATTTAGCCATGAGTAAGAACTATTTATATGCGCACCCCAAACAGACACCAGCCTGGCTAAAAACAGAAAAAAACACTGCTCCTACTTAAGAGTGAACCTGCAAGCTACTCTATAAATTATAGACCAATAACTTGCCTTCTGATGACGTATAAACTCTACATTGGAATTAATGCTGAGAGACTTTATAGACATTTAGAAGAAAACTCAATTATGGCAATAGAACAAAAGGGCAATAAATGAAAGTCATATGGAACAAAGGATAATTTGCTGTTAAATTCATAGTGGAGAACTATAAAAAGGGGAAGAATCTGAGTATGGTATATATTGACTACAAAAAAGCATTTAATATTATCCCATATTCACGGATAAAAGACTGCTTAAAAATGTATAAGATAATCCCTACACTGATCAGCTACATTACAGTGGCCATGAAACAGTGGCAGACCACTTTGCAATTAAGCTATGATAAAGGACAAATTATTATTCCATGGATAAAAAGTGAATGGGAGATATTCCAGGGTGACTCTGTCACCGCTGCTATTCTGTCTTGCCTTTAACCCATTAAGTTGTCTACTTAAAATCTTAGGCCATGGTTATAATTTGTCTCCTAAAAAACAAATTGTAAAGACAACTCATCTTCTCTTTTTCGATGATTTAAAACTGTGTAGCTTATCAGATGAGGAACCGAAAGCACAACTGCAAGTTGTCAAAATTTTTCAGATGATGTAAGAATGTCATTTGCTCTTGATAAATGTGCAAAAGCAACCTTCAAAGCAGGAAAACTGCAGCATCAAGAAAACATCAGTTTGGGACAAGAATGTGATAGAAAAGAACTTGAACAAGATGGAGTGTATAAATATTTATAAAACATGAACAAATGCAAATAAATGTAGTTAGGAATATTTTAGAAGACTTAAATTAATCTGGAAAACAGCACTGACATCTAGGAACAAAATTCAGGCTATAAACCAATTTACTGTTCCTATCATAACTTACAGTTTTAGAGTGATTGACTGGCCCCAAAACATGTTGGATAGATTAGAAAGGAAAACAAGAAGGGTGTTTCATGCTCACCAAATGATTTATAAAAATCAGTGCATACCAAGATTATATATTCCCCATTCTGAAAGAGCGATGGGCCTGCCTGAAACTGGTTGCATGTGTAGATCTGCAGTTGTGGGAGTCCACACATATCTGCTAACCTTGCAACACCCAAATGCAGTGAAAGTTTTGAAACATTAGAAGAATAAATCTAAGATGACCTCCCTGCTTAGTCTAGCAGAAGCATATCGACATCAAGCAACAATAGAAATCAAACCAGAAATAATAACAAATGGGCAGCAACTGAATTTGCCAAAAAAGAAATGTGGAAAATGCATAAATATAATTGCAAGTATAGAAAATTTTGGGAGAACCTCATATTGATCTGGATTGAACGCAGAAATATTTAAGGAGAGTTGAATTCAAACCAAGAGATGAAAGGTTAATATTGGCAGCCCAAGACAGTGGGCTGCATACACATTGGTTTACAAAGTCCATTAAACATGTGGGAGAAACAGACAAATGTTCATAGGTTCATAGTAGGTACTAGGCTATCGGCTCTACGGCCTATACATGCCCAGCCAAAAAGGTACCCTGGCTTTTGCCACCCAAGAAATTTTTTTCCTGTGCCACTGTTGAGCAGAGCCACAGAAGTGATCCCCGGGGTGAATTTCCTATTTCCCATCCAATCATCAAGATTTTCTTGAAGAGTACAGAGGAGGAGCTTTGTTTGATACAGATAGGTAGTTTATTCCAGAGTATGGGAAATCTCTGGGACAGGAATCTATCCCTCCGGCATGTTCTGTTTATTGTGGTGACAAGGTTTAGGTCCATAGAGCGTGTAGCTCGAAGGGATTGGGATTTCTTTAACTGGAGCATGTCCGACAGCTCTGGGTTTGACATAGCTTTGCATGTTAGGCAGAGATCACCTCTGAGTAGGTGATATGCGACGGAGTAAAGCTGGAGTTTTTTGAGAAGGTCTGCATAGTGCATCTGTTTGAGGCTGATAATCCTCTTTGTGAGGTATTTCTGTGGCCTTTCCAGTTGTTGTAGATGTCTTGTGAGGTACATACCAAAAAGGGGCATTGTACTCTGTAATGGGTCTAATGAGTGATGAGTAGAGGGGAACAATGACCTCTTTTTTTCTGGATGAGAAACCTTTTGTGATGAGGTGTGCCACGTGGAAGGATTTCCTGACTACTGTGGTGATGCAATTATCAAATGAGAGACTACTGTCCATCTGTGTCCCAAGGTCTCTTATCACACTGGTGTTAAGTATACTACCGCCTATGTTGTAGTTCATGGGTACAGAGTTTTTACCAAAGGGGATGACAATGCACTTTTTGGCATTGAGCTTGAGGCCATGGCTTTGACACCAGGCATCTGTCTCATTGAGGCCCTTTTGTAGGATGCCCACATCATTAGGAGTTTTGATTATGGCTCCCAGTTTGCAGTCATCTGCAAACTTCATTAGCCAAAGACCTTCTGTGTTAGCCTGTACTTTAGAGAAGCAGATACCAAACAGGAAAGGACCCAGGACTGAACCTCCACTTGTCACTGGTCTGAAGTCAGATTTGGAGTCTGCTATTTTCACAGTGTGGGTTCTGTCAGTGAGCCAGTTGACAACCCATCTTGTGACATGGGGATTTATACCTAGTTTAGTGAGTTTATCTATAATTCCAGAGTGAAATTGGAATGGAATTGGGGTGGCCACAGTGGTGCAGCAGTTAGTATTGCCACCTCACAGCAAGAGGTTCTCCGGTTCGATTCTCGGCTGGGGTGCCTTCTGTGCAGAGTCTCCATGTCCTCCCTGTGGTCGCATGGGTTTCCTCTGGGTGCTCCAGTTTCCTCCCACATCACAAAGACATGCTGTAGGTGGATTGGACACTCTAAATTGGCCCTAGGCATGAGTGTGTGCATGTGTGTGCCTTCTTTGGAAGTTTTGGCACCGTGCTGGCAACTCGACACTGTAAAACTCCACTGCCAATCATAAGTGGACAGGTGATCCACTGTGGTGACCTCTAACCAGGAAAAGCCGAAAAAAGAAGAAGAATCTATAATTCCAGAGTGGGGGATGGTGTTGAAAGCCTTGGCAAGATCTAGATAGGCTGTGTGAACCACCTTACCCTGGTCTACGGCTTTGGTGACTGCTTCAAAGAAGTCTATCAGGTTTAGGAGACATGACCCTTACCCTGGTCTATGGCTTTGGTGACTGCTTCAAAGAAGTCTATCATGTTTAGGAGACATGATCTGCCTTTTAGAAACCTGAACTGGGTGGGGTCCAGAGTTTGGAGATTACCAATGTCTTTATAAGTTCCATGATGACACGTTCCATGGCCTTGCAGACCAGGCTCATCAGGCTAATGGGGTGGTAGTTCCCAGGGTCCTTGATGGCTCCCCACCTGTGGAGTGGGATAACCATTGCTGTGTGCCATTCAGCTGGCACAAAGCCTGAGGTGAGGCTATGACTGAACATGGTACTTGGGTGGGGTGCCAGTTCGTTCTGTAGTTCATGTAGAACGCAGCCTGGGATGTTGTCTGGTCTCATGGATGCTGTGTTCTTGGCTTTGGAGAGTGTGGTTTTTACCTGTGTAGCTGTGATTACAGGAACTTTGCATTCTTCCGGTATAGAGATGGGCTCTTTAGGGGGTGAGAGGGGAGTAAAGTTAGCACTGAACCTATCTGCCAGGATGTTGCCAATATCAGTTGGGTCTGTATATTTAGTGCCATTGTGCTGTACCTCAGAGCAGATCTGAGTGTTGCCATTGAGATTCTTGACATACTTATAGAATGCTTTGTGGTTGTCTTTAGAATCAGTGGAAAGTTTGTTTTCATAACTAGCTTTGGAGGATTTTATCAATGATCGCAGCCTCTTACTGAGGCTGACTAGGGAGCTCCTCCACTTGTGGGATTTTACTCTTTTGCAACAGTTTCTTCCTTATGTTGTACAGTTTGTTTATGGCAGGGGACCACCAGATTGGCTTTTATTTTTGGAGGATAGCATCTTGGGTCTGTTTGGGATAGCATGATCCATGCACTCGTGTAAATGCTTATAAAGTGCAATTGTGTAGGATTCAGTAGTCGTAACTGTATTGTCTATCTGCATGGGTGTCATGAAGTTCACCAGTTCTGTCTTAAGAAGCATGAAGTTGGCTTTGGAGAACTTTTTTACCGTGGTTTGTTTAATGAGGGATAGGGGCAGGATGTGGATATCTAGGGTAATTAGCTTATGGTCGGATCAAACCAATGAGGTGTTGACTTCAGGTGTGGAACACCGGTCACTCATGGTGGTAATGACTAGATCTAGGATATTGTTGCCCCTGGTGGGGGTGTGGATAAGTTAATCCAGCAAAGGAGTTGGTACATAAGTAGTTTTCCCAGTTAATGGTGGGGTAGTTGAAATCGCCCATTATTAGGGTGTTTGATTGAACCCTAATATTTTCCAGTACATCAAGAAAAGAGGAGTGGGAATCCTGGGGCATGGTGGGGGATCTGTAGCAAGCTACAATTTGGATTGCAGTTTTGCCCAGAGTTAGTTGCACTTGGATAACCTCGGCTGCATTATGCTGAGCAACTAGCCTGTAGGTATGGATATCCTTAATGAATATGGACACACCTCTGCCTTTGGTGTTCCTGTCCAGGTTACATGGCTGAAAAGTGTGGTATGAGTTATATCCTGGTAGTGCAGGGGGGATCTCTGGAGCCTTGGACCAGGTCTCAGTCACTGCACAGATATCAATGTTTTCCATTTTAAGGAGTGCCTTGAGTGAGTGCATTTTGAGATTTCGACTTCTAGCATTGAGTAGCATCACCCTCAGTTTTTGCTTGCCTGTTCCTGTTACGGTGGTGAATTTGTCATTTGAACCTTGCCTAAAAAAGGCACTATAGGGGCGGCAAGAACCTTAGCCAGTATCTGGAAACCCAGGGGTGACAGGTGCAGGCCATCTCTGGCAAAGCATTGTGGTCTGTCGACCATGTCGTCCCAGGCAGACAGATATCAAATCCCTTTAGAATGTAGGTTTTTTTAAACAGAATTGGAAACAGTCGCACACCTTGTTGGTGATTGTGACATACTAATGGCAGAAGGACTTTATACTGAAAGGCATAATAATGTGGCAAGACTGTTGCACTGGGGACTGTGCAAACATTATGGCATTGAAGTGGCTGAAAAACACTGGAAACATGAGACACAGAGCATCATAGTAAAAAGGATGAAGTCTACATCACATGGGATCACCCATTACCAACAGTTGAACAGACAGGTGCTAGAAAACTGGATATAGTGGTCCATGAAAAGAAGACAAAAGTAGCATTGATCATTGAAATTGCCACCCAGTGACTACATTGTCTTGCATACAGACAGGCCCAAAATAATAAAATATCAGGATTTGCAGGCAGAAATGAGAGCAATGTGGAAGAAAGATATCCAGACAGTTCTGATAGTAGTAGGAGCAACAGGGTCTTATAAAAAAGAATCTACAAGCATATTTAGATGTTACCAATGCATTTAACTCCATACAAATTTCAGAAGGAATCATTACTGTGCACATTGCTGGTGTTGCATACAACATTTCTGGCTGGCATCAAAGATTGCAATAATACTAATTTCATGAACTTTTATCATACTTTGACTTAGGAATAGGGACCATTCCTGTCATGGTATTAGAAACCCAAAAGATTTGGAGAAATTAACAAAAAAAGGAGAGACAAGTAACAGCCAGAGAGATTGACACAATATTCAGAAAAGTCCCTAATTGGACAACCCCAGGCCCAGATGCTGTACCTAACTTCTGGTTAACAGTATTAACATCTCTGCACGAAGATTGAGCCATGTGTAAGAACTATTTGTATGCGCACCCTAAACAGTTATCAACCTAGCTGACAACAGGAAAAACAATGCTCCTACTTAAGAGTGAACCTGCAAGCTATCCTAAAACATTATAGGCCAATAACTTGCCTCCTGATGACATATAAACTACACACTGGAATTGATGCCAACAGAATTTATAGTCATTTAGATGAAACTTCAGTTATGGCAGTAAAAGAAAGTCATATGGAACAAAGGATCATTTGTTGTTAAAGTCATAGTGGAGAACTATAAAAATGGGAAGAATCTAAGTATGGCATGGATTGATTACAGAAAAGTAATTGACAGTATCCTACATTCATGGATAAAAGAGTTCTTAAATATGTATAACATACACCCTACACTGATCAACTACATTACAGTGAACATGAAACAGTGGCAGACCACTTTGCAATTAAGTCACAATAAAGGACAAATTATCATTCCAGGAATAAAAATTCAAAGGGGGATATTTCTGGGGGACTCTTTGTCACCACTGCTGTTCTGTCTTGTCCTTAAAACATTAAGCCCTCTACTTAACAGCTTAGGCCATGGCCATAATTTGGCTCCTAGAAAACAGCAAAGTGTAAAGATGTCTCATATTCTCTTTGTCAATGATTTAAAACAGTATAGCTCATCAGATGAGGAACTGAAAGCACAGCTGCAGGTTGCCAAAAACATTTTCAAATGATATAAGAATATCATTTGGTCTTGATAAATGTGCAAAAGCAACCTTTAAAGCAGGAAAGCTGCAGCACCAAGAAAACATCACTTTGTGACAAGAATGTGATATAAAAGAATTTGAGCAAGAGGAAGTGTATAAATATTTGGGAACTGATAAAGGATCAGTAATAAAACATGAACAAATGCAAATAAAACTAACTAAGGAATACTTTCAAAAACTTAATTTATGCCTGTAAAAAGCATTGACATTTAGGAACAAAATCCAAAGTATAAACCAATTTGCTCTTCCTGTCCTAACTTACAGTTTTGCAGTGACTGACTGGTCACAAAATGTGTTGGATAGATTAGACAGGAAAACAAGAAGGATGCTTCATGCTCACCAAATGATTTATAAAAATCAGTGCATACCAAGATTATATGTTCCCTATTCCAAAGGAGGGATGGGTCTCCTTGAAATTGATTACATATATAGCTCTGCAGTTATGGGAATGCACACATATCTGCTGACTGCACAAGATGCAAATGTAGTGAATGTTTTGAAACATGAGGAGAATAAATCTAAGATGACTTCTCTGCATTGTCTACCAGAGGCATATCAAAGTCAAGCAGGAATGGAAATCAAACCAGAAGTAGATAAAAATCAGACAGCAGCTAACTGTGCCAAAAAGCAAAAGAAAGAAAGAAAGCATATAAAGTGAAGGACCAGATGAGAAGGCAAGAAATGTGGAAAATGTATAAATATAGTATAAGTATACAAAACTTCTGGAAGAATGAATGCAGGAATGGTTAAGGAGAGGCGAATTCAAACCAAGAGATGAAAGGTTAATATTGGTGGCTCAAGATGGTGGGTTACGTAAACATTGGTTTATAAAATCCATTGAACATATGGGAGAAACAGGCAAATGCAGGTTTTGTAAAACAGAATTGGAAACAGTTGCACACTTCGTTGCTGGCTGTGACATACTAATGGCAGAAGGACTGTATACTGAAAGGCATAATAATTTGGCAGGACTGTTGCACTGGGGATTATGCAAACATTATGGTATTGATATGGCTGAGAAACACTGGAAACATGTGCCACAAAGCATCATAGAAAATGATGAATCACATGGGATCACCCATTAACAACAGTTCAAAAGGTCCATGAATAGAAGACAAAAGTAGCATTGATCATTGAAATCACCATGCTCATTGACTACAGTGACATACAAAAGGACACAAAGTCATAAAATATCAGGACTTGCAGGCAGAAACAAGAGCAGTGTGAAAGAAAGATACCCAGACAGTTCCAATAGTAGCAGGAACAATTGATCTTATGAAAAAGAATGTATAATCATATTTAGATATGTTACCAATACATGTAACTCCACACAAATTGCAGAAGGAGTCATTACTGGGCACATTGCAAAGAGCACTTCTGGCTGACATCAAAGATTGAAGCAATATTAATTTCATGAACTTTAATCGTACTTTGATTTAGGAATGGGGTCCATTCCCGTCATGGTATTAGAAACCCAAAAGACTTGGAGAAATTAAGAGACATCCTGGCATATTATCAGGGTCCATTGAAGTAGTGTTTGTTATATACTATGCCTCTTTAAATGTTTTAAGCTTTGGGACCCATTATAATATTGAATATAAAAACAAACTGGAAGCAGCAGTTGTTACAGGATCCAAAATCCACCTTAATTCCATAAAACCAGGTTAAGCACTTTTGTTTTCTTACAGGAAAGACATCGTCAGAACCTTCATTGCTTCAATTAAAAACATTTAAATACTAGAACCTATGCCAGCAATTAAAAAAAAAATTAAAGACACCCCCTCAAAATCCACTGTTGAATGTTGCAACTAGTGTTTAAAAACATGTTACACATACAGGAGTTATCTGTAACAATTATTTACCCAATTACTCTGAAAACAGCCGCACTCAACATCCCTTTACCTAAAACCAAAGTATTAACTAAATATACTTTTTCTGAAACTTAATATAAAGCCTTTCCATAATGTAAAACAGTAAAGTGAACTCCACTCACAAATGTAAAAAACCCGACTGGTCTGGTATTCGGTAATAAAGGCTAAACGCAGCTTCCCAACAAAAACACTTTAATGAGGCAGACTTCATCAGTTCTGATGAAGTCTGCCTTTTGGCGGATGAAAGCGCTTTCCATAATGTATCTATTTCCTTAATTTCTTCTAATATATTCCTATATTGTCTCTTTATATTTTCATAATCTTCAAAATGTAATTCCCAAATTAGTATTTCTTGCCTATTATAACATTCTGCTCCATTAACCACATGACTATATCCTTTACTCTTCTCCTTATTAATACCCAGCTCTAACCATCTTAAATTCTTTTCCACTTTTTTGTGACTTCTTCAATTCATTTATCACCACATCATCAGTGTGGGATAACATTTTTCATTTCCTTGTTAATATATCCCATTACAACATACATTATTAATACAAAGACCATACTACTTACAGGACATCCTTGCCTTAACCCTGTTTTGTATTTGAATTCCTTTTGCTTAATCAAATCATTTATAATCACACTTACCCTTCTATATTCATATACAGTCCTAATCAAATGTACAATTTTTTTTCTGTACTATACACTTCCACAAATTCTCATAAATGTTTCATTATGTTATCACATGCTTTACCCATGTCAGATCTAATCACTTTTCCCTCTCCTTCTTCTTCCTTTTTATTATACACTGTTTCATTACTCATCATCAGCATTTATTTGACATGTTTACTTTTACTCTACATTTTCTATTCATGTTATTACCAGTAGTGTTTACATTATTTCTTTTATTACTTTCATTCAAATCTTAATAACACCATTCGTTATTGCTATCCTTCTCCAATCAATTAAAAATTTATTGTTATCCTTCCTCCAGATTCATTTTATCATCCCTTCACAAATACTGCCTTCGTTAAATCCCTCTTCCATTTATTTATCTTGATAAATATTTTTTTCTTTCTTAATTTTCATATGAAATTTATAATCAATTGTATCCATGCCCAGAACTAAAAAATAACTTGCCTAAGAACATTATCTCCATCTTCAGCATTATTTTCTTTCCTGTTAATTCTCTTACCTCTCACATGATTTCTTCTCTCATTCTTTTTTTTACTACATATTTCTCTCAAATAAAATCAAATACTTCCTGATTGATTTTTCTTCTATCTCATTATCTTTTCTTCTTGTGTTTTCATTTGTTTTTACCATTCTTTCCTAAAAATGTAAAACTTTTTCTCCTGTACATTTCACAGATATCTTTGTCTTTTTAACAAGTTCTTAATTCTGTTGTCATTTTGCTCATGCAGTTCTCTTTCTTTATCTGCATTTTTTATTCCCATCTGTCTAGCCTTAACTGCTCATGATTCTTCTTCAGTAATTTATAAAACAGCATCTCCATATTTAAATAAGCCTTCCTCACCTTCTTTTGAATTCTAACAATCATGCTGTCCTGTTTTGATATAGAAATCTTGTTGTCAAGTGATCTTGCCACAATTTGTGTACTTCTTTTTCAAAAACTCTTTAATATGTTCATGACATATTTTTTAAATCTTTGCCTTATTTGATATTATTGTCTAGAATTTTTCCCCATATGACTTCATCATCTGAAAAATCGTTACTTATTTTCCCTCATTTCACTTCTAAAAATCCGAAAACATAAAATGTATTTCTGTTCTATCTATTCTTCCCAATTATAATTTCTCCTACCTTTATTTCTTTTAATGTCCATATACCTGTTGAAATCTGACCTTTTTTTTTCTGGGTATCAAAATTAAAATCTCTTATAATAATAATACTCATGTTTACTATAACATATGGTTTAATTTGTTCAACTAAATCTTCTCTTTCCTTTATGCTGATGAGTGTATACATTATAATAATTATTGAAATCCCCCCTTTAAGCCTCACATCCACTGTGGATACTAGTCCTGCTTTTATTATTATATGATCTGTTACTATTATATGCTCAAATTAGCATAATGCTGCTAATCCTGCTCACCTTTCTACTCCCAAATTCCATATTATTGTTTTCCTTCACAATCTTTCAGATTTTTTTCTTAACTGTACATAAAACTTACATCCAGTAAACAAATAATATTTGTTTGTAACTGCTTACATCATTTGCTCACATAATTCACCACAAAGTTTACATTTAGGCAAAAAAAAAAAAAAAAACTGCTTTAAAGTTGACCATTCAGTTTTTTTTACTTTCCAGTTTTTTTATAGTTTTCCTTTCAACTTTCTTTTTTCTTTTACTATTTTTCAATAGAATTTCTCCTTTTTACTTTTTGGCATATCACATTTTCTTTTTCCTCTCTATATTCACTTCTCCCGTTTACTTATTTTTTTAATCTTTCCCATTATAACCCCCTCTTCTTTTTTTCTTTTCCACTTCCTTTTGTTTCCTCATCCCTTTTGTTTTCTATAACTGCACTTTCTGTAAAATTTTCAGTTTTCTCTTCATTAATAACAATCTCATTTGCAACACTGTCCTTTCACTCACAATCAATTCCAAAATGCCCTTTTTTACATTTATAGCATTCAGCAATTCAGTCTTTCATTTTCTAGCCTTTCTCCCCACATTATAGTTTCATAGTTTCTTAGTTTCATACATGTATTTCTTCTTATTACATCTATTAATTAAATGTCCTTCTACTACACACACACACATACACACACACACACACACACACACACATACACACACACACATAAAATGTGTTCAATATCTGAGAATTTGCATCAAAATACCTTTTCCATTTTCAAAGTAGCAAAACACGCTCAACCCCCAGACCATAAGCCCGCATTTATTTTAATTTTATTTAAATCTTGTATACTTTGGCATGCATTTTTTAAAATAACTTTCTAATAATTCTTTTTGAATGTTCATCCTGAGCTGCTCTGTCACTTTTTTCTTTAAAACTCTCTCATCCCCAGTCCATAAACATATCTGCATATGTACAGACATATTTATTCCATTGATATTCTTTTCGTTACTGTCCCATCTTTTTATAAACATCTCCAGCCCTTCCCCTTTGTCAAAAATAATATCACAGAAAGTTTCTTTATGTAGTTAAAATAAATGCTCTGACATCTGCTGGCTTTATACCTAAAGGCACTATTGCATGGTTGCAAATATCATATATGTTCAGTGCTTCTGCTCTTTTAGAATGCTTTTTTATGAAATATTTATTCTCTCATTCTTATATTTTCTCCTTTGCTTTTGCTTGCTCTGCTACACTCACATGATTTTTTTCTTTCCTGCAGTATTCTCTTCACTGCTCCATGTACTCTAGCCATAACACTTTTTTTTCTCTATCTCTCTGTGTTTTGTGTATATTATCTCCCCATGAAACTTGTCCATCCTCTGATTCTTCCTGCTGTTAACTTTTCATGTATTATTCCATCTTGCAACTCTCTTGACTTGAGGGCTGTAATCACTATTGCTTCCTCCTGTATGTTGACATTCGATGGTTTCTGAAGCGACCATGTCATGTGAAACTCTGTTTTTTTTCATTCTCTTCCACATATACCTCATGTACTTCCACCATACTGTACTTTGTGTTTCTCCTCCTAGCTGCTACTGTACTAAGAACAGGAGGTCAGAGCAATTGACAGGATAGGGAGCAGTTCCCCATTGCCCTGGACAAATTTTCCCTAGTATTATAAATACTACCACTGCTGTTCCTTGAAATGAAGCCCCTAGCCTAGTGGTACTAACTCAGCATACAAAAGCATAAATAAAATAAATATTGTTTCAAGTGCTTAATAAATGTGCAGTGATAGCTGCTGATCCTTGCCTTTTCTAAAAATGTTTTGCAGTAAATGAACTAATTATTTACTATCTGTACAAACCGTTGTACATTTTTATTCACATAGGACTGATCTGAGCATATTTCAAGAAGCCAACATACAATTGGTTATCTGAAGTTACTGAAGCTTTTCTTCATGGCGTTTTCTTTTATTCTATTTCCAATGGGAAAGGCAAGGATCAGGTTAATCAATGGTGTTACACTTTGCTGATCCTAACCTGAACCCCACTAATTTCACATATCAAATTATTATTGAAACTATCTATCTATCTATCTATCTATCTATCTATCTATCTATCTATCTATCTATCTATCTATCTATCTATCTATCTATCTATCTATCTATCTATCTATCATTTCTATATATCTGTCTTGCTGCTGCTAAACATTCCTCAACAAAACAAATATATTAATATGAAATACTTTTTTTAATTTCTCAGAAGCTTTAAGGACACTTGATTCGTGCCCTTGTCTTCATTCATAGGTGTGAACTAGGTTAATGACCACTAGTGTGTTTTTAAGCCTATCCATGCATCTCATATCTCTGACAAGTTCTGGTACCCCTGATAGTGTAAGAAGGGGCTTGAAAGATGAAATACTTACAAGCAGGAACCTGGGAGATGAATCATTTACAGTCTGATATGTCCATTTGTCTCATTGTGATTTAGACAAAATTGTCAAAATGATTATATTTTTATTGTATAGTGTATACTCAGGTTAAATCAAATGCCAGGAGTAAAACCTTACACTATTAAACTATAGTATTAATTAAGATACATCAAATTGTCTTATGTACACTTTCTATACTGTGTTTTAGAAGATATATTACAATTGGTGTAACAGCCTCATTCTTAAAATACCAATGTTTAGTATGAAATTATAGTTAATTTACTGAAAATGACTCATCAGCTTCATAATACCTTTCATGGACATTTTATTTGAATAACTGCTAACACTGTCAAGAAATCATGATTTCTGTTGTTTTACATTTTGCTTACTGATGAGGTAGCTAGAATTATCAATGGGTTGTGAGAACACTATATTGTCTAAATTTCTGCATTTGTCCCATTTATTGAGCAGATGCAAGAATAGCTAGACTTACTGCAGTTCACCAATAAGAAAACATGATTGTTTCACAGTGATGTCAGAAAGGTTTCTAGATTTTCTTCATTGCAATGCCTACAAAGTCTGTTAAGAATAAATGTTTTGCCTTGTGTGTCTTCCAGCTGCATTTTACACAAATTGTAACAGTTAAAATGAATCAAACCTTGAAGAGACAATCAAGTTGCTTATGTCTGTGCAGCCACAGAGAATATTACAATTTACTTTGGTTTTAAAACAAAAGTTAGAGCATGTAAGGCAAGATGCTTTCTGCTGTTTTCTTTCTCTTTTTATCAAAATTTTCACTAAGCAGCTGATAAATAATTTATTCATGAGAAGGTAAAATAAGAAGTGAGAGCTCTTGTTTTAGCTGCTGTTTAGTAGCATACATTCACACTAATAAAATTAACTAAAACAGTTGTAGCAGTATAAAATCAAGATGTGCAATATAAACACTGACTTTAAGCATGTTTTCATAAAATGTTGAATAATGCTATGAATAAATCAATATATTCACCTATGTGTTTCTCAAAGATACTAGACATGTATACAATCTCATTTATTTCTTTCTGGAAAAAAAATTCTAGTCAGATGTACTAATCGGTAATACATAGAAGAAATATTTCAGTATTGCTGTGCTAATGAAGTACATCGGTCTAGTTTAAATAGAAAAGTGCTATCTGATAACTAAAAAAATACTTTTTAAGGACTTATGATTGAGTAAATAAAGTCACTCTCTTCTAAATGCATAAGCAATCTGGAGTGTCTATGAATCTTCTTGGCAGTACCAAGCCAAAAGATTTACTGTACACATCTGCTGCTTACATGGAATGCCTTACTCAGTAAAATTGCCCCTGTCCACCAGGGCAAATAGGGTATTACTGATTGCTTATGGTAAGCACTCAGAGACTGAATTTTTAACAGTGCTCTATTCACACTTTGTTTCAGATGGTAAGCTAATACACATTTATCATTTTTCTTCCTTTCTTTCCCTCTTTTGATTTCTGTTTCATGTCTCAGGCTCCACATACCAAAAGACATATTACTATTCAGAGACAGCTATAACTGCAAAGTGAATGTTGCAAGCAACAATTTATTTTTCAGCCCATTTTCTTGTTTTTTTGCTTCAGAAAGTTCCTGCTCATTTTATTATTTTTTATTGTAATCACAATACATCATGGTCAAGGCAGGCTGTTACATAACAAAGAACTAAAACTGCTGTGTCATAGGTTGCCTCATTCTTTAATGCCAAATGTATTAATTGAAACAGACCAAATGTACCATCTTGTAATGTGTTTTAGTCTTCCAGAACAACATGCATCTAGCTTGATGAAGAGAAGAATGTCTTTCATTTTTTACCTTTTCAATTGCATCGCATCAGTTTGCCTGCACCATGCATGAATTTGCGTTCTAATTTGTCCTTATTCCCATAAACTCCTTAACCGGACTGATTAAGGTTTGAAGTACTCTTTCTAGGAAATAATATTTTTTTACATCTGTTTAGCATTTCTCGAGAGAAATATGCTACTTGGTAGTAAGCAACGAAGATGAACGTTATAATTTAATCCAATATAGAATTCAGAAAGCCACAGAGAAAGAGCAAACACTCCCCATTTATTCTTCTCCCCTACCTCTTTAGCAGACCAACTTAACTGTATCTTTTGGGAAGAACATGATTTGCTATGTACCATTGTGTCGATGTTTGAAGTATGATTTATTTTTAATTGAAGTACTGCATCGCTAGTATATCAGCCCACTGAATGCTGCTTTGCAATGGGTATTCCTTGATAGTATGTCTAATTTTTCTATACGTTCATATGACATTGAAGGTTGTGTATTTAAAGACTGGGGTATTGAAGAGTACAGCCATTTTCAAAAATCACATTTAAAGAACATTGCATGATTTTATGACATAATTCTTCTATGATATTGAGTTTCAGATATTGTAGTTGCTGTATGTTGAGTCTTGACCACTGAATACATGCTGTTTCAACATTACGCTCTTGTTTGATCTGTACTGTACCTGTTTATGCAGCAGAGTATCATATAGCCACTGAAGAGTATGGAACAGCTATTTATTTGTGCATGAAATGCAATATTCACCAAATAAAGAAGGATCCATAGATAAGCACAGCAAGTGGATGGTTGTAGACTGTGTGTGTGTGTGTGTGTGTGTGTGTGTGTGTGTGTGTGTGTGTGTGTGTGTGTGTGTGTGTGTGTGTGTGTGTGTGAATGTATGTGTGTGTGTTGTGCTCATCTAAAGCTTCCCAACTACCTTTTTTATACATATGCATGTTTTATTGCATTTGGAGTTAAGATATTTGAACAGTTAAACCAGTGGCATAAGAATTATGTACACTTAGAATGTTAATAACTAAAGCTATGCCTGTCATTTCAACTATTCTTACATTTTGCTTGACTGCGTTTCTTCATCTCCCTAGTTTTCTTCCTAAAACAACATGAGCATTCAATTCAGCAGTTTTTTTCCACTGCTTGCATAACCCCGTCTTTATGCCATATGGGTTAGCACAGATGGAGAATGGGAAACAAATTTCAACAAGTGCAACTGTTCCATTTTATTTTGTCCTTTATAATAACAGGGACACAAGATAGAGCATTTTAAAATGAGTGCAAAAAAAATGTAGTCTTCTGAAGTTCATGCCAGTAGTGTGACGTCATGATTTATGACTAAGACAGAAGTACTATATGACAGAAATATAAATCTATACTCAGTGAAGATAGAAAAAGGTTTTGCTAGCAATGTGAGGAGAATGAGGTGAAGACAGCTCACATGTTTTGAAGCTGACCAAAAAAGAATATCTGGGAAAAATTTACAGAAGAATGTCAAGTAAGTTTTAATACATCAGTGCCCATGGAATTGACATTTTTCTTATTAAGTATTAGATTTAAAGAGCTGGGATAGAAATAGTGAGAACAGATTCAACATTTCATTCTTGGATGATATATAAAGTTACTTAGGTAAACAATGGAAGGGAAATATTTAATGAACCACAAACCTGTTAAAGGATAATAGTGCTAAGATATGCAAGAGAGTCTCAGTACAGATGAATATAGAATGTACTTCTACACTCAAGGAGGACTAGGTCAGTCAAGCCTCAGGTGAATTTATCAATACCCATATAGTTGTCCAGGCCCAATGTGAAGGAAGATAGTACATCACTCCTGTTTTTTCTGCAGTGGTATTCTGTTCCAGAGGTGAGGGGGATAATTGAGTAATGAATCCGTCTCCCCACTGTGTTTTACTGATCTGTTGAAGCAGGTTTAATTCCCTTGTTCTGGTACATCTAAGACTGCTTGATCTGTGAAGGTACAAGAGATTAGGATTACTGGGTCCCTGATTGCTTCGAAGGTCAGGTATATGTATCAGCTGAGTAGGACATAGAAGTCGTGGACAGGTCTTCTAGTCGTTTCTTGTAACTTTGAGATTTTAAGCCTGTGATCCTCTTTGTTTGAAACCTTTGGGGCTTTTCCAACTGTTTGTGCTTGATTTAAATTTTCAGTGCCTTATGTAACCTGCAGACATCCTGAAGATGACATTTTACTATATAATTAGTCTGTTTAGTGCTGAATACAAGGGTATATAAACATACTTATATCTAGATGGTTATCTCGTGGTGATCAGCTGTGCCAAGTAGAAGGGTTTCCTGTCAGTTGTTGATGCATGGTGATCAAAGGAGAGGTTAATAATCAACCTGGATTCCCCGGTCTCCGAGTACATTTTTATTTTGAAATGGGGTATTGTTAGTGTTGTATGCTGGGGGGGGGTCTGTAACATGTGACAATTTGTATTTTTTCGCATTTAATTTAAGCGTTTTTTAAATAGATCAAACATTTATAAGTGTAAGTTCCTGCTGCAGGATGTCTGTGTCTGAGGGAGATTTGACTAATGACTCACAGTTTACAGTTTTATGCAAATTTAGTAACTCTTAGGTCTTGTTTTTAGTCTACCAAAAGCAGTCCTAGTCCTACTACTGAGTCCTGCGAGACACAACTCTTCACCTTATCTGACATTGCCCCTGCCACCTACACTATGCAAGTTCTGTTTTTTAGCCAGTTATTAAACTATCTTATCACACAGGAATCTAGATGTATTGCACTTAGATTAATAATTACACTAGCATGGTATAAAGTGTCAAATACCTTGTCCAAATTAAGGTAGGCTGTAGATAAGGTGTGTCCACTGTCAACTGCTTGTATTACCTTTTCAAAGATACTTACCAGGTTAATTTGATAGGATTTACCTTTTACAAAATCAAATAGCTTTAAATCTATTCTTATGAGATTGTTAATGTCAGTATTAATCAAGTCTGTTGCGTGTTCCATGGCCTTACTAAGAACATTTTTAAGGCTGTAGGGCTTAGTGTTTCCAGGGTCAGTATTACAGCCACCTTTATGGAATGGAACCACAAGTGGTGTACTTCATACTTCCAGGGCTGAAGCTGTAGCCATACTAGGGTTATAACTTTTGCAGCCATTTTTAGTCCTGCATAGCTCTTTCCATACATGTTATTTACTGATGATTGCAGGCAGACATACAAGTACTGTAGGGTTTTGGAAAGTCATCTTAGTAGTCAAATTTGCAATAAATTAATTTGCTAGTGCATTGATCATATCCACTGGTTCTAAACAGATCTGTCCATTTAATATGAATCTATACATTGGTGTTTGTGCTATTTCTTTGTTTTGTTGTCCTTGGCTTCAAATGTTAGCCCAAGTTAATGGGCTGCCTTAGTAGATCTAAGAATTTTGTTTAAAATTCTTAGTCAAATTCCTAATATGTTCCTTATCTTGATCGTCTTCAAAGCTGCTGTATATTCTATTGAGTTTTTTCCCTTTTACTTATATTATGATATTATCGATGTAAGTGGACCACCAGGAGTATTTGCTTTTAAATTTCCTCATTGTATCTAGATGGGACTGCCAATTCTATGTATATTTTTAAGTGAGTATAGCACTTCTTTGCAAATGTAACTGCTGAGACGATGCCTGGGACGATGCTAATCTACGTGAATTTCAAGACTTCATCACAGAATTTGAGGAGATTTATGTACTTGTCACCCAACCATCTTCCAGCAGAAACAGCAAATAAAGACAGCTTCTAATCATTCAAAAACAGTCTTAGAGAATTACGTCATAAGGAATCTAAATGCACCTGTCTTCATGATACGACTAACCCTTTCAACTTTAACCCTACACTACTCTTTTGTAACTAGTACCACCCATTTCTACAAATCTATTGTAACTGTGTTTGCTGTGTTGTTTTCACATGTAATATTTATATATTTTGCACACTTAACTGCGGTGGCTTTTACCTAAAACCTATACTTGACTGCATTGCCTTTTTGTCAGAAACTCTGCACTGTTATTTGCTAATGCTGTTTCCAGGATATGCTTACTGTTTGAAAAAAAGGTCTGTAGTCAAGTTCAGTTACCTGGTTATCAAACTGTAAATAAATGAATATGTTGGTTTCTGGGAATTTGAATAAAACAGTTACTAGCTTTGATTTGACTTAATCAGGGAAGGGTGTTACTAGTGGAGCTGTGCATGATGATTACATATTTGTAAGAACCAGGTTAAGAATGTTTTGTCCTTTAGTTAGGCTAGTAGCAAGCTGGCCCACTGAGTGTTTTCAGATTTAAAACATTCTGTGCTTATCCTCTGTTGGAGGTGTAGGTACTCCATTCAATTAAAGGGTAGTTAAAACATCTTAGAATTATGCTGTTCTTATTTATATGCAGTTCATCGATGATATTTAGGAACCTGCCATTAATGTCCAGGGTTATGGAAGGTGTCCCATAACAGGAGATAAACTGATAATTGATTCGGTTTAGTGTAGTTTGGAGGTTAAGTTACATTTGTGGTTATCGGGACTCTGAGGTGATAATGGTCTCTGACAAATATGGACACATTTGCCTTTGGGTCTGAAGCCATATTTTTGCAGTTCTTCGGGTAGTGTTGTTATTCCTTGTATGCTTATTTTATCTTATACAGTTACATTAACTTATGTCTCTCTTATAGCCAAGTTCATTTATATAATTGCTAAACAAATGAAAAAATAACTAATTAAGAACATATCCATTTCTTTGCATTTCAGAATTGCACCAGAGTGCATTTTGTTACATTTACCTTTGTAGATGCATTCTCCATTTTATTCATATTTATCAGTGCTTGCAAACTAACATTGCCTACCCAACCTTTATTGCTATTACTCTTCTTTATTACTTTTGCACCAGCATACCTGCTACCCACAGATGATGCATCCCTGAATGCTACTCAATAAATGCCCGAAGTCAAAACTTTAGTTGTACCCAAGCCTTCTAGAGCTTTCCTGCATTCTGAGACAAAAATGTTTCTTTAAATCTTCTGTTTTCATTTAATAGCCAGTGTAGACAGAAGACAGTAACTTGATGAGAAAAATGTAAAAAGATGATTTATGACTGCATGCCAAGAAACAGTATTAATGAACACTTCCTATTATGCTGGTGTTTGTTATCCATTTACATGTAGAGAGGAGTGTGACAACTTAATTTCATTGCCCACAGTTTTGAGCAGGAAAAGTTTAATGTTATAAAAGGACTTTCCTTACTCTGTGATGGTAACAGGACATTACCTGCTGTGAGGGTAACAGGAGGAATGTGACTCAAGAATGCTTCAGCCTGATAATGACTGTTTGTTCCACAGGTTATATTAGACCAGTGTTTGCTAGTACTAGTTTTTTGCTGTGCCTGTTTTGTAGATTGCACTATTTTTCATTTAAGGTTCTGTCAGGTGATAGTAAGTAAAATAATTGTTTTATAAGATTGCATTACACACACATGTATCATCAATGCACTTATACATATATAGAGGGAACACAGAAAGTAAGATAGGCAGACAAATTAAGAGTTAGAGGGGCAACCTAGAGACACATACTTGATGTAATTGAAATATGTCTAAACCTCTAATAGCCTCAAGAGAGAAAATGAAGTCAAGACTTTGTCTAAGAAGGCCATCAGATCAGAAAATTGGATGATCCTGTATATCTAGTATATCTTGCAAAAAGGGGTAAAACTATTAATGTGAAATGCCATTTTTATTTTTTCATACAGTTCCCTTCCTCTGTCAAAAAATGGTTCTTGCTTCACTCGTGTTGTTATAAGTGCCATAAACTGTTCAGTCTACTATTCAAAATAACGCTAATTTGAAAGATCGTTAACTGCTTTTGAAGAAAAATGTGTCCGTGATTTTCATACCGTATTTTTCTTTCAGTATGCTCGTGACAACATGTTGTTTCTTTTGCATAAAATACTGATTATAAAATAATAAGATCCGTTTTTATAACAAAATTCGTATGATTTGCAAATGAAAAAAAAAAAAGTGTAGTGTAGTGTTGGTGGTAGTGCGTGTGTGTTGGCGAAGAGACCAGTCTATATCTGAACAAAACTACTAAGCAGTGCTTTGCTATGAAGAGTTATCTAATGGAGAATTTACAAAGCTGGTTGCAATACACACAAAGGTATGGTGTGAGCTAGACGAGTAGCAGTATAAAGCTATCTCGAAGAAAATCAAATATCATTCCTCTTTGTAAAAGTGATACCTCAATAGAATTATCAAACAGACATCTTGTGCCCCCTCCCTAAGGTCCAAGAAAAATGCAGTAATTCACTTTCTCCAAGTCAGCATGACTCCCTTCCATTCAGGCCCACAGCACAGAAATCACTTTAACTATGTTTAAGAAAGTAAGTAATCAACAACATAACTAAGGTCAGGGATTCCAAGAGGGTGGCGATCAGTAGACACATGAGCTGTGATGCTGCTGCTACTGCAATCTTAATCTGGTCATTTACTCAGTCATCAATCAAAATAAATAGGTAAAATCAAAAGCGGTTAAGAAAATAAACATAGTGAACTTCTTCATCCTCAATATTTCTGCAAAAAAAGGATTACATCATTTAAGAATATACTTACCTAACTCAGGAGCCTGAACCGCATGTTGTCTGCACATTACAGATATTTGGGCCTAAAAAGGAAAACAAGAGAGTAGAAGGAACTTGAACTTGAACTTAACTTAAACAATTGAAATGTCTAACCAAGCTGATTTCATGGAAACTCAAACATCAAAAACTAAATTGTCACAAATAGCATCACCAGAAAAGGATAATACCTCAAAAAGGCAAAAAAAACTAATCAACTGCAACAGGACACCATAAAATTGGCCCTAAGGTCAAAACAGGATCAAGCTAATTCCTTTCCGTGTATGGCCTCAAACTAGCCTTACAACCCTTACAATCTGAAATCCAAAATTTCTCTCAAAAACTTCTTCGGAAATAATCTAGATCAGATTGTGCAATGCCTGGAGCAAAATGAGACAAAAATACTACACAATATAAAGAAAATTGAAGAAATTAACCAAAGTCTCCAGTCAAATGCTATTAACATGAAAGAAATGCAACAAAATATTCTGGATCTTGAGGCAAGAAGCTGCAGAAATAATATTATACTTCAAAGGGTTCCAGAGAGCACTGACCATGCACAAATCCCCGCAGTCAGCAAAAAATCTTGTACTCACTGCTGGAAAATAAAGAACAAATAAAGGACATTGTCATAGAGAGAGAAGATCCTTTAGAAGATCACAAACATCTCATAATCCAAGACAAATCTATGTGAGACTGTTAAATATGGCACATTTTCAAATCATCCTAACAGCCTTCAAGCTGAAAAGAAATATTACTTGGAGGGGTCACAAGATTACAATATCTCAAGACCTCCCAGTAACAATTAAGCAACAGCGACAAAACCTATCAAGCTACTGTGCATACCTCATTTATAAAAAATACGTTTAAAGATGAAATATCTAGGTACACTAACTTTCCAGCACAATGGAGCCAAATTTCAACTTGAGACCCCTGAAGAAGCTAAATCCACTTTCCTGCATCTTTTCAATGAGAATCCTTGCAAATAAAGTGATATACAAAAGTTGATAGAGCAGGACACCAAGGAAAGCAAATAATTGTGTGGAAATACCTTTTCTAGTTTTCCAATAAGAAATAAATAGTAAAAAGTTGATAAATGGCCTACATTTCCTGCAGTTGTACATTCCAACTTCCCGGAAGACCTGACACATCAGATGCAACATGCATCAGTCTTCATCGCCGTCCTGCACTGTCTCTCAAATATGCGACAGCTTGGAAAAGAGGAAGCGTCTGGTCTTTACTTCTCTCGTTCAAATCGCAAAGGATAAAGTTCTACTCAATATATATAACTAACGATTTAAATAATTGAGGTAAGGATTACCTCTCTATCATATTGAAACTGCTTAGAGTCTTAAAGAAATATTAAACAACCAAATAACATACTGTCTAACCATGAATGTAGAAATTTCAAGCTATAGCAACCTAACCAATAAGGTCAAAATGTCACTTGGCTGCAGACAACAATCATATGAGCCTTAATTTATATGATGTGTTAAAAAGCTGTTAATACAGACTAATTATCCTCATCTAAAGGAGTCTTAACAGAAATGGCTAAGATTACATGACTTCCAAAATGGAAATGAGTTTAACTATATGACAACTTATATAGTGAGCCTGAGGGGGACATTCATGAATTGCTTTGTTAAGAAGGAAAACACTGGATCAGCCCAACTAATATTAAATACTCTTAATCTGCTAGAGAGAGGGGGGGTAGACAGTACTTTGTCAAGGTCTCAAATCCTCAAACTTCCTTATGTCACATGTAATCAACCCCTCCATTAATTTCCAATAGCTGATGAGGGCTTGTATCTTGATTTTCTGATTACGTTTAATGCTTCTTCTTTTTTGTAGCAGGTACAAACTTGTTTTAACTACAGTGCTTACAGCCTAGGTCAGCTATTAAGCCTTGTTTGTATTGTAATTTAGCTTTTAACTAAAGATAACAAAATTCAGAAAATATTAACATAGTGTTTCTCTTTCATGCGAAGATAAAAATTGTTAAATGACTAGATATAGCATCGCACTACTTTATTGGTGTGCTGGAGTGTCGGAGCACATGTGTAATGATAAGGAATGCCAACATTTGGAACAAATGTAAGATACTTTCTTGCATCCCTTTGCACTATTGTAAAACCTCTTTTAGGAAAAGGGTATACTTCTTCTTAATTACTGTTCAGTTACTTCTCCCAACTCAGAGGGATGGGTGGTTATGCACCAGGGTAGGATTAAGGCGATTAGATGTCACTCTATTCAGTAAATACAATATATTTCTTGACACAATTGTCTGTAGGTCGAAGCTTTATACAAACACCTTTAATCTAAATAGAACATTTTTTATACAGAGTAATGATTACAATTGATTCATGGAATATAAAGGGTCTTCAAGACAAAAAAAAAAAAGGAATCTAGTCATGCACCTCACATACCAAAGTAAAAGTAATGTAACATATCCCCAATAGACTCATATGAGAAATGAGCACTGGAATATTGACAGAAACAGAAAATGGGTAGCAGCAGGAAATAATTCATCATCTAAAGGGGCAGCTATTATAATTTGTAAATCTTTTCAAGGGGAGATTTTGAATTGGAAATCAGATATAAATGGCAGCTGGTGTTATTTTGTTGGCTCTTACCCTAAATTAGATAAACCTATCTTATTTTTAAACATTTATAGTCCCTTTTTTCAATCAGTACCTTTTATTTATGAAATTTTCCATATTTTGATACAATTTCAAAATCACTACTACATTATTGGTGGGTACTGGAACTCCCTAATTAATCCAAATAATGATAAATCACATAAGGATACCAAGCAATCGCAACAGGTCACGTTAGCCTTGGAAGAACTAATAAATACTTTCAATCTGACAGACTGTTGTATACTATATCAACACAACAAATCAATAAACAATTCACTTTTTTCTTAGCAAGGCACAAGTCATGGTCAATAATCCATTTTTTCCTAGTCTCAGAAAACCTAACTCGTCCTAAGATAAACTATAAGGTACATCCCAGATATATTTCAGACCATTCTAAAATACAAATCGAAATCAACACCTCCAGAGTTGGTTCACCTTATGCCACCTATAATAACTGGAGCTTAAATTCAAACATAATCCAAAGATAAGATGTAATACTAGAGATACACAATATTTTCACCCAACTTGAAAAAGACCTTACAGTAAGTGACATCCCTCATGACATACAATGGGCAGCAACAAAGGCACTTATCAGAAGTATTCTCATTCAAAAATCTTCATGGTTTAAAAAAATGAGACAGTGACACAAAAGCTAAACTGGAGATGCAAATAAGTGATATAGAGAAAAAAACTCCAAAATAGATATTCCATAGATCTTGAAGAAAACATGATAAACTTACAAAAACAATTATGCAATTTATATCTTAAAAATCATTCGTATATTGAACTCAAATTGCTTCATAAATCATGAGAGTGGGCACAAATACCTGCCAAACACTTGCCAGAATAATAAATGTAAAAAAAAATGAACCCCCCAAAAAAAACTAAACTACAAAGGGAAAGTAAGACACAATGACTATGATATCATAAATTCCTCCTAAGAAAAATACAATAATATCTGTAACCTTCACAGTCATGAATGCTACAAACAATATGAGGACTTCATTGAAAATCTAAATTTCCCACAGTTAAATGAAACCCAACAAAACTGTTTAAAAGGACCCTTTAAACTAGAAGAGATAAAACTAGCTATAAACAAACTCAAGATGAGTAAAGCCCTGGTCCTAGATGGTTTTACTGCTGAATTTTATAAAAAGTTCTCTGTACCAATCTCTAGTGTCCTGTTAAGAGTTTTTAATTATAGCATCACATTTGGCATAACTGATCCATATATGAATAACTCAAAAACTGTTTTAATTCCCAAACCTAATTCTGATCCAACTAACCCTTAAAACTATAGACCAATTGCCCTTATAAATACAGATATTAAAATAGCTAATGTTGTGGCAAACAGACTAAAAAAGATACTTCCCCATATAACATCCCATGAACAACTTGGTTTTATGAAAAACAGACAGATAAATGACAATACCCTAGTTTTAGACACCAAGATTAAGCTCTTGGCAAAAGATAAACACCCTAAATATGTGTTAACCATAAATGCTTGTAATGCCTTTGATTGAGTGGACTTACATTTCTTATTTATATATTACCCTTCTTCAGGATACCACACAATTTTATAAACATAATAAATGCATGTTATCAAAATGCTTCTACAATACTTTATATTAACAAAATTACATCCAATCCCTTAAAAATATCCAATTGGATGAAACAAGGATGTCCACAAGTTTGTGCCCTGTCCCCTTACCTCTTTAATCTTTACCTCAAGCCTCTACACCTATATTTGTCCCCAAAACATACCACCACAAACCTAAGTTACTAAATGTTAACCTTAAGTGTACAGTCTTTGCAGATGACCTCAATATCTACTTTGAGCTCCTGAATACCGATCTTCACAAAATATTAAAAACAATTCTCCAACATATCAAACTATAATATTAATCCTAAGAAATCATACATTTTCCCAATAAACCCCATTGTCACAAGGAATTTTACTTTCCTGAAGGCAAAATAAAACCTAAATACCAACTAACATACCTAGGTATAAATTACACCCATATACAAAATGAAATGCTGAAAGCAAATCAACAAAATACATGAGAAAACACTGAATGAGACATTTCTAGGTGGAATAATATTAACATATTTCTTTTATCTAGAACAAGCATCATTAAAATGAATATTCTGCCTATAATTTATATCATCTAAATGCCCTATTCTTAAACACCCCCCCCCAATTTTTCCCAAAATGAAATTGCCCTTTCTAGCTTAATCTGATATCTGAAATCTACAAGAATTAGTTGTGATAAGCAAAAAGATAAGGGAGGAATATGACTGTCAGATTTAAAACTCTATTATACTATCATAAGTACTAGTAGATTGATACAGATAGCTAATAACGACCCAAATATCCAAACTTGGTCTCCCCTATGGACATAAATCTGGTTTAATCTGATAAACTGTCTAATTAACCCCAAAAGTCTACTTTTCATAAACCTAAAAACAGTAATATGTTAAATCCCCACTCCATGATTAAAATTAAAATTCATCTATTCCAGAATTTAGTAAAATCACTTCAACTGACAAATACTCTAGAATTCCTACAACCCATTCACTTCAGTCCCAATTTAAAACTCAATAACCAACCAATAAACTTAGCCAACTATCCCTTAAATAAAGACATCATGATCTGGGATTTATATAAATTAAGAAAATGTAACAGTACCGAAATAAGATCAAAATTGGGAATACCAAAAAAAAAATATTATACTCAGGCCACTCATATGGCTCATAAATGCCAAATTCTCTGCAAAATCTATAAAAGAACAAGAAATAAAAATAACCCAGTCAATAATAAAAATCTTATCTTGTAAGAGTAAAATGATCTCAAAAGTCTACAAATTAATAACCGCAATAAAAAACGAAAATGCTTTCTTATTTTCAACCTATTGCCAAGTGCAAAACCAAAATATTACATTGGAGGATAAATTACTAGTTATAAAAAATATGCTCAAACTCCTTTCAAAAGCTTAATATATACCCAGCTTATGATAAATAATAATGCTTATTACACGTCCACTGTTCTAAACAAATTCAACTCTAAATACTCATCAATCTGTCCCTTCTGCCCGAATGAAAAAGCAGATTTGTTACACATTTTTGGAGCCGCAAGAAAGTATACAAATGATGGTGCTCATTAAGGGTCAAGGTTGAAAAAATGGGATATGAGAAAACTAGTTTTCATGGGAAACTGCAATTTTGCACATCACTCCAAATAGCCTACCTAACATAATCAAACATATCCTTATAACAATATGCACTCTAATCAAGTATTGCATAGCCAAAATTGGTTAGATAAATCTAAAATCTCTTGGAAAAACTTTAAAACAATGGCTGTAAAATTCATATCTGAACATAAACTAGCAAACAAAAACCAAAATAAAATTATATATTTCCAAAAATACTGGGGTTACCTTTTAGATACAATATTAAAAGACTAAAGCTAATTGTCTTTTCCCTCTCCCTCACCCACTCAACGTATTGATAATCCACAGTTCACAGTTCCCAACAACTACTCTCCATATATCTAACATTCCCCCCATGCTTAACCAAATTCCTTTGACTTCCCCGGTTACCTTAATATAAACTCAATATTGCTATATGAAGACCATGTGCAAACCCAAACTACTCTACTTATTTCACTGTTTTCCCAAACTGTCATATCTTAGGCAGATTTTCCCTCTGGGTTTCCTTCTATTTTCCTTTTAAGCTCACATCATCTGTTAAGCAGTGGTACATGAATAGGTGTGGCATCTAAATGTAAATAGATGTATATAGTTTTGTTTTTGTTAGGGATATTGATGATTTAATTCAGATGTTCTTTCATCTATTGTCATTTAATACTGACACCATTATGGATACTTACAGCATGTCTTGAGAATATCAGAAATGGGAACAGTTTACAAACCTTAACTTTTTAGAAACTTAGCATTTGTCATTTTTTCTTGTTATACCAGTCTTACGACAATTGTAATATGTTCTATATCTAAAAGTTTACCGTTTTCCTTTTTTATTGGTCACCTGTTAATAATTCTATAACTAAGAATAGCAGTACTCCTGAAGATTTTTTTCTCTTCCCTATTTACATCTAGCTTAATCTATTGATTGTCTTATTTTCAATTGTACTGCTACTGTTGAATTTGTATCCCTATTCTACTGTATATGTTTTACATACTGTTTTTTTTAATATCCAAATTAATAAAAATTATATTGGAAAAAAGACAACATAACTAAGGTCATCTGTTAGCTGCTCTATTTCCAGATTTATCAAACACTTTTTATATAAATTAGTATTAATAAGACTTTCCTATCCAGATATAAGTAACAATATGGTAAACTCATAGAATCAGTATACAGTAACAAAATAAACTACTCTGCCATTCAAATAATCCCAATAGGTATCTCCCCAAGGATCAAGTTAAGGATCATTTTTGATCAATGTATTATATACACAAAATGATACCTAATGCTTCAGTCATACAGTGCATAGATGCCTTGGCACTTACATTTTCAGCCAGATATTTGAATCCACTTCAAACAAGCACATATAGGTCACTGAAAATTTAATGACAGTACCCCAATTAGTACTTAGTGCAAACAAAAGTAAATAATGTTTTTGTTTTATAATATGCACAAAAAATTTAAATATTTAGAAATCAAATCTCAGGAAATATGTAATATAATTTGTTTCTAAACTATTAGGAGATTTCATCCATCATAATCAGAAGAGTCAAAACCAAATTAAAGAAAAAGCTTGGAGTGCTATACCGATATAAATCATGATTATCAGAATAAGCAGTGTTAGCAAAAGAAAAAGCAATTCTACCTCCATGCAATATGTGCTTCACCAGTTCAAACTGGTACAAACAACATTTACACAAATTAGAATAATTTTCCATCAAGACATCTGCATTTAATTTAAAGCTCATTATTGTCTAACACTTAAAATTGATGGAGTTTGAAGTGGATGAAAGTCAAAAGTACTCAACTCAAAATAATAGACAGCATTTTTCATAAACATAAATTGTAAACAATGAAAAAACTTTTTTAGAAAATATATCCCAATTATGCCTGAAAGATCCTCATTCAAAACCAAGTGCTTTCAGTTAAATCAAATCATCATGGTTACCCTTTCGATTCTGTAACAGCAGAAATAATATGGAGCTACATACATTCAGAATCAAGCTGAAAATCACTGGACTAAAATTGAAGTACTACTTAACATCTGTCTGGAACTGTGTGTGCTGGCTGTGACTGATACTACTGGCCAAATAAATTCTAAGCGAACTGTCCAGTCCTTTTTCTTGTATTTCAGATACAAAGCCAGTGTTATATAACATTTGAGCCACACATTGGCTAAGAATAACCTTATCTTAACTGTCACACTTGCTTTTGTACAATAAGTAGTTTTGCTTGCTGTCATACAGTATGAACTATTAATAAAATTCACTGTGAATATGCAAATAATTTATATATATATATATATATATATATATATATATATATATATATATATATATACTTATTATTCTTCTAAAACTGTAATTCTGCAAGCAAATCCTAACAAAATTCATAACTGAAAATCACTTGCTTTTTACCAAAGTGCAAAGGTTTTCACTCCAGACCCGCACGAAAAGAACCTTCCTGAATCTCAGATAGTCTATTTCTGTCAACAAATGGAACTAAATAAATAAATAATTAAAATGTTTGCAAATAAAAAGAAATGTGAACGTTGAAGTTGCCATGCCTTCTATGGGATTCTCTTTCTATGTCCCTTTCATCTCTGTTTTAGGAGCAGTGAATGCACCTGCAAGTGGACTGCTAAAGAATATGACGTCTTCAGTAGCTATGCATCCTTGAAGAGATGATGACTCATCTAGCTTAGCCATCTGTTTCTGTACAGAGATAAAAAAATAATGTTATCTTCTCCGGTTAAAATCATTAAATCATTCCCCAGTTCCACTTTTGTTTTATTTCCTCTGTTGACATAGTGATGACAGCAAGGCTAAGATGAAATATCAATTTAATGAAGCATTACTTCTGTCTTGGTTATTACAGGACAGTGTGCTGAATAAAATGCAGTGTATTCCCTCTGTTTTATCCACACAGCTGCAGAGCAATGTGGGATTTGAACTTAGGATCCTTGGCTCTTCTCTAGATTACCTTCTAGAACAAAAGATTTGGTCACATGTCAGTTATCTACACATCATCATGGATACTGAACCAGACCATGATAAATGATAAATGTCAAAACAAAGACTGATTCTGAATGCAGAAACAACATTCCTATTTTAAACCTAAGAGGAAAATCTTTTCAGAAGACTTCAGTTTTCTTCTACACATCCCCACCCATCTGAGTTAAACGTTTATCAGTGCAATCTAAATGCTCAAAATTAAGTTCCAGGTTTTCAGAACCTATTTATTACATTAGTGAATGACCTCACTACCTACTCTCATGTATCACACTGACAATTAATCCATGGAGACACATCGGCCTTCTGCAGGGAAGATAGCCGACCTTATCCGCTACATTACTGTACTTTTTCATGCATCTTCTCTTCATGTTGCTTTTCCCCTGCCTAACTCATGCACTCACTCACACACTCACATGTGCTGAGAGTTGTTCCAGTAACATCTACATTTTTAGGCAAAGACTAATGCAATATCTAGTATTGTTCTAGTAGATAGAATCAGTGTCTGCAAAATGTCTGCAACCAGTACAATAAAAAGCAAATCATACCAGCTGCTATTTAATAACTGCCTTTTGGATTCATGTCAAATAGCTCACACACACACACACACACACACACACACACACACACACACACACACACACACACACCAGATCTGCAACAAATTAAAAACATGTGAGTCTGCCTTTCCTGTTAGCCCCCACCCATCATATAGGCTAAGATTCATAGAGATGCTTTGCAGAGTCGTGCAGGCCTTATGCTGCAAAGTGAGAATGCATCATTGTAAAATGTAGACATGACTAACTAATAACATACATGTTGTATGGCTTTGCTTCAGAGAGAGCATAAAGGGCAATACAGAAACATCACCGCCTCATCTGAGTTGTAAGGAATAAGAAAAATATAGTAAGACAAGGTAGAAAGTAGACACCACCTTGACCAAACTTGTATGAGTGTGTACTACAGTCATAACAGGTCATGTGAATCTGTGAACACTATAGCAAGTTGTCACCAGACACTGCATAACTACATATATCATATATAAAAAATGCTATTATCTGTTGCTAGGGCCCAACAAATGGAGATCCTGG
This sequence comes from Protopterus annectens, assembly GCF_019279795.1. NCBI lineage: Eukaryota > Metazoa > Chordata > Ceratodontiformes > Protopteridae > Protopterus > Protopterus annectens. The sequence goes on from NC_056728.1 coordinate 948,786,249, forward strand.
GTATGACTGTCTGGTAATATGGACTAATGGCTTTAGCTGATTCACAATTTGCTGCAGGGAGAGGGGCTGATGTGTGATGAACCAGTGTGTTAATTTCTAGTCAACCACTATCAACTTCTCCAGTTCAGCTGGGGCAGGACATTAGTATGGACCACCTGTGTGGGATTGCTTGGAACCCTTTCTAAAAATGCACTCTACACTCACCCATCCCAACTGCTCTCTTAGCTGGATCAGTACTGTATAAAGGAAAACATTCCTAAGGCTTGGTGTACCCATTATAATCTGCAGATGAGACACAGAAAAGGAAAGGTGGCATTATACAGGATGTTCCACAGATGGTACAAAGTGTATAAGTAAAGGTTAGTAGAAAGAACTCCCAACAACTCAGTGGACTGAAAATATCTGTTGCCTTCTGTATTAGCCAGTTACAATACTCTCTTTCCTTGACCATGGTGAAAGATAAAAGGGACATATGAGTCATCACACCTAGGAGTAGGTAACATGCAGACAGCAGTGAAAATTTAGAGCTACGTGCAGTAAAGTAGATGGTGTCCATAGCATGTGAAATCAGCTACACAGCCACATATATGTGCAAATGTAGAAGCCTGAGACAATGTCTACAGCCTTTGAAATGTGCTACATGAGCATGTTTATCTCCAATGAAGCAAAACTTTGTGATGGTGCCTACTACCTATGAAATTTTCTGTAGTTCTACATGTATGTGCAGTCCTACAGAAGCCTGAGGGGATGCTCACAGGCTGGGAAATAAGGTGTATTCATACACAGGCATGTGCCCTGTCCAACAGAAAAACTCAGTGACACAATAGTAGTAGCAAACAGCACTCAGAGCACACTATATATACAAATAGATACACATATAAACATAGGCAAGTAACAAAAAATAATTGATTACAAATGATACCCAGAGTATAAATTGAAATCAGAAAATTTTGGGGCTTATAGTGCAGATATCTGTAAGTAAAGTGTAAACAGTCTTCATGATTTTGTTGCGTTACAATTATATATAGTCTAATTTTAAATGACACTATAATATCAGAGTATGCAACGTTGAAAAATACTAGCAAGCATTAAACTGTTTGTTAAAACATATAATAAAATTGCAATGCAAATGGAATATTAAATATGAATGATAGTTCAACAGAGCTCATACACATTTTTTATTGCTGAAAATGTGACCTTTATTAAACATAATAGAAGAATTGAAATCAGTTGTACCTTTGATGAGTAAAGGTATACTAGTGCAGCGCAGCATTTTGATATTCTGAGTACTACTCAGTAATTGCCTTCTTTCCTGGCAGATTGTTGCATGCATTAATTGCTTGCATTCCAGAAGAACTGGACAGTGCTGAGGAACTCATTGTGAAGATCCACAGTCCTGAGCTAAAAACCATACAAGTTTTCTGAATATACATGAACAATGGGTGGGAACCTGTCTTCTGTGAAACACCAAGTCCATCACTCTGAAGGGCTTGCATTGATAGAATTCCTCATAATGTGATCTATAACATTCCACTTTATGGGACCACATTATGCATGCAAATTCAAATACTGGATCCGGGGCAGTTGGACGAGGGTGGTAGCTTAATATACCTTGTCACAAAAAGACAGAGATGAAGCAGACTACAAAGGATTAATCCAGATAAAATCACTTTAGCTAGCAGATCTAGGAGACTCTCTCTCTCTGATACCCTCCCTATGGCAGGAATAAAGACACCTTGATGACGTTTCCAGTAACTTATTCAGTTAAGTAGGTAGACTGATGAGTGTTCTTGTTCTAATACATTATATTAAACAGGTCAGTTATTTGAAGGCAGTTACAGACAATGTTGGGGGGGGGGGCATGGGAGCTAATTGGAGGAAAATCTGGGAAGTGGAAAAAGAAGGAGCCAATCTCAAAGTTTAGTGGTTATTTGAATGTTCCTAACAGACCTGTGAGGGTTTAACAGCTCAGCAGCCTATGGAAGCTCTTTCTTAGTTAAAAGTTTTTATTTTTATTTTTAACTTCTAACAAACAAAACATGACAAGACAACATGAGCTACAACTATCGAACTATATTTAAGAAAACACATTCACCTGAGCTTCATCAGGTCCATCTAATAGAATGGTTTACACTTTGATAATTAAAAGTGCTTCCTTTTATGAAGCTGTGACCAGACTTTATTAGTCTATTTTGTAGCGCATGTAAAATGAGAGGCTGATTCTGCATCAGTGGGGCTCATATTCCTTACAGCCAAGTATGAAAGCTGTATTACATAGCTTTTTCCAGTCTGTCACATGTAATATAAAAGGCTGTGTCCACTTTTATGTGGCTCATTATCTCCTGACATACAATATGAAGGGCTAACATTGTCTTGTGTAACAAAAAAGGTTTACAACATCTGTGTATAAGAGGGTCCTATACATGATTAATGTGACCAGTCCCCATTCTTCTTCCTCTTGATGAAGACAAACCTTTTTATATGAAGGGGAGGTAGTCATTTAAAACTACACTAGGTGAGTCCCATTTTTGAACAATACATGTATCCAGAGAAACAGCATACAGTGGAAAACAAGTCACAATGTTCATTTGTTATAGAGCTCATGGATGTGCACAAATAAGAGGAAAAAAATAAGTAAAGTTTGGGACCTCAGAACCTTTAGTGTAGGCTTTCTGTGCCCATGGGATAAAAATCCACCAAGTGGTGAACTGCAGAGTACACAAAACCTTTTAATAAACATAGAAATCTCAGATCTTCTTTGAGTATAGGAAACTGTGTCTATGGTGTAAAGATTATAGCAGTGTGGAGTGATGAATTGGACCAACAATTTTCATTGTACTGTATATTACAGAAATTTTGTTAAATGCAAACCCAGTGGCTACAGAATCTGTAACTTCTTGCTGTGGGGTAGCTGCAGTAAGAGGTAGAATGCACATGGTTCTAGAGCATTGCTTTATGGTACTCCAAACAAATAGGGTAAAGGTATAAAATAATGAGCAATATTTCTACTAGGTCTTATAAACCGTGTTTTTTGTTAGATGATAAATTCAGGCTATGGAACATCTTTAGAAAGTAATTACACCATCCCCAAAATACAGACATGCATAGAGAAATACAGAAATGATCATTCTGTGTTTTCATCAAGGGGTCCTTGTTTACAGTCATTACTGTTTCACAGTGAGAGTTATAACAGGGGATATAATAGTGTCCCCTGTATGAGCTATATCCCCCTCCACAATAAAATATAGGACCAGTTTTGCTTTCTTGAGGTCCCGCTGACATACTTTCCAGCACAATTTATGAATGTGAATGCTAGTTACAAAAATGGCATGGAGAATATCCCCTGACCACTCCCAGCCCTGCACAGGGCTAGTCCATTCACTCACACATATACTTATATGTTCATAGGTGTGTACTAGGCTAATGACCCTGGAGCCTTTACAAGCTTAGCCATAGGATTACCCTGGCATAGTGCCACCCGACCTTAGGTCCCAGTGCCTCTGTCAAGTAGAGCCACTGGAGTTATCCCCAGGGTGAATTTTCTGTTTCCCATCCTCTCATCAAGATTTCTCTAGAAGAGGGTCAGTGAGGTGGTCTGCTTGACATGTATGGGAAGTCTATTCCATAGCATAGGCAGTCTCTTAGTTATGAGCCTGTTCCTCCAGCATGTTCTGTTAATTGTGGTAATGAGGTTGAGGTCTCTGGAGTGTGCGGTGTGGAGGGATTGGGATTTCTTTAGATGTAGCATTTCTAACAGAGCAGGATCAGACATGGCTTTGTAAGTCAAGCAGAGATTGCCTCTAAGTAGGCATTATGAGATAGAGAATAGCTGGAGTTTTTTGAGTCTGTCCATAGAGGACAAGTGTTTAAGGCCTCTTTTTGTGAGGTACTTTTGCGGACTCTCCAGTTGTTGCAGGTGTCTAATGAGGTACTTGCCAGTGGGGTATTGTACTCTATAACTGGCCTAATGAGGGAAGAGTAGAGGCAGACAATGACCTCTTTCTTCCTGGATGCAAAACCCTTAGTAATGAGATGTGCTACATAGAAGGACTTTCTGACCACAGTAGCAATGTGGTGATCAAAAGAGAGGTTGCTGTCAACCTGTGTTCCCAGATCTCTTATAATGCCTTCTGTGCTCAGTGGACCACCATCAGTGTGGTAATTCATGGGAACTGCGTTTTTCCCAAAGGGGATGAAAAAAAAATGTTGGCATTGAGCTTAAGGCCATGGTTCTGACACCAGTCATTGGTCTCAGTGAGGCCATTCTGTAGGATGTCAACATCACTTGGGGAGTTAATAATATCTCCCAACTTGCAATCATCTGCGAACTTTGTCAGCCAGAATCCCTTCATGTTGGCCTGGACTTCAGAGAAGTAGATATCAAACAGGAGAGCACACAGGACCGAACCCTGTGGGACTCCACTCATGACTAGTCGGCAGTCTGACTTGGAGTCAGCTACTTTCACACTGTGGGGTTTATCTTTGAGCCAGTTTGCAACCCACCTAGTGATATAGGGGTTGATGTCTAGCTTAGTGTGTTTTTCTATGATTCCTGAGTGGGGAATGGTATCAAAAGCATTGGCCAGATCAAGGCAGGCTGTATGAACCATCTTGCCTTCATCCACAGCTCTGGTGACTGACTCAAAGAAGTCGACCAAGTTGAGCAGGTATGATCTACCCTTCACAAAACCAAACTGTGTGGGATCCAGAGTTTGGAGATTCTCTATATCCTTGGTTATTAGGTCCATGATGATGCGTTCCATAGCTTTGCATATCAGACTCATCAAGCTAATAGGGTGGTAGTTCCCAGGGTCTGTAGTCACTTCTCCTTTGTTGAGAGGGATGACTGTAGCAGTGCGCCATTTGGTAGTGACAAAGCCTGAGGTGAGGCTGTGATTGAACAGGACACACAGGTAAGGTGCCAGTTCACTCTGTAGTTCATTATGTAATGTGCTGTAATGGGATCTACCCATTAATGCAATGGGAATATGACAAATACCACCTGACAATTGTTGTGCATTTCCTCTTTTGCATGTATTACTTGTGGGAGATCAAACTCTAATTCTTTCAGAATTGCCTATGTTTGTCTTAGTAATGCAGGCTTATGGAAGCAATTAATCCTGATCTGGCCCAGTATGTGTTTTACATGAAGTTTGCTAATTTTGCTCTTCTGTCTGCATCAGCATGTAGTGTGAGGACAGAAGAGGATTGTGGCATCTTGTACACAATGAAAAAAAGTGTCTAATCAGCAGAACATCTCTACTTTTTCATAAGACATTTAGAAAAATCACAAGCAGAAATAAATAAATAAATAAATAAATACATAAATAAATAACACATGTTAGATTTGTGGGTAATAACTCATCGAAAGTTAACACATCACGTTAATTATACTTTTTCATAAACCTTATGGAATAACACCAACATAATTAGCAGTAACATGGCACTAATAAAGTTATGAGCAATACAAGATTAACGTGCCTTCACAGACTGTTCTGCGCATATGTACTAGCTATACATATATGTGAGGTCACTCTATCTCTCTCTCTCTCTCTATATATATATATATATATATATATATATATATATGGGTTCATGTCAAACCAACGACATATTAACATAACAAAAGTCACTACAGCGAAACAAAACCATCGACAGTTGAAAACATCGACAGTACATGTATACGACAATTAGTGCTAACATGGGTCCTGCAAGGGAAGTAGTATGGATACAGTATCATATCATATCCTTTACTTCCCTTGCAGGACCCATGTTAGCACTGTACTGCGTATAAATGTACTGCTGTCGATGTTTTCAACTGTCGATGGTTTCGCTTCACTGTAGTGACTTTCGATATTTTAATATGTCGTTATATATATATATATATATATATATATATATATATATATATATATATATATATATATATATATATATATATATAAAAACATTAAGGCAAAAGCAAGATGATCACTAGGCTATCATAAAAGTCTTCTTTAATAAAGGTCTTCTTTAATAAAAATGAGAAATAAAAACTTGAAATGGCAGGATAAGCGCTTTCAGGTTAAACCCTTCTTCAGATTCTTGAGATCTGAATCTTTTGTATCAATAACGGACTTAACATAAAAAAAATAAAACATATATACATGTGTGTATATATATATATATATATATATATATATATATATATATATATATACACACACACACACACACACACACACACACATACAGATATAATTGGTAGTAGTCTAACAGGTGCCCGTCAGATGCAAAAATCAGAGACGGTTTAATCTCAGTGTTTTGCATTAAAGTACAAGATAACTCTAACTAGCACTGCCCATGCTAATTATTATGTAATCAAATAGGGCAAAGGTATAAAATAATGAGCTATATTTCTCCCAGGTCTTATAAGCCATGTTTTTTGTTAAATGTTAAACTCAGACTATGGAACATCTTTAGAAAGCAATTACACTATCCCGTAGTAACATGCTTCCAATATTTGAAAACTGTGGCCAATAAAAATTTAAATCATCTTGTGCATCCAACATGATGTGCTAATGTCAACCACAGATTTTCCTTTATTTAAACTTCCTAATAACCACGAGTGATTATCTTCATTAGGGGGTAAAGAAAGTCTGGCTGCCCATTATATTTTATCTATTGGTCAATGGCATTACAAGTGAATAGCAGTTGTTGTAACATTTGGTTTTTCCCGGTTAGGGGTCGCCACAGCGGAACTCCGGTCCGCTAATGATTGGCAGTTGATTATTACATGCTGAGTTGCCAGCCCTAACGCACAACCTTCAACAAAGGTACGCCCATTCACGCTTGTCTCCATGCAGAAGACGCTCTAGCTGAGAGTCAAACCGGTCAGTGTCTTACTATGAGGCGACAACGCTACCGCAGCACCACCGCCACTCCCATATTATATGAAGTGCCTGTGTAGCCCAACTTCTCCAGTAGGCCCCCAAATTATCATATACAGTAGATTTAAGTTTAACTGGAGTTAAATGTCAGAAGTGGAATAGTGTTATATGAGTAAGCTGTGATAATGATTGCAATGTTTTATACAAGTATCGTTGGATCGCCTGGTTCCATTCCCTAATAATGCAGTGTGAATGCTATTGCCATTTATGGTACACTTTGTCATTAGTATCCTCCCTGTCCTGAATAACCTAACTGTACAGTTACTTCATCTTAGAGTTTATTGTTGGCCCCGTTTATCATTACTGAGCCAGTTCCCGAAGTAATTGTAGCCATGTGTTACTTACCCTGAATAGTTTCTGAGTAGTTCTGAAGCTTTTGCCACCATGTACTTTCCACATTTTGAGAGTTCTCCATCTGTGAAACCTGTAATGATTGAAATATGTACTATACCAAATATCTTTAGTAAAATGATAACTTTTTCAGTCAAAAGAGGCCATGTGAGTAAATCATTATCAACTCTCAAGTTATTAGCCCTTAATTTAGAGCCACGCCATACTCAAGGATACTTGTATCTCTTCTTATCTGTAAAACTGCAAACATTTTCAAACCACTCCTGTAGGCCACTCAGATCCCAAACATTGAGGTGATGCTTAACTGTCGCATATATGCAGGCTGTATCACATTAGCTTCTACCTTAAACCATAATTGTTTAATTGGACTTGAAGCTTTCAATTATTGTTTCCCAATTACTGCCCCAACATGGGCCCATACATCTGGAAATCCTACCCCTCCCTCTCGCTCTTGTTCTATATACTTTTTCTTGCTACACTTGGTCTGCTCTCTTTCCAAAGATAATCAAACAGCTTCCTTTGTATAACACTAATTATTTTTGTTCTGGTTAGGTGGAGTAAGTCGTTCATAAGAAATAGCACTTTTAGTTTAAGAATAATTTTGACCTCCTGTATCCTAGGTAGGAAGGGAAGATATTGGTATTACCAGCTAGAAATCTGATGTGTTAGTTGTAAAAAAATGTCTAAAACCATGCAAGAAGGAAAGTAACAAAAACAGAGCCAGTGTTGAGTTCTTTTGTCTTTAATCATGACAAGAACTTCTTCAGGAAAACATTTTTAGAAATGAGTATGCAGCTGGTAAGCAGTACATTAAATATCCTTTTTGGTACAAAGTAAGCAGTCAATAAAATGTGAAAAATTCTTTAAATTAGCTGTAAATGATAAATACAGCCTTTAAGGTAAGGTAAGTCAAAAGTTAATAAAATATTACAATCAGTTAATTGTTTTAGTGAACCTGTAAAGTCTTTGAAAAAATAGGTAGTGGTGAGGGGGTTACCTCAACCACTGCAAAGCACACTTACTATTCAGAACTTCATTTAGTCCTGGGAAAGTCTCTTGAGGAATAGCTACCACTTTACCTCACAAAACGCTAGTAAAGTATCACATCTCCATAAAATAAATCTACTTGTTCTAAAACTGGGAATATGAATTTCTGGAACTCTGTGCATACTTCACTGTGTTTACCTAAAGCATTATTTGTCTCTTTATTATGTATGGTTGCACACTGTTCTTTGATATGGCTTGACAGTTTCCTCAATGTCCCAGTTTTTAGAAATAATGACTCAAACCAATTCAAATATGAACTAAAGACATAGGCAATGGTTGACAGGTTATCTGTGCCATCTTAAAGTACATTTAATATTAAGACACTTGTTCAGTCCTGGCTGGGAATCTGCATTAAGCAGCAGTTGCCACTGTAATTTACGCACCTCTAGTAAAATGCCCATGTCACCAAAAAACAAGTCTTTCTGTTCTAGCACTAAGAATTTAAATTGAACAAAACCTGGGCATAACAAGCTATGTTTACATAAAGCAGTTCTATTGCCAACATTACATATAGCTGCACAGTGCTCCGTAATACGGCTTGAAAGTTTTTGCATGGATTTACCAGTATAGAAATTGTCACAAATTACAGAGACCTCTGATGTGTTAGTTGCCCAACAGTGGTTTAACATTAGTATCTAAGATAAATTCTGGAGAGGATGAGAACTGGACTGCCATATACATTCAGAGCTAGTCTGGCACCCCATAGTGCCTTTTATAGGCCTGGCAAAATGATAAACCTCCCAAAATGCTAAAACCTAAAAAACTAAGGGTATGCTCAATGCCAGAAGTCTAAACTCAAGATGCACCTCAAGCCCTCCTCAGTATGGAGAACATCGATGTCTGTGCTGTGACTGAAACCTGGTTCAAGGCTCCTGAGAGCACCCCAGCACTATCAGGTTATACCTCATATCATGCATTCCGCCCCAAAATCCAGACCGAACCACAAAAGGAGGGGAGTATCCATATTCATAAAGGATACCCACACCTCCAGGTTAGTGGCAACGCACGAAGCATCGGAGACCATCCAGGTGCAATTAACCATAGGTAAAACTGCCCTACAGTTTGTAGCATGCTACAGAACACCTTCTCAAACTCAGGAAACCCACACAGCCTTCCTGAAGACACTGGAGAGTATGAATGTCTCTCCAAACACCATCATATTGGGTGACTTCAACTACCCAAACATAGACTGGGAACATTACTCAAGCCCCAACACCCTAGCCCAAAGGTTCCTGGAGTTCATAAACTCAAATGCTATGGAACAACTAGTCACCATTCCCACAAGAGGAGAAAATATACTAGACCTGATCATCACAAACATGGGGACAAAATGCTCCACACCGGAAGTATATCCCTCATTGGTGAGATCAGACCATAAATTAATCTCATTGGAGACCACATCCCACCCCCACCCCCAGCAAAAAAGACCACAGTGAAGAACTTCTCAAAAGCAAACTTCACACTTCTTAAGACTGGAGTGGTATCCTTCAAGGCCCCGAGCCAGTGGAAACCACAACCCACGCTGCTGAAACCCTTACAAATGCCTTCTACGAGCACCTCCAGGAATGTATGGATCAAGCAATCCCTAATAAAATCAAGACCCTTTCGACGAAAGGCAGGCGCCCGGTCTGGTGGACCCCAGCCATAAACAAACTCTACAACAAGAGGAGAAAGCTACTACTTGACAGAGCAAAATCCCTAAAAGGGAAGGCATCTCTGATCAATACTAGCAAAAAACTATGATCACTCATAAAATCATCCAAGGCCAACTTTGAGAGAAAAATCGCTAATGACACAAACGACAATCATAAGGCCTTCTTTAGCTATGTTAGAAACCTGGGTGGAAACTCCCAGATATGCTCAGAATTAGTCCAAAATGATAAAAAAATCACTGAACCCACAGACATTGCCAACATACTGGCAGACAGGTTCAGTGCAAATTTCTCCCCTCCCTCCCACCCAAAAGGAGAAATATCTATCCCACCAGAGTCTAGCCTCCCAACCATCTCAGATGCCCAGGTGAGAGCTGCTCTCTAAAGCAAAAAACACAGCATCAATGGGACCGGACGGTGTCCCCGGCTGTGTGCTACACAAACTCAATGAGGAACTAAACCCACACATAAGGCTGCTGTTTAATCTTAGCCTTACTACAGGATACGCACTCCAAAGAATGGCGTATGGCAACTGTGGTCCCACTCCACAAAGGCGGTGCTTCTATGGACCCTGGAAATTACTGCCCCATAAGCTTGACGAGCCTTGTCTGCAAAGCTATGGAGAGGATCATAATGGAACTCATAAATAAAGACATTGGGGACCTACAGATACTGGATCCTACCCAATTTGGCTTTGTCAAGGGCAGATCCTGCCTCTTGAACTTGGTTGACTTTTTCGAAACAGTCACTAAGGCCATTGATGAGGGTAAGGCAGTTCACACAGCCTACCTTGACCTAGCAAAAGCGTTCGATACAATACCCCACTCGGGCATCATAGAAAAGCTCACCAGCTTAGATGTAAACCCATATGTCACAAGATGGGTTGCAAACTGGCTCAAGGACAGAACACACAGTGTTAGAGTTGCTGTCAGACTCTAAGCCGGTCACGAGCGGTGTCCCACAGGGCTCAGTCCTGGGCCCCCTCTTGTTCGGCATTTATTTTTCTGAAGTGCAGGCAAACATAGGGAGATTGCGGCTGACAAAATTTGAAGATGACTGCAAACTGGGCACCATAATTGACACTCCATCAGACACAGACATCCTCCAGAGAGGTCTCATAGAAATGGATAACTGGTGCCAGAGCCATGGCCTTAAGCTAAATGCCAAAAAATGTATAGTCATATCCTTTGGGAAAAACAAGGTAACCCCTAATTACCACATAGGTGGTAATCCATTAAACACGGAAGAAGTTATCAGGGACCTGGGGACCCAAGTTGACAGTAACCTCTCTTTTGACACTCACATTCCCAAAGTGGTTAGGAAGACCTTCTACATTGCCCACCTGATCATGAAGGGATTCACATCCAGATCAGGAGAGGTCATTGTACCCCTGTACTCTTCACTTATCAGACCAATGATTGAGTACAACGCCCCATTCGAATGTACCTTACCCGACACCTGCAGCAGTTGGAAAGACCCCAAAAGTTCCTCACCAAAAGGATAAAGGGGCTCAAACATATGTCATACGATGCCCGACTGAAGAAACTCCAGCTCTATTCAGTCGCATACCATCTGCTCAGAGGTGATCTGTGCCTGACATACAAGGCCATGTCCAACCCGGAATTAATGGGCATGCTCCACCTCAAAAACTCCAAATCCACCAGAGCCACGAGAGCAAGAGACTTAAACCTCAACACGGATATAAATAGGACATGCTGGAGGGACAGATTCATCACCCAGAGACTCCCTACACTATGGAACAGAATCCCAGTCCATGTGAGGCAGAGCCCCTCACTGACTCTGTTCAAGAGAAATCTTGACGAGTGGATGGGAGATCGTAGGTTTACCCTGGGAATCATCTCTGTGTCACTGCTGGACAGAGGCACAGCAAACTAATGGGTATAGTATTCTCATCCTAAGGGGTGGTGAAAGCCACACACACTCTGGCTAGGCTTATAAATGCCCTAGGGCAGATAGCCTAGTATGAACCTATGAACCTATCTGTGAACTACTTGTAGGGTGCAGGAGCGATAATAACCTAATTCAGAGCTAGTCTGTTAAGCTAAGGGAGAAGGGATAGATTTTGTTGAATTTATACATAACTTTCCAAAATCATAAATAAGGATTCCCCTTTCCCCTTGTTTAAATAATTCATAAAACCAGTCACCAGCAAACCAAGAAGTACAAAATCATCCAGTTTGCCAAATGAGTCATTCAAATCCCTATTGAGAGCATTCACCAGAAATATAAACAAGAGGGCACCTCTGTCTAGTGCTTTTATATACCTGGCCAGAGATGATAGAGCTCCATTTGCTTCTACTCTGGGATTTGTTTTAAATGTATTTCCTTAGTGTATCTGTAGCATTGTTATATCTCTGTCTTTTTCTGGTCTTTACCAGGTAGAACTGGTAGAAAAGGTTCTTAAATAAACATTTTATTGATTCCATCTGGGTCAGAGATAAGATGCAGCAATCTCATTTTAATTAGTGGAAAAAGGAGTTATTTGCTCCTTCATGACATCTCTTTGCCAAAGTGTTTTGAGACAGAATCCATTTTTTGTCCAAAACATATTTTATATAGGTCCCATTTGCTATGAAATAGTGCAGATTGTATGGCCCTACTTTTTCTTTTTGGACTAGTTAGAGATTAAAGTATTATCTTATCTTGATAAGCACTATCTCTCTATTTCTTTTCTAATTGTTTACTCTCTAGTTCTTCTGTCCTTAATTGTAAGCAGGCAAGCTTTGTACACCAAACCCTAAAATTAGATTTAAATACTGCCCATGACCGACTGACAATTAGAATCAAACTTGATTGACTGTTTCAAAAGTCATTTAACCAAGATTTAATCTCTTTTTTGGTCTGGTTCTTCAACCTCAGTGGATCAAATTTCCATAAGGGGATGTATGATTTAAGGTGATGTTAATATTAATGCTATCATGGCCAGGGCAGATTGCAGTTAGACAATGACATTTGAGCTATAGATGCTTGATCTAACCTAGACAAAAATTTATGGGAAATATAAAGCATATCTAATCTTTTTGCAGTACACACTTGGTAAGTAATGTGGGTAAATTCTTTACGATCTGGATCTTTAATTGTCAATCCATCTCTGAGTCCCCATGCTAAGATGAGTCTTTCTAACAGTACTGCTGTGCTAAGATGTCTGTTGCATCCTTTTGGGACTACTATTGTATCAAATTCCCCACCAAGGAAGATGCAGTCTTTAAGGCATATATGTTTTTCTATGGCCTTTCAAAACATATTCTGAGGGACTGTGTAATCATTACTGGGCAATACAAATTTATTATCTAGAGACCCGTGTATTATCAGTTTAAATTTTAACATAATCCATCTGCCCCCTTGTCTTTGTAGCAATTCCCGTCTTGCCTTTTAAGGGATTGATTAATCAGGATGATAACTCCTTACTTGACTGAGATAGCATTGCTGTAAAAGACAGAGTCCAGCCATGATTTTCTTAATATCTGTTCAGTTTTTTCTTTTAATTTTCCCCTCTTGTAAAAATGTAATGTAGAAATTTTGTGGTAACAATCGTTTAATATTAGCCTTAGTTTTTAGATTGATTAATGATATTGGGAGATATACAGGAGAGAAATTTGATAGATTTTGATTTGAGCTACTCTTGGTCTATGACATAAAAGAGCTTATATTTGAATAGTCATAGAAATAAATTTTATTTCCTCTGGAAAAGATTTACAAACATAAAAATAAAAGTATTAATGCATGGCTGAGCGCAGGCTAGGAAAACACCAAACTGGAAATGATGTCCAATGTAGCTAATTTGTGGGTACCTAGCAAATCATTTTTTTTTTATTACTCACCTGGCCCATGAATATGCACTTCTATCTCTTTCTACTTTTAACAGTGACTTAAAGGTTTTCTCAGTTTGCATCACACTGATGAACCATGGGAATAATCATATGAGATATGGAATCCTTTCCAGTAAAGTAAGCCTGTAAATCTATATGTTCCCACTCTACACTGATTAATATACATCCTTAAATTCTACAGTTCTCTCAGGTATCTCTATGGTAAATCAAAAATGTTAATCAAAATCATATGTAAAAAACCATATGCATACTAGATCCTACTTGTGCAGTTTTACTGATCATCCTGGTATTTATTCACCACCACTGAAATATAAATTATAATCCAATAATTATCTGGTTGCCACTTGCAAGCTGCCATAAATAACAGAACAACATGCCCTTAGACACATGAAGAACATCTATTAGCTAATTTGTGTTATTATTCTGTATTAAATGCCATCAGTTCAGTATTAATTCCACAGTTTTTAAGTGATGGTAAATGCTTTCAAGCATGTACAACTCTACTAACTGAATTTACTAGACATCCTCTTTGTCATTAGTCTGGATGTACATTAGCCTAACCAGCTAAGTTCTATCTCTTCAATTTATTAGTTCATGGCTTATTCATGTTGTCTGTTTCTTGAGAAGAGACTGGATAAGTTTTGTACCCCTTTCACCCTGTACCAAATAACTTTTGATGTGCCATTCTAATTGACAGGTTTGGAGACTGGCCTTTCCCCTTCTTTTCATATCCACAACAGGTATCATGGGCTTAAGCGAGTCACCATAAGTCTTTTGTCTACGTGTTGTCTCCCAGTCTCTAAGAAAACCTTCAGCATCCATGGGAAGCAAACATTGAAACCTTTGGGTATGTTTAGTTAGTTGCATGTACTCCAAACCATAGCTCACAAGCCCGTCTCAAGATGGAGACCCATCTGTTGTTAAGGCAAACATTATGGTGCTATAATCTGGTACTACTCTTACTTAGTGACCATCAATTCTCAAATTTGAGTTTAACTTTGGCTCATCTAATAATCTGCTCCCCATCATTAAAAATCAAGGTGTTTGATAATAAAGTCCCTCGAGTAAATAGAGCTTACTTGTTTTGATTGTATCCTATATCTTCAATTGTCAGAGGCTGCTCTCTGTTCAGCAACATTTGTAGTTCTTTGTTAATACACTACTGTTTATTGCATCCAATGTTTCCAGTCCTTCAGGGAGACCTATGATTATTTAGCCTGACTCTGTTTTCCATTTTATTTATTTTAGTGTCTGACTGTTACACATGTGCGTGTAAGTGTGCAATGTGTTTGGCATACATTGTGACAAGTTCTCCTTGTTCCTTTAATTCAGAGTAGCTGGTAGTGATAGCTTGCTGGATGTTTTCAAACAACTGGACATGCCTGATTTTGTTGATTTTATATGTTAGTTGATTTTATATGTTGTGTATCCTCTGTGGTAGGCTGTATCATGCACATAATAAGGCCAGTGTATTTTGAATAGCATGCATGCCATCCTGGAGTGTGTGACTCACATATGCCTATTTGCCAAGGTCAGGAGAATCACCTTATGGACAGAATTTTAATTCATTTTATACAAACTCTGAGACCTAATGTAGTGATCACTCTGAACTTACAATAACTGAGTGCTAACGCATGGTTGTGCTTACCCCATTAACACTACTATTTTTATTTTATTTTATTTTCCATTTGTTTACTGAGTTAGTCCAACTGGACACAAGATGACCATTTTCAGCAGAGGCTCATGGAGAAAAGCTCCAAATACAAAGTAAAAATTATAAAAAATAATAAAAATAATTAAAAAAATATATAAACATAGCTATTTGATACAAAGAGCATAGAACATATAAAAGGAGTAAAAATCAGAGTTTTACAGTTGATGCAGCATACAGTGGTTAGAATACTGAGAAACAATTAAAGAATATATTAATAGAACAAATATAGAATTGCTTGAACAAAAATTCTAAAAGAAGCTTCCATAGACAAACAGGGTCATAAACTAGAAATCATAACTATAAAGGTGGCCTAAACACCTGGTTCACAGTACTATGCACTAAGTGACACTACACAGTACACCTGTGATCTAGGGATGTTGAAAGTCAGGAACAGGTGAAATTAGTCTGGTTCTGTATAGGAACATATCCAAGTTTTGAATAGGAGATCTTTTAGTACAGATTTGAAAGTATGTTTAACTATTTAGACATCTAATATCAGGGGGTAGAGAGTCACAGGCCTTAGCAACTGCGTAGGAATAAAGCAATTGGTAACAGTCAGTAGGGCGGTATTGCAAGATCTTAGTTGACGCGCAGTATTATGGAAGGTGAGCAAATCAGAGAGGGTAGGTATTTTATTTGGTTGGTATAGCAGTTGATGAGTCAGGAGAAGCTGATTGTATTTTAGTAGGTTAGGGAGTTCTAACCATCCTAGTTGTCTTAGGAAGAGGCAGTGATGAGAACCAAACTTAGCACTGGTTGCAAATTTTGAGATTTTATTGTAGCAGGTAGATAGTTTCAGAGGTCAGATTTGTTTAGGTTAGTTAGAACTGGGGAAGCATACAGTAAGGTGAAGAGTAGATGGGTATGAGAGATAGTGATTCGGGATTCCTGTGTGAGGAAGCACTTGCAGAGGTAGAGTGAACCTAGTTTTTTATGAACTTTGGCAATTGTTAATGCTATATGTTTGTCAGATTTTAGGATTTGGTCAATAGTTACCTAGTAGCTTGGCTTGGGTTACTGGTGTGATAAGGGTATTTTTGGAGGATGTTATTGAGAATGGCAAGGTAGGGGTGAAAGTTTTGGATGGGTGGAAGATCATGGGTTGAGTCTTAGATGGGTTTAGTATGAGTTGAGAGGAATTTAGCCATTTTTCTATAGTAGTGAAGGCTTTCTGGGTTCTATCTTGGAGTAATTGTAGAGAGGGGGCTGAGCAAATAAGGGTGGTGTCATCAGCATACTGTACTATATTAGTTTGTTGGGTAGCCAAGGGGAGGTTATTGGTAAAGATGGAAAATAGTAAGGGACCAAGAATGGATCCTTGCGGAACACCTTGTCCCACTGGGAGGAGAGGCGAGAGAGAGTTGTGCCATTTAACAGTTTGTTGCCAGAGTGACAGATAATTTTTAAACTGCAGTAGAGAGGAGTTATCCAGATTGAGCTCAGAAAGAATCAATAGTAATTTGAAGTGGGATACCGTGTCAAATGCCTTTGACAGGTCTAGGAAGACAACAGATACTAAGTTACCAAGATTTCATTTTTAGTTGACATGGTCAGTAAAGGATGTAAGGGCAAAGGTGGTACTATGATTTGGCCGAAATTCATGTTGGGAATTTGCAAGCAGGTTATATGATTCAGTAGTTGGGTGTGTACACATTTTTCTAAGATTTTTGATAGGGGAGGTAGTGTAGCTATGGGGCGATAATTACTAAGTTCTGTCGAGGATCCATCTTTGTGTTGTGTAAGGGGATGACATAAGAAATTTTCCAGAGAGAGGGGACAGTGTGTTCAGCTATGGATCTATTAATGAGCATGGAAATAGGGTAGGTGATGACAGAGGTGGCAATCCTGAGGTAATCATCAGGGAGTTTATCAGCAGCGCGAGTGGTGGGTTTCAATTTGGCAAGTTGTTTACAAATTAGGTCAGTTGGAACTGGTGTGAGAGAGAATTAGGTGTTGGTCTTACGGTGACAGTTTTGTATTTTGGGGGTATTTGTAGTAGTAGTAGTGGGGATATTGTTGAATAACTTTTGGATTGAGGAGGTAAAATAGTCAATAAATTGGGTGGCAATATCATTGTTATCACCCTCAGTGTTAGGGTTTGGGGAGGTGATTTTGCCTGTTTGGAGAATGTATTTGATTGCGGACCAGAATTTTTGTGGATTATAGTAGTGAGTTTTTTGTAGCTGGATATAATAACTTTTTTGTCATTATGTATTTGTTTTTTTGCTTTGTTTCTGAGCTCTAGGAAGTATTGTCGATTTGTACTTGTTTTGTTGGTATGCCAGGTTGCCCAAGCTATGTCTTGTTGTTTGAGTAGGGATCTTGTGTCCTTTGAGATCCAAGGGGCTGGGTTGGTTTTAGTACAAATTATACGTTGTGGGGCCATAAGCTTAAGGATACCTAAGAAGGTAGTATTAAATACTCCACGGCTTCCTCTAATGGTAGAGTTTTAAGAGGTGACCAGTTTATTTTTTTTAAGGTGTTGATGAATTGCTCTGGTAGGAAATTTTTGGAACTACTGATAGAAAGTAGGATGTGTGTTTTTATGGGTTTTGTGTGCTGTCTTAGTATGAATGTGGGTAGGTGATCACTGAGAGAGATGGGTAACATTCCAAATATATTGGCAGATGAAGGCTTGTTGATTAGGATCCAGTCTAATCTGGATTTCTTTTTTGGTGGATTTGTCTGTATGGGTGACTACATTATGTGTTACTATAATGCTATGCGCTCATGTGCCTTTTAATCTATTGAAATGTTCCTGACTTATTCTTTTGTTTTTTTCAGGTATACTTGAGTGATTTATTTTGTTGTTAACTGCTGCACTTACATGTTCTTTCTTCATCTATAAATATGTTTTGTTTACAACCTTAAATATTTATTTTACTTATGGTCACATTAAAAAACTGTAACGCATTCATGTTCTTTGTAACCATGTTGTACATCTAAATATTAGAATAATTACTTTTTTCTGTTATTTAATTTTGTATTCTGTCTCTTCTACAGTTAGCCTCGGTTGTGACTGAACATGGTCACTGAACCTGTCCACTGGCCCAGTTAAAAACACAAGTAAATAAATCAGACAAGCCATACCTATAGAAGTTAACAATTAACAATGACTCTCATACAGAAATTAGTAATGTTGCACAAGGTATGACCTCTTAGACATTTGCACAGTGGTCACAAAGGTAGCTTAAAAATAAAGAGAGATTTGATATGGTGCAATATTTATGCAAAGGAGAAAGCCAAATTAATCAATATAAAGAAGGCAGCCCCAAAGATATTCGAAGAGAAATACAGACAAAGGCATCCAGATATGGAAAATTTTACAATAAAAAAATAATATCACAAAGATGGAACATAGAAAAGAAGATTAATTAATTTGTTGTTATGTATTTCTGCTTTTCACGGTTAGGGGTCGCCACAGCGGAACTCCGGTCCACTAATGATTGGCAGTAGATTTTTACGTGCCGAGTTGCCAGCCATGATGCCCAACCTTCAACAAAGGTACGCCCGTTCATGCATGTCTCCACACAGAGGACGCTCTAGCTGAGAATTGAACAGGACAACGTCTTACTGTGAGGCGACAACGCTACTGCAGCACCACCACTGAAGTTCAAAAGAAGATTAGTGAAGTAGAAGTTAAAAAAAATAGAAGTTAAAGTTATGGAGTGCCTGCAAAGTGAAGGATTTGGTGTAGAAGGTCTGTAACAGGTTATACCACCATATAATGGAATGAGTCCCCAAAATAAAGATTCACGTGAAGCTAGACAGCAAGGAAAGGAACAGGAAACTGTGGAAACTCTGATGCAGTCAATGATGAGGAGTGATAGGCCAGTGAGTTCCCATATGACAGAGTAACAGATAGCACAGGATGAAATTGAAGAGAAGGCGCCACAGGAAGATGCTATAGAACATTCTATAGAATGCCCACAGGAAATGGAAAACAAGGGATATGCCCTCAGTTTGGAAAAAAAATGAGCTAAGAGAAGAGTTGCTTGATTTAATAGGAGGAAAAAGGAGGTGGTATCACGGTGCTCTGTAAGAGCACGCTGAATGTCACTATTAACTCACCTCAACCACCTCAGATCTGTAATGCTGAAATACTTGCACTAAAACTACAAATAAACAAAGATAAAAGTATTAATCTAATTGTGACCTATATTCCCCCCGGGAATAACTCTGACACACTTGAGCACATCCTTAGCTGGCTATCAAACAACTATCCTCAAGAAACCATTATCCTAGGAGATGTTAATATAGACTGGACTCAATGCTCCTCAGAAGTCAACCCCACCCACATTAACTTACATGGATTCTGTCAGTTAATATCTTCCCCTACCCGAGTAGGTAATAATAATCAAAAAGAGAGTATCCTAGACTGGATCCTCATCAACAGTCAACCCCATACATATACGGCCGGGACCCTTCCAAACAGCCTTAGTGACCATCTCATCACCTTTATTATGAAAAAGAAGGTAATAAGCTCCACTCCGCCTATGTACAGGTCAGTCAGAAATAGGAAGCATTTTGACCTCACTAAATTCCTGATGGAACTTAAATCCTTTAATTGGGCATCCCTTAAGTATCTCCCCCTAGAGGAGGCAGTACTTCATTTTAATAGCACATTCCTAAACATACTTAACTCCCACACCCCAATGAGATCAATCAGAGTAAAAACAAGAATTGCACCCTGGCTAACAAAAAACACCATATCACTAATCAAAATTAGAAACAAAACCTGGAATATATGGCGTTTAACTAAATCAACCTCGGACCGCATAAAATTCCAACAACTAAGAAATGAGACCAAAAAAGCGACATTAGTTGACAAGAAAAATTACTATTGCCAACTCCAAAATAAACACCAAAACAACCCTCAAAAATTCTGGACTGGATTAAATAATCTTCTCCACCCAGGTAAATCCTCTACTCCTACCCCAAAAAAACTAAGTGACAAAACCCCTGAAGATGTAGCAAATTCCTTTAACAAATTCTTTACTGACACTATACAATCCCTAGCTAATCAATTACCGTCCACCAACTCCATTAAAATGGAAAACTTCCAACAGTCACAATCCACCTTTAAATTTCAACCTGTCTCTACTGCCTATATACGATCCTTACTGAAGAAACTAAAGCCAACTACTCTCTCTGCAGACCTTCTCCCAGCTGAATACTTACAGATAGCAGCAGATGCCATCGCGTACCCTATCTCGATACTTATCAATAGAACCATAGCAGAATCCACAATCCCATCAATATGGAAAATATCCCATGTCATACCTCTCCACAAAGGTGGCTTATCAACAGAACTATCAAATTATAGGCCCATAGCAATACTGTCACCATTGGCCAAAATCATGGAGAAGTGTATACACAAACAACTTCTTTACTATCTTACCCAGAACAATTTACTAACCAATTCACAACATGGTTTTAGACCCCACCATAGTACAACCACTGCTCTTCTCTCTTTTACTGACACTATCAATCACAACTGAAATGACAAAAAAATATCTTCAGCACTATTTCTTGACCTATCAAAGGCCTTCGATATGGTGAACCACCAGCTACTTCATCATACACTAGAAAATCTCCAACTAGACAAACAAGCTCTGGACTGGTTTCTTGGCTATCTCTTTGATAGGAAACAAGCCGTACTCTGGCAATCTAAGCTTTCTAACCTCCTACCTAATACCATAGGAGTACCCCAAGGATCTATACTGGGGCCTCTTCTTTTTACTATCTTCATAAATGACCTGTATAAGGCCATCCCTGAAGCCACCTGCATTCAATATGCAGACGACTCGACATTTGTCTGTGCTGATACATCTCCTGTCAACCTATTATCCAAAACTCAATCATGTTTCATGTCAGTAGAGAATTGGCTATTAGGACGTAAATTGATCCTGAATCCAAACAAAACCAAATTACTACTTTTCCACCCCACTCAAAAGACTACACCCCTATCCTTTTCTATCCAATCCAAAAATGGGACAATCATCTCCCCAGACTCCTATACCAAACTATTAGGAGTTTCCATAGATAACAAACTTAGATTTGATATCCATATCAATCAGACCATTAAAACCATTAATAAAAAACTCGGGTCACTATACCGAATCAAATCTTTTCTTACTCCAATAGCAAAAGTGACCATGGCCCACTCACATCTTCTCTCTACCCTCCTGTATGCCTCCCCTATGCTCACTAATCTCAACACAGCTGAACTAAATAAACTATCGCGCTGCTGTAATCAGATTGCTAGATTTGCAATGGGAATGCCTTACAGACCACACCACTATATTAACCTAAGAAACCTAGGTTGGATAGAATTCACTAACCTTCTACAGCAGACCCAACTTATTGAAGCATTTAAAATCCTGAACCAACCTGTCAAAACTCCAGCACTGAAAAATGTAATCAGACCCTACAATAATCTCAGTAGTTTGCGTTCCTCCAATAAGCTGCTAGTTCAAACAGTCAAAGCCAACAATGTAGGGGGTGACTCACTTTTTACCAATGCCATTGGTAAAATATGGAATTCCCTCCCTCCCAGCCTTTCCTGCATTTCCTCCCTATACCTTTTCAAAAAAAGGTTAAATCACCATCTAAAGTCACATTGGCTCTGTCAATGCTCAAGTCCTGACTAACCATTTCTCAGACAGGTATAGATCCCTTCCTAGAAGCATCCCCTCTTTCTTTCTTGTTTCTCTCTCCTCTTAACCAAAGTGATTAGCCTAGAAGGAGAACTGGTATGCTGGAATCTGTGTTTATATTTTTGTATCCCTGATATTGTATATGATAGACTATTTACACTTTACTGCATCTCCTTGTAGCATTTTCTATTATAGGAGATACATTTGTTTTTTTTTTCTTTTCTTTTTTTGTATTATCTCAATGCATTAACCTCTGTCACTGTGGAGCTTTTCTCCCCGGGCCTCCGCTGAAAATGGACATGTATCCAGTCGGACTATCCCGGTCAACAAATGTAAAATAAAATAAATAAATAAAATAAATAAATAAAATAGACATGGATAGATATATTAAAATCAATAAGAGAAATAGACTGCAGAAGGGCATTAAAACCCAAAAAGTCAGAAGTTTGATAAAACAAATGAATGCAGTAATTAGGACTGTTCATAGACATCCATGTCATATAACAGAAGTAAACAGGATATATTACTGTGCAGCTAAATTAATAACTGTTAAAGTTCTACCACAAGAACACAGGGTAGTGTGGGAAAGGAAGGGAGATATTGAATACCATCATGGAAGTATCAAATAGAGAAAACTATAAAGCAATTAAGACAAGAAGTGTCACTCTTAGACGACTATAGAAGAGGGAATAGATGAATAAAAATACTAAGAAAGATAAATGTGACTAGAGCAGTGTGCAGTATTGGAACAGACCAGGATCTATCATGCACTTTCACAAATAACAAACTAAAAATTTCAGCACAAGCAGAAAAACTTAGACGATACACAGATAAATATAAAGGAAAAGTACAAAAGAAACAATTAATTAATGACCCAAAAAAAGTTTTATAGAGAATTGGGAAATAGGGTAAAATTAATTGAAAGACAGCCAACAAAGAGGAAGCAGATACATTTTGGAGAAGTAT
This sequence comes from Protopterus annectens, assembly GCF_019279795.1. Lineage (NCBI taxonomy): Eukaryota > Metazoa > Chordata > Ceratodontiformes > Protopteridae > Protopterus > Protopterus annectens. Next base: position 948,809,418 of record NC_056728.1, read on the forward strand.
CTATGAAAATCCTGTGGAAGATAACAAAGATGCTAAATGGATAGAAGAAGTAAAAGAGAGAGAATAAGAAGTTTAAAGGTGCAGGATATGAAATGGGATGAAGTAACAGCCAGAGAAATTGAGACAAAGTTATGAAAAGCCTCTAATTGGAAAACCTGAGGCCCAGATGCAGTACCTAACTTTTGGTTAAAAGTATTAACATCTTTGCATGAGGTTTTTGCATGAGTAAGAACTATTTATATGCGCACCCTGAACAGACACCAACCTGGATAATAACAGGCAAAACAATGCTCCTTCTTAAAAGTGAACCTGCGAGCTACCCTAAAAATTATAAACCAATAACTTGCCTTCTGGCGACGTATAAACTATACACAGGAAATGACTCTGATAGAGTTTGTGGTCATTTAGAAGAAAACTCAATTATGGCAGTAGAACAAAAGGGTAATAAAAGAAAGTCATATGGAACAAAGGATCATTTGCTGTTAAAGTCATACTGGAGAACTATAAAAAGGGGAAGAATCTAAATATGGCATGGATTGACTATAAAAAACATTTGATAGCATCCCACATTCATGGATAAAAGAGTGCTTAAAAATGTATAAGACACACCCTATACTGATCGACTATATTACAGTGACCATGAAACAGTGGCAGACCACTTTGCAGTTAAGCCATGATAAAGGACAAATTATTATCCCAGGATAAAAATGCAAAGGAGGATATTGCAGGGTGACTCTTTGTCGCCATTGCTATTCTGCATTGCCATTAACTCGTTAAACTGTTTACTTAACAACTTAGGCCATGGCTACAATATGGCTCCTAAAAACAATAAAGTGTAATCTTATCTTCGCTTTGTCGATTTAAAACTGTATAGTTCATCAGATGAGGAACTGAAAGCACACCTGCAAGTTGTTAAAACTTTTTCAGATGATATAAGAATGTCATTTGGTCTTGATAAATAGGCACAAGCAGCCTTTAAAGCAGGAAAACTGCAGCACCAGAAAAACATCAGTTTGGAACAAGAATGTGATATAAAAGAACTTGAGCAAGAGAGACTGTATAAATATTTGGGAATTGATGAAGGATCATCAATAAAACATGAACAAATGCTATTACAATTTACTAAGGAATACTTTAGAAGATTTAAATTCATCCTGAAAACAGCGCTGACATCTAGGAACAAAATCCAAGCTATAAACAAATTTGTTTTTCCTGTCCTAACTTACAGTTTTGGATTGATTGACTGGCCCCAAAATGTATTAGATAGATTGGATAGCAAAACAAGAAGGATGCTCCATACTCACCAAACGATTTATAAAAACCACTGTATGCCAAGATTATATATTCCCAGTTCCGAAGGAGGGATGGGCCTCCTTGAAATTGATTACATGTATAAATCTGTAATCGTGGGACTCCACACATATCTACTGACCTTACAAGACCCAAATGTAGTGAAAGATTTGAAACATGAGGAGAATAAATGGATGACGCAGTGGTGCAGTGGCAGTGTTGTCGCCTCAAAGCAAGAGGTTCTCCGGTTCAATTCTTGGCTGAGGTGCCTTCTATGTGGAGTCTGCATGTCCTCCCTGCGTTCGTGTGGGTTTCCTCTGGGTGCTCCGGTTTCCTCCCACGTTACAAAGACATACATCTAGAGCATTTCTCCCCGGGCCTCCACTGAAAATTGGCTTTGTTCCAAGTCGGACTTTCCCAGTTAACAAATGTTAAATAAATAAATAAAATAAATAAATCTAAGATGACTTCTCTGCTTAATTTAGCAGAAGCATATTGGGGTCAAACAGGAATGGAAATCAAACCAGAAGTAGATAAAAATCAGGCAGCAAACAAATGTGCCAAAAACAAAAGAAAGAATATAAGGTGAAGGACCAGATGAAAAGGCAAGAAATGTGGAAAAAGCATAAATACAGTTGCAAGTATAGAAGACTTACAGAAGAACCTCATGTTGATCAGGAATGAATGCAGGAATGGTTAAGGAGAGGCGAATTCAAACCAAGAGATGAAAGGTTAATATTGGCAGCCCAAGAGAGTGGGCTACGTACACTCTGGTTTACAAAGTCCATTGAACTTGTGGGAGAACCAGACAAATGTAGGTTTTGTAAAACTGAATTGGAAACAGTCGCTCACCTAGTTGCTGGTTGCGACATACTAATGGCAGAAGGACTGTATACTGAAAGGCATAATAATGTGACAAGACTGTTGCACTGGGGAATATGCAAACATTATGGTGTTGAAGTGGCTGAAAAACACTGCAAACATGAGCCACAAAGCATTACAGAAAATGAAGAAGTCTACATCACATGGGACTATCCATTACCAACAGTTCAAAAGATAGATGCTAGAGAACCAGATATAGTGGTCCAAGAAAAGAAGACAAAAGTAGCATTGATCATTAAAATTGCTACACCCAGTGACTACAGTGCCTTGCATACAGAGGGACACAAAGTAAAAAAATATCAGGATCTGCAGGCAGAAATGAGAGCAATGTGGAAGAAAGCTACCCAGATAGTTCCAGTAGTAGTTGGGGTAATGGGTCTTATTAAAAAAGAATCTACAATCATATTTAGATACATTACCAATCCATGTAACTCCATACAAATTGCAGAAGGAGTCATTACTGGGGACATTGCAGATGCTGTGAAGAGCATTTCTGGCTGACACCAAAGATTGAAACAATACTAATTTCATGAACTTTAATCGTACTTTCACTTAGGAATGGGGCCCATTCCCGTCAGGGTATTAGAAACCCAAAAGATTTGGAGAAATTTTAAAAAGTAGTTTAATCTTAAGAGGATGTCACCAAAATAAGGAAATGAAGGATTGTGCCCAAAGAACTTTGCTCACATGATGATGATCCAGTTTACTACAGTGAGTTTCTTCCTGTACACCATAACACACCATAACAACTGTTGGTTGCAGAAACCAAGTATGTAAACAACACACACAAATACATATATAACCATCAATTACAGCATCTTGCATGACTTTACACCTCAGATATCAGCTTTAGAACACATCAGTGAATATATTCATAAATAACGGGTCAAACATGTAGCTCCGCTCACTGCTGTCAAAGCCATCCAGTGGAGCCCACAGCAAATTCCATCTGCCCAATCAACTTCATATTTAAAATCAGAGACAAATTCAAAAAAACATGAGGAAATTTCAGATATTTTCCTTGTATACTTAGAAAGTTGCTAGAATAGTGTGTTTTGCATTAACAAGCATTTTGTGAAGGATAAGAAGTCTGGAATTCATTCATGCCATTATTTAATGACTGCAATTTAAAACAGTTTGTCAGAAAGCCACACGTTTTACAAGAAATAAACAAAAGTACCCCTCAACTTCTTTGGTCAAGAATTCTGAAAAAAAAACAAAGATAAAGACACAAATTTCAAATACCATTTTTCATTTATTTATTTCCCAACAGGTAAATTTTCTGTACAAAGTGTCCCTTTGCAAGGATCACCCAGAAGCAGTGAGTGACTTACTCAAAGGCACACAATAGGTAGATCGAGGTGGAAAGCTTCAAGCCCTGTAGTTTTGACTATAGTAAGCAGTTTTTTAGTAGCTTAGAGACCTAACCGACAATTAACTTGAAATGCATTTGCTGAACTATAGCTATGTAACTTTAATCTAGCATTATTGACTGTTACTCTCAGTGATTTATCTTAAAATGAACACATTAAGGAAGGTCTGAGTTGTTAATAAACTGCTTCCTGTAGACAATGGTACAGAGTTTGATTCTTCCTTGCTCCATTTGCCCACTGTGTGACTTTGAGAAAATCTGTTAGGTTAATAGATTGTTACTAGGCTAAGCCTAGCCAAGTTTTCCCGAAAGAATAATGATGTCCTGTATCCAAGGAGGACATTGAGGGTCAGGCATTTATCAGCTCCCACTATGCACAAGGGACATGGGTGTCAGGCCCTGTATAAATTTCCCATTCCCCATCCACTGGTGTAGGTTGTGCTTAAACTGGGTAATAGACAAACTCAGCTTCACAAGGATGGAAATCTTGTTCCATAGGAGGGGCAGTCTCTGGGACACATATCTGTCTCTACAGCATGTTCTAAGTCACAGACAAAATTCAGGTCCTTAGACCTTGTATTTCTGGTACAGCTTGACTTACAAATATGTAGGAGATTCATAAGTGTGGGACTGCATATGCCTTGTAAGCCAGTCATATATCAGTATTCAGCAATCTATAGGTGACTGAGTAGAGGGAAGGGGCTTTAAGGTGGTCTGCATAAGACATGTTTGTTCTACCTTGTATTCTTAACCAGTCAATGCTCCTGGGACTTGGTAGTTGAATAAACGTATGTATTTTCAGAGCAATAACTAGGACACTGTAATGATTGGTATTACTAATTAATTGTAATCCCCAGTGATTTTCCTTAACTGACCTAAATGCTCTATAATCCTTCTGGAGGCACTCCAGGGCAGTAATCATGTTGGAAAACAAACATATGTGTGCACGTCTGCAGGCACACACATACGCACACACACACTCACACATCCCTTCCTTTGATCTCTTGATTCATTCAGTGATTGCTGAGGCAGTGCTAGTGGTAAAACAAATCTCCAACTTGTGGGAGTGCACAAATCTCCGGATGCAGATAAACCATCTTGCTAAAGTACGAGTCATGAAATGCTAATCTCATGCTCACAGAAAAAAATCATCATCATCCTGATTAGAAGAAATCCTGCAGATGTTGCTTCATCTTGCTTGGAAGAAAGTATGTGTCAGAGAGTGCTAAAAACATGGATGCAAATGAGAAAGTGCATACATTCAGACATTGCTTCTGGTTCTGAATACTCTGTCCAGCTTGTTTGGAAGATCTGAAGCTTCCATTCTTTGGATGGAGTGTTTTTCTTTTTCCTCTTTTTTTTTTTTTTTTTTTTTTTTTGTTCAGTTTTGTTATGAGCAGGTAAGGGTCACCCCAGCCACCACCAGGTCATAGGCAGCTCTGCCTAGTTCACCTTGCAATGGATCCAGGCCTGAGGGCTGAGTTTTAAGCATGTCTGGAAAAAGGCTGGACCAAGGCACAAAGATGAAAGCAAGGGTCAAGTCCAGGAGAAAGACAATTGTAAACAGCTTAGATAACATGAATAGTGCCTCCTTTCTAAAGATTTAGTGTCTTTCTGAGTTCCTACACTGACCCAAGTCAAATGTATGACATACAGCTATTAAACGATGAAGTTGTTATAAAGAAATATCTACCTCCTCGGGAAAAGATCTCTCCACACACCCTTTAGACCTACCTCTCCATTTAACACCTCCTGTGTCTGAACATGAATCTCCATACCAAGTTTGATTCAGTCTAAATGAGTATCACAGACCACAACAGGATATCCCCTGTCATAACTCAGTGTGCATCCTTGGCAGAACACTCCAAACTCTTGTAAAACTACACAAATGCTGATTGATGTTGGGAACAAATAAAGACACAGCCACCCTCTTGTCATTTGAGGTACACAGTTTCCTAGATGTTAGTCTATTCTAATCCTTTAATGGGTTTATAAGGCTCCAACCCAAGTTGCAGTATACTAACAATGAAACACCCATCATGGACAATGAAGCCAAACTTCTAAGTATATGACCCTGTTATAAATTATAAAAGCACTTAACATACCTTGTCATTAATTTCAAGTAAAACAGCATTATCTACTTTGTCTCCTGGGAACCTGTTTTGAATGTGCCTCTTATATGGGGAATTTAAACTGGTAACAATGAAAGTTTAATATGAAACCTTTAAACCAGCAGACCCGCACACTCTCTCTCACACACACAAATATTAATATTAATAAAACAAGTAAAAAATCCGTAGTAAAGAATGTATAAACTACGCGTCCATAAAAGGGATATGTTGCTGTCTCTTCCAAGGCATGGACCTCAGACCCCACCACTGATTATTTCAAGGCATGTTCACAGACTCCACAGCTGATTATTCCAAGGCATGTTCCCAAATTCCACTGCTTGCTCAATCAAGACATGATGCAAACGAAGTCTGCTACACCATTCTGCTGGGTATTCCATGTCATGATTTCCAGGACAGAGGTTTTAAACAAACCTGCAAGGATGATAGGAAACTCAGTGGCTACAGATTTAAAAAAGCAGATTATTAATTTAAAGTTTTGTTTCAGGAGCTGACGGTAGTGACACAGTGACACAGTGGATGGACTGGCTACTTCAGAGCAAGAGGTTCCTCAGTTTGATTCTTAGCAGGGGTGCTTTCTGTATGAAATCTGCATGGCCTGCCTGTGTTCATGTGGGATTCCTGTGGGTGCTCTGGTTTCCTCTCACATTCCAAAGACATTTAGTAGGTGGATCGGGCACTCTGAATTAGCCATAGGTGTGAGCATGCATGTGAGTGTGTAGCGTGGAAGAAGTACAGCGGCAGGGCTAACCACCCAGCAGTGTAAATCATAGCTCTAGATGATTGTCACTGTTAAAGTGACACCCCAACTCCATGTGCAAAAAAAGGTGAAAAAGGGGTTGTGGATGGATGGATAGATGTTATTTTTTTTAATGATGTCATATTACTATTAATCATATATGGGCCTTTAATCATTTTGGTTAAGCCTAGTAACATACTTTTATTGTAGTATATTTCTGTGGCCTATAATTACATGATAACAGAAATGTATATTTCTTTAAGCTAAAATGTAGGCCTAACTGCTTTATCCAGGTATTAATCTTGTTCAAATATGCATATCATTTGTCTACCAAATCACAGCCCCTACCTTTCTATCATCTGCTTATTTCAAGGCCAGGGATACAGTTGTTACCAGAAAGGATGCAAAATCATATTAAAGAGAATGGATCTCAGTATCAGACATTGAAAAACGCCTACTTTTACCTTTGTTCATTAAGAATAGGTACCCAGTAAGACCACTCTTAGTAACCAGTTATTCAGCCATTGCTCAGTACATCACATGATGTATTTTTGTTGAAGTTAAATAAGCCATTGATTATGCCAAATGTGTCACTGTGTCAAAAGCTTTTGCAAAGTCAATATAAACTGCCAGTTCTTTGAGACACTAATCTAATGTGAGTCAGATGGGCTCATAGGTGACTCCATGTTGTGATATTTAAAAATAGCACAAAGTATTACAGTCTGTTAGAGTAGCACCGTCAGACTTCTGTTGAAACACTTACTAGTGACTGATGTAAGGTTGTTGGGTCTCTAATAACACCTGAGAGCTACCCTATCCCTTTATAAATGGAACAACACTGATCAATGTCCACTCAGGTGAAACTGTACCTTCCTAAAGTAAAAATAACACTAAAGGAGATGTTATGCTGTCATTTAAAAGGTAAATGAAATCATTAAAGACAGGATCTGGTACTGTACATGAGGTCACTGGACAAATATATGTTTATGCATGTTATTTATCTACAAAGTGAAATATTAAGATGAAGTCCCCACAGAAAAATGGTGATTTCCAAGTTTTTTAAAGAGCAGTCTCATTAATCCAAGTGCCTTATTTCTGCAGCTTTAGTCTGCCCACTAGAGAAATGAAGGTTTTGCATTGCTAGCCCTCTGCCCTTTAAAAGATCATCCTGTGAAAAGGAAATGACAGTTTATGGTGAAGGAAAGAAACCTTTTATATTTTTCCATCATTAAATGCAAGTCTAAGAGGTAATGTGGCTATGTCAGAATGTTGGTTTTGTAATATAATGCTTTTACATCAGGGAAGTCTTTTATTTTCTCATAATGGCAACTGAAAAGTCCTGGAATAGCTTCACTTGCTGTCTCACCAGTAGAATGAACTGCCTTTCTCTGGATTTTCTAAACAGAAGCTTTCTGTCAGAATAATTCAATAACTTAAGAATTATTTGCCCGGGAATTGTGCCACCCATCTTGTGTAGTCCCCATGTGTGTGTTGTACCATCTCTAGAATTATTCGTTTAGCAATTGTAAATGCAATATTTTCAGCAGTTTAGGCTGTTGAACACAGGAATGAGAACTGCTGCAACTGGTTTGCTCATTTCAGCTAAAAGGCTACAAAGATTTTGTCCAGAAGAATGAATGCGACCAGAGGGTAGATGGAAGAGATGGGCTAGATGGTCAGCTTAAGGGTCTTGCTGGCAGAGTGGATAGTGTTGTCACTTCACAGCAAGAGGTTCCCTGGTTCAGTTCTTGGCTGGGGTGTATTGTGTGTGGATTCTTCATGTCCTCCCTGTGTTCATTTGGGTTTCCTCTGGGTACCCCAGTTTCCTCCCGCATTCCAAAGACTTGCAGTAGGTGGATTGGACACTCTAAATTGGCCATAGGTGTAAGTTGACATGCGAGTGTGTAGTGTGGAAGAAGTAACATGGCAGGGCTAGCCACCTAGTGGTGTAAACCTTAGCTCTAGATGATTGTCACTGGTGAAGTGACACCCCAACCTCATGTGCAGAAATGGAAAAAAAAAAGTTTGTGGATGTATGGAATGGATGGGCCTTGTTTCACTTTTGTCTTGAGTGATGTGAGCTGTGAATCTGAGATTTTGCTGGAACTAGATTTCACTCCTTTCTTTAGTCCCTATAAACACCAAGAGAAGTGTTTTATTTATCTAAATTATTGTTTAACATATGAGGCAACAGGTTGTTGTTGTTGTTGATTTCAGTGCATATTGCTAATTGTGGTGGGCAGCCCAGACTGCCCCAACAGAATATGCCAGTAGCAGGGGAAGCTACTAGTCCAGGTACACATCCAGGACCTAGGGTTAAATGTTTTGAGTGCAACCAGTGGGGCCACGTGGCATATAGATGTCCACTGAGGCAAGGTGGGGAACAAAAGGTGAGAGAGCCAGTAAGTGGGAATGACAAAATGCCAATAGTAGGTTGTCTTGAGACAACAGGGGTACCAAACTACCATCCTGCAGATGTCCTGATAGTGAAATTTTTGATGAGACAGTACCATGTGTTTATGCATTTACAAGCAGTCAGGCTTGGAGACAAGCATGTGGGTCTGGTAGCCTGGGGAAGACCCAGACAGATGGCAAATTTGCAGCCAGGACTGGTGAGGTGGTTGCTTCAGGGAGGGGGCTACCCGGTAGCAGTGAGACTGAAGGTGAGCCACAGCTGCTTGTGGGTACTGCTGTTCGCTTGGACAAATTTACTGCAAGGACAGAGGTCAGTAGTAGTACCCAGGCTGACAGTGAAGCACCGCTGTCAGAGGATGCCAGAATTCCTGTGGTAGGGGGGCTGGGAAGGGTTACAAAGAGAGAGTTGAGACAGGCTCAGCTCTCAGACCCTACATTACAAGGCCTGAGGTAGGTGGCTAGTGAAGCACCTGACTCTTAAGGGAAGGGGGAATCTGTATACTGGGACAAAGGGTTACTGTATAGAGAGTGGACCCCTGAGGGAGGGCTAGAGGGTGAGAGAATACAGCAGTTGGTAGTGCCTAGAACCTACCAGCTGGAACTTCTAGCCATAGACCATGATATTCCCTTTGTAGGTCATATGGGCATAAAATGTACAAAGAGATGTATTATGGGCAACTTTTATTGGTCTGGGATTTCCAGAGATGTAACACGGTACTACAGGACCTGTGAGCAGTGCCAAAAAGTAGGCAAAGCAGGAGACAAGGTGAAAGCTCCTTTGATGCCTTTGCCTGTGATTGAAGAGCCCTTTCAGAGGGTAGCTATGGATATTGTGGAGCCTCTGAGTACTCCAAGTGCCACAGGGAAAAAGTATCTCCTACTGGTAGTAGATTATGCTACAAGATACTCTCAGGCAGTGGCTTTGTCCTCCGTTGAGGAAGAAAAAGGTGGCAAATGCTTTGTTAGAGATTTTCAGCAGGGTAGGTTTCCAAAAAGAAATACTGACTGAGATAGGTGCCAATTTCATGTCAGACCCGCTAGCTAGTCTGTGGAAGTACTGTGGGATGAAGCACCTAAAGACCACCCCCTACCATCCCCAGACTAATGGTCTTGTTGAGAGGTTAAACTTTACACTCAAGTCCATGCTATGGGCATTTGCAGACCAGTTTAAGAGGGAGTAAGACAAACATTTGACCCATCTGTTGTTTGCCTACAGAGAGGTTCCCCAGGAATCCACAGGTTTTTCACCCTTTGAGATTTTGTTTTGGCATAGGTTGAGGGGGGCCTCTAGATTTAATTTGAGATGAGTGGGAGGGTGAGTGTGAATCTCACAAGGAGTCTGTTGTGGCATATGTCCTAAACCTCAGGACAAGGCTCAGGGAAGTCATGGGCTTGGCCCAGGAAAACCTGGCAGAAGCCTATCAAGAGAAAAAGATCTGGTATGACAGGAATGCTCGAGCTAGAGAGTATGCTGTAGGGCAGTAGGTAGTGGTTCTCATTCCTGTCAGACACAACAAGCTGCAAGCAGCTTGGGAGGGATGCTACAAGGTGGTAAGGAAGGTCAGTGATGTTAACTACATGGTAGAACTCCTAGGCAGGAGATAGGGGCACAAATTGTACCATGTTAGCATGATGAAACCTTACCATGATAGGGAGGCCATTGTGCTGAGTATTTGCAGTGGATTGCAGGAGTCTGAGGGAGATCTGGTGACAGATCTTCTTAGTGAGGCTCGGACTGACACCACAGTGGAAGGGGTAACAATGTTCCAGCAGCTATCTCCTACCCAGGTTTGAGAAATCTGAGCAGGGTTACAGGGGTTTGGGGACATGTTCACTGGATAATTAGGGTTCACCCACCTGGTGCAACACCAGCTGGATACTGGACCCCAAAGGTCCATTAGGCAGGCCCCTTATAGGGTGCCTGAGAGAGTCAGACAGACTCTGATGGAGGAGATACAGGAAATGTTGGAACTAGGGGTAATTCAGGAGTCCAACAGCCCCTGGGCCACCCCAGTGGGGCTGGTGCCAAAGAAGGATGGCAGAACCAGGTTCTGTGTGGCCTACATGAAATTAAATAGTCACACAGAGTCAGATGCTTACCCCATGCCTAGGACATATGAAGCCTTAGAGCAGCTGGGTGGGGCTAAGTATCGTACCACCATTGATCTTACCAAGGGTTACTGGCAGGTGCCCTTGACTCTCAGTGCTAGAGAGAGGTCAGCCTTTGTGATTCCTTTTGGCTTGTATGAGTTCACAAATATACCCTTTGGGATGAAAAATGCACCAGCAACTTTCCAGAGGCTGGTAGATCATACCCTAGCAGGAGCAGGAGATTTTGCCCTTGCTTACCTAGAAGATATTGCCATCTACAGACATTCCTGGCAGGAGCACCTTCAGCATGTCAGGGAGGTGCTAGGCTGACTACAGATGGCAGGGTTGACCATTAAGCTCAGCAAATGTCAGGTGGGTATGGCAGAGGTCTCCTACCTGGGACATAGAGTGGGGAGTGGAAAAATCAGGCCAGAACCTGTCAAAATGGAAGCCATTCAGGCATGGCCTGCACCTGTTACCAAAAGGCAGGTGAGGGCATTCTTAGGGACTGCAGGATACTGCAGAATGTTTGTCCCCAGTTATAGTACCATAGCTGCTCCCCTCACAGACCTAAGAAGGAAAAACAGGCCAGATAAGGTAGTGTGGACCCCATCATGTGAGCAGGTATTCCAGAAGCTTAAAGAAGGTTTGGGAGGACCCCTGTGTTAGCCAGTCCAGATTACAGCAAAGAATTTGTTGTGCAGGTGGATGCTTCGAACCATGGGGTGGGGCCTATACTTAGCCAGATTTCTTCAGTGGCAGAAGACCACCCAATGGTTTATCTCAGTTGTAGGCTGCAACCCAGGATGGAATGCTATGCAGCTGTAGAAAAGGAATGTCTAACCATAGTGTGGGCACTGCAGAAACTTCTGCCTTATCTGTATAGCTTCATAGGTTCATAAGTGTGTACTAGGCAAATGACCATGTGGCCTTTACAAGCCTAGTCATAGGATTATCCTGGCATCATGCCTCCTGACCTTAGTTCCCAGTGCATCTCTCGAGTAGAGCCACTGAAGTTATCTTCCCATCCAGTCATCAAGATTTCTCTTGAAGAGGGTCAGTGAGGTGCTCTGCTTGACATGTATGGGAAGTGTATTCCATAGCATTGGCAGTCTCTGAGTTATGAACCTGTTCCTCCAGTACATTCTGTTGATTGTGGTAATGAGGTTGAGGTCTCTGGAGTGTGTGGTGTGGAGGGATTGGGATTTCTTTAGATGTAGCATTTCAAACAGAGCTGGGACAGACATGGCATTGTAAGTCAAGCAGAGATCGCCTCTAAGTAGGTGATATGATGCAGAGAATAGTTGGAGTTTTTTGAGTCTGTCCATATAGGACAAGTGTTTAAGGCCTAGGATCCTCTTTGTGAGGTACTTTTGTGGCCTCTCCAGTTGTTGCAGGTGTCTAGTCAGGCACATGCCAAATGGGGCATTATACTTGATGATTGGCCTAATGAGGGAAGAGTAGAGGAAGACGATGGTCTCTGTCTTCCTGGATGCAAAACCCTTAGTAATGAGATGTGCCACATAGAAGGACTTTCTGACCACAGTGGCAATGTGGTGATCAAAAGAGAGGTTGCTGACAACCTGTGTTCCCAGATCTCTTTTAATGCCTTCTGTGTTCAGTGGACTACCATCGATGTGCTTATTCATGGGAACCGGGTTTTTCCCAAAGGGGATGACGACACTTTTTTTGGCATTGAGCTTAAGGCCATGGTTTTGATACCAGTCGTTGGTCTCAGTGAGGCCATTCTGTAGGATGTCAGCATCACTTGGGGAGTTAATAATGGCTCCCAACTTGCAGTCATCTGCGAACTTTGTCAGCCAGAGTCTCTTCGTGTTGGCCTGGACTTCAGAGAAGTAGATACCAAACAAGACTACTACCATTTGAGCATAGAGTCTCTCCTTATTGCTGTAGTAGTTGCAGCACCAGTTGTTTTGTGTGTTGAGGGGGCTCCACTAAACTGCTCTTAGTTTATGCCTTCACTCAGTTCTTCTTCTACACTGTACACCTAGCCTAGCTATGAACAGTATAGCCACAGCACTTAGGCCAAAGTGAATCCCAGACTCAGCTGGACAAAATGGAAGGTAAATCTGTTTGCCGTCTGATATCAGCATATATCAGTCTGTATTCTCAGGCAGTATACAAACTGCCATATCCTTGCAGACAGTGAACTTGTGCTTGACATGAATACTTCAGTACAATCTGCAGGCATCCCACTCACCCAGTAATACAGGATGTCAGCAGAGCAGCATAGAACCCACATTACAACTGTGACATAGTTGAATGACAGCTAAGGATACGGCTTCCATTAGTAGTAAAGCATAGCTCACTGTAGGATGATTTAGTTGTCAAAGATGCTGCAAGAACAGGACAGCAAGTGAGGTGTAGCAGTTTGAAAATAAGTAGGTTGGACAGGTGTCTATACAACTCTTATTCTAACAGAAATACACTATGCTCTCTCATAGGAACATCAGTCATTAAAGTCTTAGTGTCCTTTGAGATCTGTGGAGTTCAGAGGTAAATACATTTGTGTCAGCTCTTGTTTAATAGAAGTAAAAATGCAATGTTATATATGCCAGTGAGTAGAATCAAAGGAAATACCTATTAGCAGGTGTATCCCTAGGGAAAGCAAGATACGAATAAGATCAGAGGTTTTATTCACCCAAAAGGTTAATTAGTTGTTACAACAATGAACTTCAGGAATGCAGGAGCTGTCCACCACCTGCAACAGATAGACATCTGCATCTAGAAATCTAGCAGGTAGAGGGCATGCTAAAGTGGATAAAGGGGTTGTTTTTCAGTTCTTCGGATGGACACAGTGTAATATGGAAATAGGACAGATAAGAGAAAGTGACATGACTAGTTGTTGGAAATGGGATTGATTTTAGGAACTTTTGATTTCTGTAGGGGATATTTGTACCCTGGTATAAAGTGCCATAGGCTCCAATAGACTGTACCTTTTTATGTTGAAATTTTGTTAATCTTCTGCATTTAATTATGGTTCAAAGACCCTTTTTTGTCATAATCCACTCGAAAAGGACAAAGATAAGGCAATCTCTAGGGACAATTTAGAGATGTCCTTCCTCAGCATAATTTTGCTATTTGGTATGAAACCACAGCATCCCAAGAAACCAACACTTGCACATGAAAAATGTCCTACTTATATACAGAGAGTAAGCAGAGGTCACAATTGGACCTCAAGTCCTGGAACTGTGAAGGGGAGGAGACAGGACTACTGGGTAATTACACAGCATATCATAAACAGCACCAGTAACATTCCCCATGAATAAATATACAGAGTATCTGAACAATTAATTTATTAAGTAATGCTAAAACATATAGACCATGGAGGAGCTTGATTAAAATCTCATGCAGTCTCTCTCATCATGATTTATTGTCTTTATTCTTTAGCTATTATTGGGTGACTTCAGTTCACTAGACAGAGCCAGTCTGCTGTCAAAAATGAGACAACCCATTTTTTTTTCCATTATTCCAAGTCAGAGTTGAAAAAATTCATAAATGAGGAATTTTGAGTGTCAGGTGTGTGTTTTGGTTACTGATAAGACAGCAGCTGCACAGAGTTATGGTTGTATATTTGTTACTAGTAAGCACTGTGAGTATCAGTGAAACTTGAACAGACCCGGCCTGTCCAGTACTGATAAAAACAGCTTTACAATCCATTCTTTTCTAAAGGATATTTCTTTTATGAGTGAACATAACTAGGAAACAAAAAGAAACTGAATGCTAAAAAACTCTGGCACACACTTACACTGCCCTTAAAATTAAACCCTTGTCTTCAATTCATAAGGTTGGGTGAGGCAAAATAAAATGTCTACAGCACATAAATGAGGTGTTCTTTGTATACCAATATGTCTGACTATAAATGACAGTTATGTAACTGAATTAAACTGAAAAGTTTAACAGTTTGTTAGTTTTAAATCATATGTTAATTTTTACTTTGTTTATTAAAGCATCTCACAGAGAAATACTTCAGCAGACATTTATTAATGCTCAACAAATTAGGAAAAAAAGCAATGCTTTCATCTGGTGGCACTGAGAAGTAAAGTGCAACATATTTCTTATCTTGAATAACTGTTGTGATCCAGGGTCAGAAATACCTTGAAAATACTTGAAGGGTAAAATATTTTTAATAAGGAATGAGATAGCATGGTGGAAATTTTGAAGTGAAAGGTATAGAAGGAAAGTGTTATTCATTGAAGTAAATCACTCTTTGAATGTCCTATGGTAAAGAATGTGGTCACACTGTGTCTGACAGATGTTATTAATCTGAAGGAAAACATGAAAGACACATGCTGTTTCTCACCATACCCTTCTGTATTGCGTTTGGAAGTCATCTGTCAGCAGGACTAACCAGAGGAAGGAATGGGAAAGGACAGACGTGTGAAATTAAGTAGCTTGGAATTGTGGACTATTTTGACAGCAGGACTACTCTTTGACAAACCCAGAGAAGAATTGGAGACCTGTTGTGGACATTATTGCAGGGCTTTGGGGTAGTGTTGGGGATAAATATAATGATGACTTATATTAATCTGTTCATTGCCAGGCTTTTGAGAATGTAATAAAGAGTAATGGTCAATTGGGAGGACATGAAGTACATGGAAAGCAGGAGATGTGTATACGGTCATTTACGAATAGAGTTGAATTCGAGCAGTTGAGAGAATAGAAACAGAAGAGAAAAGATCAGAGTATTTGAAGTAGACACTTATGGCACAAATCAAAATCATCAAAGCCGTATCGGAGCTTATATCAGGTTGGGGTTGAAAGCCGGACATATTTGAAGGGTGTATGTATGTCAGGAGAAGCAACCTAAATGAAGCAGAAAGGAAGCGCCATGGTTAAAAGATGGAATCATGGATATACTTGGCCTGAAGGAATATTTGCTGTGATTAATTTCAAGGAAGTTCTACCACTTCCGCTTGATAGTACCAAAGATGGTCCTATGTGAGTACAATTTAAATGACAGGAGGGGAGTAAGATTTGTGCAAATATGTCTTAGAGATGGAAAATGGAATGAGTGAACTGAGAATGGAGTTCAGAATCTGGATACAATAAGGGTGCTGAGCATGTACCTGAAGAATCTAAGGAATTGTGCCAAAGTAAAGTTTGACAAGATTGTGTTGTCAGTTGAGAATGTCAGCTAATGGAACAGTCACTTTTTAAGTCAGAAAATAAGGTCATAAGTGAAGAAGGCTTGAGGGAGTGGAAATAGAAAGGTGTAGCATGTATTTTGAAGAAAGACTGACATTTTGTAATGTTCCAGAACTTGGTAGTAGAATATATATTAAGCAAATGGGAATTCCGGAGATAATTGTAGGTGATGGGTGTGCATGTCTGGCTGGGATAGGACTGTTGAATGTATCAGGCTGAGAAGGGTGAATAAGTAATATGACATGGAGTATAGTATGTATGAGGAAGGTATGCTTTTACAGGCAGATGATGGAGCAAAACGGAGATCCTCCAGTGGATGTGAAGAAGGAATAGCAGGGAAAGGTGCTGTGAGAAGTAGAGCAAGATAAGAAGAGGAGGTAGAACAGAGTGAAGTGGGTGAGTGTGATGAAACAGAAGTAGGGATGCATGACTAAAACTGTTGTTTAGGTAGTACAGTACCTCAAAAGATATGAAAAGGATGGACACTGAGATAAGGAGGATGTTAAGGGGTCCATGCAGAATTATCTCCTACTCTCTATACATGTCTTACAGCATGATTGCTTTGGATGGGAGCCCTGAGAAGATAAACAGTAATATTTTGATTTTCTGCTTGAAAAAATGGACTTGCTGGTATTGGAGATGGTGAGGACTGGGGACTTTGGGAAGTCCAAAAAGTGATGCATGGAGATGGCTGTATAGAAGGATATGTTTGCATTTTCCAGGAAGCAAAAAATACAAGATACAGTGAGTGAAGAAGAATTGGAAAGGAAATAATGGAGGCAGGAGGTGAACATCAAGTTGTAGGCAGACAGTTCACTAGGTAGCAGCTCACCAGTGAATGAGGTGAGCAGTCAAATGCAATCTTGCAGACAAGAATGGATAGCTAAGTGGTGGAGAGAGGTGGGTATGTATGTGTAGCAGTAAGGGTGGAGTCTTGTAGGAGATGGGGTCATGTAATGGAAGGGTTAAGCCTGAAGTGCCCATAGGGGAAAATGTAGATGACCATGAACTAGGAAGTGCTGTCAAGAATCATGTACCAGAAGTTTCCAAACTGAATAGATCCTTAGAGAATGCCAGCCAATGCAGCATTCTGTACTTTTAACTGCTTTGTTTTTTTAAGTACTTGTTCACTAATTCCAAATTTTCCCCGCACCTTTCCTTCCATGGATGATCTTCACTCATAATCAGCATATAATCTTTAATCACCTGGCCACTGTCCCTTATTGAAGACCCATTTATCTGCACTGGTGTTTTCCCTGTTATGAGATATACTTCTTATTTCATATACCTAGACCTAGCATCCCCATTGAATTTAAAACTTTATACCCTATCTGTTATGGCACTGGTTTTCCATTTTTACAGGAAAAAAAAAAACAGAAAATCTTGAACATGGAATATTTGAATCTTTGGGGAAAAAAGGAAGCTTTGCGTTGAATTTATCAGTTAGAGTAAACTACTCATTTATCTCAATCTGTATGTCTTATTATACTTTGTACTTGCAGTAGCTTGCTTTTTTGAGTGTTCTTTGCTTTGTTTTAAATTTGTATGTATATAGATAGACGTAAACGTTTAATGAAATCATGGTAATGATTGGAAAGTAGATGGAAAAATCAACAACAGGGTTTGTGAACATATTGATGCATGGTGAAGAGTCTGTGTGCTGTTATATGGCATACTAAAGCACTCTGCAATTCATGAAGGCTGATACTCAAGGTAAGAACTTGTATGTGGTCTTATCCCATTATTACAACTCTTACTACACTTTTCGGCCACCAAACCAAAACCGAAACACTAAAGGTGGAGGAGTGTCCATATTCATCAAGGATATTCACACCTCCAGGCTAGTTCCCCAACACAATGCATCTGAAATTCTCCAGGTGCAACTAACACTAGGTAAGACTGCAATCCAAATTGTAGCTTGCTATAGATCCCCCACCATGCCCCAAGATTCTCACTACACCTTTCTAAACATGCTGGACAATATTAAGATACAACCAAGCACCCTAATACTGGTTGATTTCAACTACCCTGCCATTAACTGTGAAAACTACTCGGGTACCAACACCTTTCCTCAACGGTTCTTGGAATTCATAAATTCCAATGCCCTGGATTAACTAATCCATTGTCCCACCAGGGGCTCCAATATCCTAGACCTGGTCATTACCAACATTGGAGAAGGATGCTCCACACCAGTGGTCACCCACTCATTTGTCAGGTCTGACCATAAGCTAATAACCCTTGACATCCACATCCCACCCCCAGTAAGGAAACCTGCATAAAAAACTTCTCCAAAGCCAACTTCATGCGACTCAAATCAGAAGTGATAAACTTCATGACACCCATGCTGACGGGAGCTTAAAGTTCAACTGCTGAATCCTACACTAAGGCACTGTATGAGCACATCCACTCGTGCATGAATAGTGACATCCCAAATAGAACCAAGATGCTCTCCTCCAAAAAAAGGAAGCCAAGCTGCCATAAACAAACTATACAATAGAAGGAAGAAACTGTTGCAGAAAAGAGGAGAATCCCAGGATGCAAAACACTCCCTTAACAGCCTCAGTAAGAAGCTGAGATCCCTCATAAAATCCTCCAAAGCTAGTTATGAAAATAAAATTGCCAAAGATTCCAAAGACAACCACAAGGCATTCTATAGTTATGTCAAGAATCTAAATGGCAATGCTCAGATCTGCTCTGAGCTACAACAGAATGGCATTACATATACTGATCCCAAGGATATTGCCAATATCCTGGCAAATCGATTTAGTGCCAACTTCACCCCTCTCTCACCCCCTAAAATGCCCATCTCAGTACCAAAAGAGTGCCAAATTCCAGTAATCATGGCCACACAGGTAGAAACCACACAATCCAAAGCTAAGAATACAGCATCCATGATACCAGATGACATCCCGGGCTGTGTACTACATGACCTACAAAATGAACTGGCACCTCACCTAAATGTCATGTTAAATCATAGTCTCACCTCAGGCTTTATGCCCACTGCGTGGCACACAGCTACAGTTATCCCACTCCACAAGGGGGGATCCACCTTGGATCCCGGGAAATACTGTCCCATCAGTCTGATGAGCCTGATCTGCAAGGGCATGGAGCATATTATCATAGAACTTATAAACAAAGACATTGGCAACCTTCAAACACTGGACCCAACCCAGTTTGGGTTTGTGAATGGCCGATCTTGTCTCCTGAACCTGATTGTCTTCTTTGAATCAATCTTCAGAGCTGTGGATGAGGGTAAAGTGGTCTACACAGCCTATGTAGACCTTGCCAAGGCCTTTGACACCATCCCCCACTCTGGAATCGTAGATAAACTTACTAAGCTGGGCATGAATCCCTATGTCACTCGATGGGTTGCCAACTGGCTTACTGACAGAACCCAGACTGTAAAAGTAGCCGACTCCAAATCCAGCTCCAGATAAGTGACAAGTGGAGTACCTCAGGGTTCAGTCCTGGGACCGCTCTTGTTTGGCATCTACTTCTCTGAAGTACAGGCCAACACTAAGGGACTCTGGCTAACAAAGTTCTCAGATGACTGCAAACTGGGAGCCATTATTGAATCCCCAAATGATGTGGATATTCTACAAAAAGGCCTTACAGAAACAGATGCTTGGTGCCAGAGCCATGGGGTCAAGCTTAATGCCAAGAAATGTATAGTTATCCCCTTTGGGAAAAACCATGTGCACAAGAATTACCACATAGGTGGTAGTACACTAAACACCGAAAGTGTGATGAGAGACTTAGGGACACAGGTGGACAGTGGTCTCACCTTTGATAACCACATCACCACAACTGTCAGGAAATCCTTCTATGTGGCACACCTCATCTCTAAGGGCTTTTCATCCAGAAAAAAGGAGGTCATTGTCCCACTGTACTCATCCCTCATTAGACCCATTATAGAGTACAACATCCCATTTGTTATGTACCTCACAAGACATTTGCAACAGATGATCTAGTGAAAGGTTAGTCCAGCTTGGTAGAAACAAGGCAACAGTGGGAAATGCAAGACAAAGTGTTTTTTTTCTTTTTTTTTTCTTTTTTTTTTAAGAAAGTTGGAATCCAGGTAATAAATTATACTTAGCCAAACAACAGGTTGTAATTAGTAAGACTCATGAAGTCAAACCACACAAGCAAGTGTATTTTTCAAGCACTCATACTTATACAGTGACTATTGTTTTTCATCTAATAATAAGAGGAAGATGTTTACTTCACTTACTCACATAACATTGGATTCCAACACAGAAAAAAATGGAAGTTTGTGTGCTTACTGGACTACATATGTACCCAGATGTTATTACACAAAGTCTGTGCAAGTCAAAAAATATAAGGCAGTTCATAAGAATAAAATCAATATCTAAAACAGATTAGCAAAGCTAATTGTCATTTATTCCCACGTGTGCTCTTTGCTGAAAAAATGCATTTGTTATTCTCTGCAAAAGTGCATTTTTGATATTAGTGACTGTACAGACTGGCATTTTAGACTAGATGTGGACATCCTGTACATTGCAAGCTGTATTTAACCTGCTAAGACATTAACAATTAACCTGCTCTCAACTTATTTTGAAAACTTGTTATAACTAGCAGTATTTCTAATTAATAATGATATTACATTACCTGTATTTTCTTAAGGAAACGTTCGCATATCAGCTTTATTTTAACATGTTTAACTATTTTAGATCATCTAATTCAAAAGGTAGTGCATGTATCCATAGTCTGTACTGCATATATTTCTTGTGTTGCATACAAAAGTGTAATTTTCGAGTCAATGAGCCTGTCTTAGCTTGGTGAAGTATGTGGCAATGAAAAATTCCTGAGTATATGCTTTATGTGAGTGATAGCAAAAAAGAAGTTGTTAAATGTTAGTTAAAGCACTACAGGTAATGGAAACAGGATAATACCTTGAATCTGAATTAGGCATGGAAATCCCTAAAATGCAATTTTCTAAACACTGTAAGATATGCTTATTTGAGACGTCCATGAGGTAGAGGGAGCAAGTGAAGCAGCAGTTAACATTCCAGCCCTATAAAGATGATGCTCTAGTTTCTTTCTTGGATGGGGTGGCCTTTGTGTGGTACCTGCACATCCCCACTGTCTGTTTGTGGGATCTTCCTGGGTACTCTGGTTTCAATCTGTATCCCAAAGGAATACTCTAGGTGAATTGGCAGTCCTGTAGACTGCCAACATGTACACATACCGTGTGCGTGTGCGTGTGTGTGTGTGTGTGTGTGTGTGTGTGTGTGTGTGTGTGTGTGTGTGTGTGTGTGTGTGTTACAATTGGCTGGTTCCTTGTAAAAACATGTTTTGATGACCTGCACCCACAATGTCTGGATAGGCTCTGGCTCCCTTTAACACTGAATCGGATCAGGCTTGTAATCCAAAAATGGATAATGTCACATGTAGGTAGATAGTTTTACACTAAGCACAATCTGTTCATTAGAGTAACACTGACTAACATTTAAATAATGGCACTAAAGCTTAGTAGTATAGTACATGGGTGCTAGTAGTAAGTAAGTGATTAATCCAGGTAGACATCCATGGCACAGTAATGCAGAGGTTAGCTCACAACAACGTAGCTGGTAAAGACCATACATTACCCAAGAATACAGTAGTGCAGGAGTAGGAGAAGGCTCTGAAAAATACAGTAAAACTGGGTTATATATAAAGAATGAGGCTACAATGAGAAGTGTGGTGATTTTCACCCACAAACAACAAGGAAACAGCAGAGGTGTCATTATGGTAGTATAATTCTGCACTGTTCACTAACTGAAACAGACAAGGAGTCCAAGAAGATTCAGATATTATGTTCACCAGGCACTGGAAACAAGCATGACTTTTTATACAACAGGAAATTATATCACGATGAGAATGTAGATCTGTGAGTGCACTGATTCCTCTGTACGTGGCTTGACAGTGACTGTATATCCGCTGCTACTCGTACGATTTGGGCCGGTATTCACAGTCCTGGGTTTCGACTGAGCAGAAACCTGTGTACATTGATATGTAAGTAATGTCAGCAGAGGTCACTCTGATTATAGAAATGTGCAGGTGTTTTGATAAACACACCAACCTGTGGCAAAAGCATAAAGTACTTGAGGATGAGCGTTAGGTGGAGACCTATTACATGGATAAGGCACCACAGATTTTGACATATTACTGTGATTCACATAGATGAACAGAAAAGGGCCTCATTTATGTACAAAATGCATAAAGGACCCTGAACTTACATGAGTAGTTTAATAACACCATATTACCTGGGGATTAATGGAGTTATGCAACACATTTCTTATTAAGATAAAAACAATAGAAATATGGTGAAATAGTTCAAAATGAATTAAGCCCACTAAGTGCACCTCAAGGGCATATTAAAATACCGTAAACTGTGAAGTGTAAATTACACATTGGTACAAAAGCAGTGCAAATGGTTAGTGATCACTGAGAAAATGTATTTTAGTGTCTTCTTATGATTGTGCATACATGGTAGAAGTACTGACGAGGCAAAGATGTTATGTTGGCTACACATGTGTCTTTATTGGCAGATTCCTGAGCATTAGTGACATTGTTATTTTACATGGAAAATAGTTGTACATGAAGGGATAGCATTTAAAAACAAGTAATCTCCGTGGTATCCCCAAAGTCTCAAAACAACCCACTAAAGTGTAGTGGGTCTAAAAACAGTGTAAGAAACTTCTCTGTGTGGAAGATTTTCAGTCCATATATTTCTAGTTAATCACTGTATATTAATCAGATCAGACAACAGTAGTAGAAGTAGCGAACTTAAACTCGTCAAGTCAAAAAGTAATAATAGAAAATATATAATTCTACAGCATTACTAAGTATTCGAAAGTAATCCAAGCAAGGCAGGCAGTCTGTTTTAGGATTTTCGACTGGAAACAGACTGCCTGCCTTGCTTGGATTACTTTTGAATACTTAGTAATGCTGTAGAATTATATATTTTCTGTTATTACTTTTTGACTTGACGAGTTTACGTTCACTACTTCTACTACTACTGTCTGATCTGATTAATATACAGTGATTAACTAGAAATATATGGACTGAAAATCTTCCACACAGAGAAGTTTCTTACACTGTTTAGGGATAGCATTTACTGACACTGCATAGAATCATAAGAAATGGAAGTGGCCAGTGAAGGAAACTCATTCACTTTGACTTGTACAATATAATTACCCACTGAAGGTGATGACAATGTGTAGGGCTAATAAAAACATGGATGTGTTAAAAAACTGCTTTCTTTACTTGGCTGAACTCTATATAGGTTCATAGGTAGGTACTAGGCTATTGGCCCTATGGCCTATATAAGCCTAGCCAAAAATGTACCCTGGCTTTTGCCACCCAAGAAAATTATTTTCCTGTGCCCCTGTCGAGCAGAGCCACAGAAGTGATCCCCGGGGTGAATTTCCTATCTCCCATCCAATCATCAAGATTTTTCTTGAAGAGTGCTAATGAGGAGCTCTGTTTGACATAGGTTCATAGGTAGTGACATAAGTTTGTCTATTTAATAGGGTTTGTGACATATAACTTTTCCTGAGAATGGCAGGAGTTGTTTGACTGATGACTGTATGAAAAGTAAAAGTAAAACAATAGTATTAGTGCAGTGACAAGTCCGTTACTAATAAAGAAAGACTAGCAAAACAAAAAAGTAACTGCAACCATGAGCAGGGATAAAGAGAAGTTATTTCAAAAGATTCAAAGCCCACAACTTACTTAAAGAGTTTATTTTTTAAAAGTAATAGTTGTTGATTCCAAGAGTTTAAAATGCAAAGTGTAGTTTGAAGTGCTTATTCCAGAAGTTTAAAATCCACAATGTACTTAAAAAGTTGTGAGTGCAGAAGACACTTTCACCGAGCTAGGCTTCATCAGGCAAAGAAACTGAGCAACACATTGTGCTTAGCTTATATAATCAAGGTGTAGTCACATGATCTAGTCACATGTTAAAAAACTGTAGTCCCATTATAAGATAAAAATAAGTAAAATACTTGTAACATTGTATGTATAAAAATGTAAGTGAAAATAACAGTAAGAAATGTAATAAATAATGAAGGTACTTGTAAAATTTTGATTTTTTCAATTTTTTAAACATATAGGGTATAGACAAATACAAAAAGTTCAGTGCATTTCAGTAATTAAGTAATTCAAATAAGGCTTAATGGTAACCATGTCATTCAAGCCAGGGGGTATATGTGTCTTAAATCTAAAAAATCCATTGCAGTTCTATCCGCTCTGTGTGTAATTTTATGTCAGTAGCAAATTTAAAAGTATGAGTTAGATCTGTATTAAGAATATGTTTATATAAGGTGTTTGTTTTAACAGTCCTCCTGATGTCTGGCATGTGAAATATTCTCTCTTTTAATTTTCTATTTGTCTTGCTTATGTAGTATGCTTCACACATGGAGCAGTTTGCTATGTATATTATGTGTTGTGTGATATAATTACCAAATGTTCTTAGTTTAAAAGCTACATTTTTGACTGGATGTCTAACAAACTTGTCAGTATTAATGTACTTGCAAAAAGTACAATCATTACATCTGTATGTTCCTTGCTTATTAGTGTAAAACTAAGATGTATTTTTTTGGTTGCTCTTTAAAACAAAGAATGTTCTTTAAGTTGCTAGCTCTTCTATGACTAAAACTTGATGAATCTTATATGATATTCCTTAGCTCGGTATCTCAGTTAGTATAGACCAGTATTTTTAATAGTGTTCTTTATGACTGGTGTATTTTTATCATATATAAGAGTCCATCTTAGTTTGTTATGATTATGACTGGTGGACGATTGTATGTCTCTGTTGGTGGTTAGCAGAGGTGTGTATTTTGTGGATCTCTTGTTTATAATGTATTGTTTAATTATTTTAACATGTTGTTGACTATAACCTCTCTGTATGAATTCTGAAGCAGTCCTTTCAAGTTGCTGTTCCATTAGTGAATAATTCGTATTTAATTTAGCTATCCTAACAAGTTGATTTTTAACAATGTTTGGATAGATATGTGATGGGTCTAAGCTGCTTCTATGTAGATATGTATTTTCCTGGATGGTTTTCTGTACATAGTAGTATCTATCTGACCATTATAAACTTTGTTCAGTGGTTATGTCAAGGAAATTAATTATGAAAGGATACTTCACATTTAAACTTTAAGCATTCAGTGGTTGTAGAAAAGTATGACTTAAATTTTTTGAATTCTTCTAGTGTACCTTCCCATAATAAGAAAAGGTCATCCACAAACCTTTTATAAAATTTCACATTTCTGAGATAGGGATTATTTTCACTGACTGTATGTTATTTCTCCCATTGGTACATTACATTGTTAACAAAGGTGTTGGCGACTAGGGTACCCATCACCACACCTCTTGCCTGCTTGTAAAACTTCTTTTGATATAAAAAGATGTTATTGCTAAATATAATGTCCAATAATGCACTAACATTAATGTGGCACTGTGTATAATCAGAGAATTCAAGTAAATGTTTAACAAATCAAATTCCTATTTCACTGGGAATAACTGTAAACAATGAGTCTACATTTAATGTAACAAAAAAATCAGTCTTTTTGCTGGGTGTAACATAAGCCATTATGATAGATGAGAAATTAAATCAGTTGTGTCATACATAATGGTACCTGTTACTTGTAAATATTTCTTAAGTTGATTATCAAGGTAGCTCGATAAAAGCTCTGTCGCCCATCCTCTTGCTGACACTGTTGATCTAAGTCGGGGAGATACAAGGGATTTCTGGACTTTAGGTATGACATATATTACAGGTACAAAAGGACCATCAGTTCTAGAGTACTGGTATAATTCTTCTGCAGTGAGGTTGTCCTTGAGCATATTTTCTAGTCTTAAAGAAATCTGCTTAATAATGCAAATCACCAGTTGGTTATGTATTTGCTCATAATCCGAGGTGGCTAGCATTGAATTATCTTCTGTTTGCTCTCTTCCCACTTAACTTAAACAATGCACGTTAGTCAGCTTATTTTAATATATTTGTGTTTCTTCCTACTTTACTACTTCATTTTGCTTTTACTGTTTGCTCTTAAAAGTGTTTGGTTGCATTCATTCAGCTGCATTTATTACTGTTTGTTAGTAGACTGATTAAATTGTAACTGTTATTCTAAGTCTCTTAGTTTTGGTTTAAGCACTTAGGTTTCCGGCCAGTTATTTGCATTCCGAAGGTTTGTGATCTACACTCTTGTGGTAGGATAGGGTAGCCTTTGTCCTTCTGAGTTGGGAATTGCTGGTTGAAGGCTTATTGTGCCTATTCTTCTAAGTGTTTTTATTCTGGTTTAAGCACTTGGGCTCCAAACCAGTTATTTTACATTAGGAAGGTTTGTGGTCCAGAATGTAACCTACACCTGTCTAAGCTAAGAATTGCTGGTGAAGGCTTATTGTACCTGTTATTCTAAGTCTTTGTTCTGGTTTAAGCACTTAGATTGTAAACCAGTATTTTTTACATTAGGAAGATTTGTGGTCTAAAGTCTTGTGGCAGGTGAGGATAGCCTACAACCTTCTAAGCCGGGAATTGATGGTTGAAGGTTTATTGTGCCTGTTATTCTAAGTGTCTTTGTTCTGGTTTAAGCACCTGGGTTTCAGACCATTTATTTCACACTAGGAAGGTTTGTGGTTTACACTCTTTTGAGAGTATTCTACTGAATTGTTGCTTTATTTCAGCTGTTTTTGCTGTTGTAACTGTGCTTTTCTGCACATTGAATTTTTAGTACTTCTGCATTTTATAGCATAGGCTAGATTCAGGATGTTGGCTCTAGTCTGTTTAGTGTCATTTCAGCATGAAAACCAGTCATCTTACATTAAGAAGCCCCCCGGCACCCTTATGGCAGACATGTGCAGCCAAGGACCAATCTGAGTTGGGGATTGCTGGAATAAGTCTCAGTCTTGGAGTTTTCCTTCAGTTACTTTGTTTAAAATTCACTTGTATTTAAGTATTGTGTTTGCATGGGTTTGTGCTCAGTTTACCAGAGCTGCTCAGAGATTGGTGACTTTAGCCAGAGATCTGGAATGAATCACTACTAAATCCAAGGCACCCATTGAAGTCTGGTGACCAACATTGCACATTGAGGACAGTATTCTACTGAATTGCTGCTTTATTTAAACTGTTTTTTTTTGTTTTTTTTTTGCTGTGGTGACTGCAGTAGCATAGGCTGGATTTCAGGCTTGATGAATCTAGACTGTTTGGTATCACTTGAACAATAAAACCAGCCATCATATATTAAGAAGTCCACCTGCACCCTTAACTGGTCCTGAAAAGACCCCCCCCCCCTTTGTGATAACAGTTCTTCAACTTAGCATTATGGACAGTTGAACTACCCTTGTTTCTCCTGCCCACCTTGTTGATCTGAGTATCCTGAGGCAGTCTAGCAATTGCTTCATGTACACTGACAACCCCTACTAAGAACTCTCACTAGTACAGAGTGCGAGATATGTATCTACACCAAGAATCATCAATCCATGCTCTCTCACAATCAAAACAGATAACACTGAAAAGGTTGTCAACCCATCCACAACAACACATGCGGAAGTTGTCACAAAACACTTACTGAAATACCAAAGACCTCAAAACACAAGACTGCTACAACTCACACAGTTCCCACAATACCCATGACACATAATAACAACAGTGTCTCACCTAGCAAGGTAAGGCGCAACAGTCAAAAAACATTTTTTTTTGTCATTGGAGACTCCATAGTGAGACATGCCATTGTCCCACTTACCAGGTTGGACAAGGAGAAAGTCACAGTCTGCTGCCTGTCCAGTGCCAGGATTCATCAGATCACGCATGCACTCAGGTCTCTCAACAACAACTACCATTATGACTTTGTCATAGTTCATTTTGGTGTGAACAACCTGATGTATCTCACTGGACTATATGAAAAAAGACATCATGGAGCTCTCTGAGTATGTGTCCCAGGCAGGTATGTCCCTAGCCTTGAGCAACATGCAACCCTCACCTAGAATGATGCCACAGTATATACAAAAATGACTGATTTCAATAATTGGCTTAGTTTTTGGTGTCATTCAAAGGGGATCCAATTTCTCTTAGCCTAGGAAGTCATGGTCAACAAATCCCGCTGCTTTGCCAGAGATGGTTTTGATCTGGCACCAATAGGCTTTTGTCTGCTGGCAAAAGCGCTTGTCTCCCCATAGTGCATTTTTTAGGCAAGGTCTCGAAAACAAGCTTAACAATGTGAAATTTGCCAATCATAACAAAATAAGGGTCATGTTGCTAAATGCTAGGAGTTTAAATGAAAAATTGCTTACCCTGGAAGCACTCAAAAAACAGATTTGTTGTCATTGGAGACTCCATATTGAGATACACAGATGTCCCCCTCTCCAGGCTGGACAAGGAAAATGTCACGGTCTGCAGCCTATCAGATGCCAAGATCCATCAGATCACACACACACTGAAGTCTCTCAACATGTACCATTATGATTCTGTCATAGTCCATGTTGGAGTGAATGACTTGAGACATACTTCACTGGACTATATGAAGAGAGACATGACTGAGCTCTTGTATTATAAGTCCCAGGCAAGTATGTCCCTAGCCCTAAGTAGCATTCTACCTTCACTCAGGATGATGCCTCAATATAAACAAAAAATGATTGACTTCAACAGTTGCTTTAGCTTCTGGTGTCAATCCAAGGGGATCCATTATGTATTTTAAATGACTTTATATGCATTCAAATTTTTTTCTCAGAAAAGTAATGTGGTCACTTTAAAAGTTTAACATTGTTTGGTCATGTGACTTTTAGCCTTAATCATGTGATTTTGTATTTGGTATTTAAATGTATCTGATATGGTTGTTCTGTTTGTCTGAAGAAGTTGAGTTATTAAACTTGAAAGGGCTAACATACAAAAAACAGTTTGTTTTTGTTTTTTTGCCTCTTTTTTGTTTTATTAAGTGGTTTGTCAGTTTTCTTTGGAGTTTGAGTTTGTGTGGTATTGGATGGAGTCATGGCAATCAGTTTCAGTTCTAGTGCACCACGTTTTACCTAAGTTGTCACAGGAAGGGAGGTCGGTTCCAAAAGGGAAAGACTGTCTTGCCTTATAAAAGATTTAACCAACAAAGTGGAAGTTTTAAAAAATAAAAACAAATATGACCCAGAGAGACAGTCATACGTGCTTTCGTTTGTTTACTATAGAACTTCCTCAAAAACAGTGGGAGTTTTGGCAGAGGTTGTAAATAAGTCTCAAAGGGATGAAGTTGCCTCTGTTTTGAGGGAGAGTCATCCCCAAGCAACA
The DNA here is from genome assembly GCF_019279795.1 of Protopterus annectens. Classification (NCBI taxonomy): domain Eukaryota; kingdom Metazoa; phylum Chordata; order Ceratodontiformes; family Protopteridae; genus Protopterus; species Protopterus annectens. The sequence continues at coordinate 948,838,784 of NC_056728.1, forward strand.
TTTTCTTTCAATCCAGTTTTGAATAATGACCAGTTGCTGAATCTGGCAGGAAATTAAGATAATTATGGGGGTGGTACACATGTGCTAAGTGAATGGCTTCAACCCCCCCCCCCCAGCATTTACAAGTAAATCATTATCCTTCAAGTTCTACAGTGACTAATACCTTGGTTAATAACACTGTTACTATTAATGAGAATCTAAAAGTTTTAGATTATAAATCCTTTAAATTAAAGAAATTACAGTTGGAAATGTTATATTTTCGTGAATGTTTACAGCGTCGCCAGGTCCCAAAGGGCTTAAGTTCCTGGCATTGTCTTACAGGGCTGGTAGCAGATTCACCCCTTCATCAAGAACTAGTCTAACTTTTTTGACAACCAAAGGTTGGAACTGCTTGAGCTTTTTGTTAAACATTATCAGGAGATGACTTTCGATATGTCATCCTGCTGTTGCCTGACTGTTTTTATAATGGCATGCTGTCTGAGGTTTTGTTGGCACAAATTTCAAGATTTTTAATTGTTTTATTCTCTTTTTGGTCCTCTTTGTCAGGATGGCTATCAGCTAGTGCCAGTACCTGTCTTCATTCTCCAGCACTTACTAGGGTGGTCAGATTTACCCCTGGTCACTAACCTGAAATTACAGTTGGTGGACCACTTACCCGTTTTTCGTGGGGAATAGAGGTCGAGGCATCCTAACCCATACCATCTGTTCCTAACCTCAAGAATTTTTTTATGCCCAAACTAATGCAATTACATACCCATGTGTGACCCTGTCCATGACAGGTTACTGTCAGCCTTCTGCCGCCATGTGGATATGTTCTTGTAGAACACTAATGCCGCTCTTAAGCCTCTCCTAGAAAGTGATTTAGTACCATTAAAAAAAGTAACTTGTTGATATTGGTCACCAGCATTACAAGCAGATGTTCTGCTCCTTTGACAGTGGACTTATCTATAGCTGATGATTTGTTCAAAAAGAGTAGTGAACTTTTGATGTTGCCATCTATTTTTCTAGTGACTAAGTAGTCCATTAGCTAACATATAAACTGTTTGATGAGTGCATTAAGTACAGCTGTGTTTTTTTGCCATGCTTCTTCTCATTTGAAATTAAGAGTTAAAATGATAGCAGTAAGAGCAAAGCAGTGGCACAGTGAGTGTGCCATGAAATGTCAAAAAAAGGGGGAGACGTTTCCACCTGGCCCCCTGGCTCTTTACAAATGGATTGCATCATGAAAATTAAGCCTGTGCTATATGACTTTGAAAGAAATGGGAGTTGTGACAATTGTGAAAGCAGTCTGAAGTCTAGGCATTCTTCCATTAAAAATCAGTTTACTAAAACTGCCGCAGCAGTTGGACAGTGGAGAAAGACCTTTGCAATCTCATCAAAACCTTGTAGAAGTCAGGAATGTTGGCAGCACAAATACACATTGTTTCTCCACAGACATTAAGTTGTGTGTGTCCAGTATAGCAGCTAAAGACACATACACACACGAACACATATATGTGTGTGTATATATATATATATATATATATATATATATATATATGTGTGTGTGTGTGTGTGTATGTATGTATGTGTATATATATATATATATATATATATATATATATATATATGTGTGTGTGTGTGTATGTATATATATATATATATATATATATATATATGTGTGTGTGTGTGTGTGTGTATATACATATATATATATATATATATATATATATATATATATATACACATACATATATATATATGTGTAAGTGTGTGTGTGTGTGTGTGTGTGTGTGTGTGTGTATATATATATATATATATATATATATATATATATATATATATACATATATATGTATGTATGTGTGTGTGCGTGCATTTTCTATTAGTAGCAGTACAATTGCCCCACACTTTAATGTACTGTAGTATATTTATGGCTTTGTCTGCTACTCCCTACTTGTACTTTAGTAAAACACAGTCCAGCATTATAGTTTAACAGTTCTAAGGGAATTAACAACCATGCTGCTGAACCATCAGCTATATCTCTGCTGCAAACTTATTTAGACTCCATACTCTTCTGTAATATTTTAGGGCGGCCACAGTGGTGCAGCGGTTAGAGTTGCTGCCTCACAGCATGAGGTTCTTCAGTTCGATCCTCGGCTGGGGTGCCTTCTGTGCGGAGTTTGCATGTCCTCCCTGTGGTCGTGTGGGTTTCCTCCCACATCCCAAAGACATGCTGTAGGTGGATTGGACACTCTAAATTGGCCCTAGGTGTGAGTGTGTGTGTGCCTTCTGTGGAAGGTTGGGTGCCGGACAGTGATCCGCTGTTGTGATCCCTAACCAGGAAAAAGCCAGAAGAAGAAGACTCTTCTGTAATATTTTAGAGACTCAATTATGATTGCATTGTAAACAGTTTTACAGGTGGTTCTTACTGTTGTAAAATTATTTGGTAAAAGAAACAATTTTGTTAGTTGGCATTCCATATAAGAATTTGGCTGATTGTTCTGTGCATCTACACAGGCATTTCACTCACATCTGCACCCACCACTATTTACCAGAGTTGTCTACCTCAGCACAAATATATTCCCACCTCAGAGCCTCAGTCGCACATCATATAACTAAACATACACTTTACTATCCAACTTTACCAACTAACCTACTCAAAACCATCTATACTACAAGCAAAATTAAAATTAGTTCTTAAATGCATACTTAAAATTTAATAGTTTTACAAAATAGTTTACCATTAGAACTGCTAGTTAAGCTTGCATAATTCACAGATATGCTAGAAATATAAGTCATTTGATATCAGCATTCAAAATGTTGACAACATTAAAATATACAATTTACCTCTGTGATAAGGACTAATTCAGATGTACTTAATTGCACATTGCACAAAATAATATCATTAATTAGATCTAAAGTATATTCAGTTCCTATAAGTATTGGATTTAGCTATAATGTAACAGATTTTATAACTTACAGCCAAACCCAGATCCATTTTCTGAGATACTGTCCTATATGGCTCAAATAGTACATTTTGGCACAAATCATGGCTCTATTTCTTAGTAGTAAGTCTAGCATAACTCTTAACTGACTACCAATGTATACACCAGATACCCTTGCAATCTCAGAAACTAGGCTAAAGCCTCATGAACAAGCTAAAGAAAACCTATTGCAAGGTTATGACATAGTTGTAAATGACTGCACTTCAAAACAAATGGTAGCAAAGTCATCATATCCTCTTTTTCTTTTATTTCCCCAAGTCTTTTGGGTTTCTAATACCATGACAGGAGTGGACCGTTCCTAATACAAGGTATAATTAAAGTTCATGAAATTAGAATTGTTTCAATCTTTGATGTCTGCCAGAACTACTCTTCACAGCACCTACAATGTGCCCAGTAATGACTCCTTCTGAAATTTGTATGGAGTTACATGTATCGGTATCATATCTAAATATAAATGTAAATTCTTTTTTTTTAAGACCCATTGCTCCTATTGCTACTGGAATTGTCTGGGTATTTTTCTTCCACATTGTCATTGTTCCTACCTGCAAATCCTGGTATTTTATGACTTTGTGTCTATCTGTACGTAAGACACTGTAGTCACTAGGTGTAGACATTTCAGTGATCAATGCTACTTCTGTCTTCTTTTCCTGGACCACTATATCCAATTTTCTTACATCTATTTTTTGAACTGCTGGTGATGCATGATCCCATGTGATATAAGCTTCATTGTTTTCTGTGATGCTTTGTGGCTCATGTTTCCTGTGTTTTCAGCCACTTCAGTAGTATAATGTTTGCACAATCCCCAATGCAACAGTCTTGCCACATTATTATGCCTTTCAGTATACAGTCTTTCTTTCATTAGTATATCACAACCAGCAACAAGGTGTGCAACTGTTTCCAATTCTGTCTTACAAAGCCTACATTTGTCTGTCTCTCCCACACATTCTATGAACTTTATAAACCAACATGTACATAGTCCACTATCTTGTGCTGCCAATATTAACCTTTCATCTTTTGGTTTAAATTTACCTTTCCTTAACCATTCCTGCATCTGATCCTGATCAACATGAGGTTGTTCCAAGAGTTTCCGATAACTGCATCTATATTATGCATTTTGCACACTTCTTGCATTCTCATCTGATTCTGCACCTTATATTTTTTCTTTTGATTTTTGGCATATTATGTTGCTACCTGATTTTCATCTACTTCTAGTTTGATTTCCATTCCCACATGATGCCAATATGCTTCTGCTAAACTAAGCAGGGAAGTCATCTTACACTTGTTCTCCTCATGTTTCAAAACTTTCACTATGTTTGGGTCTTGTGAGGTCAGCAGATATGTACAGTATGCAGTCCCTTTATCACGGATCTGTACATGTAATCAATTTTAAGGAGGCCCATACCTCCTTTGGAGCAGGGAATATATAATCTTGGTATGCATTGATTTTTATAAATCATTTGATGAACATGAAGCATCCTTATTGTTTTCTTGTCTAAACTATCCAACACCTTTTGGGGCCACTCAGTCACTCCAAAACTGTAAGTTAGGACAGGAAGAGCAAATTGGTTTATAGCTTGGACTTCGTTCCTAGATGTCAGTGCTGTTTTTACTATTAATTTAACCTTTCTAAAATATTCCTTACTGAGTTTTATTTGCATTTGTTCATGTTTTATTGTTGATTCTTCATCAATTCCCAAATATAAAAGACATGTATCCGGAGCATTTCTCCCCGGGCCTCTGCTGAACATTGGCTTTGCTCCAAGTCGGACTTTCCCGGTTAACAAATGTTAAATAAAAAAATAAAATAAAAATAAAAATAATTCCCAAATATTTATACACTCCCTCTTGCTTAAGTTCTTTTATAACACATTCCTTTCCCAAACTGATGTTTTCTTGGTGCTGCAGCTTTCCTGCTTTAAAGGTTTCTTCTGCACATTTATCAAGACAAAATGACATTCTTATATCATCTGAAAAAGTTTTTACCATTTGAAGTTGTGCTTTTAGTTCCTCATTTGATGAATTATATACTTTTAAATCATCTACAAAAAGATGAGAAGTTTTTACACTTTGTTGTTTTCCGGGAGCCAAATTATAGCCATGACTTAATATATTACGTAGACAGCTTAATTTGTTAAAGGCAAGACAAAAGAGCATTGATGAAAGAGAGTCACCCTTGAATATCCCCTTTTTGAATTTTTATCCCTGGAATAATAATTTGCTCTTTACCATGGCTTAACTGCAGTTTGCCCCTGTTTCTTGGTCGCTGTAAGGTAAACAATACTGTTAAATGCTTTTTTATAATCTTTCCATGACATACCTAGATTCTTCCCCTTTTTACAGTTCTCCATTATGACTTTGACAGCAAATGATCCATTGTTCTATACAACTTTCTTTTATTACCCTTTTGTTCTACTTCCATGAGTTTTTTTCTAAATGGCTATAAACTTTGTCGGCATCAATTCCAGTTCATAGTCTATACGTCGTTGGGCAAGTTATTGGTCTATAGTTTTTAGGATAACTTGCAGGTTTGCTCTTAAGTAGGAGTATTGTTTTTCCTGTTGTTAGCCAGGCTGGTATCTATGCAGGGTGTGCATATAAATAGTTCTTATTCATGTCTAAATCTTCATGTAAAGATGTTAATACTTTTAAACAGAAGTTAGGTACTGCATCTGGGCCTGGGGTTTTCCAATTAGGAGCTTTTCTTAACTGTGTTTCAATCTCTGTGGCTGTTACTTCATCCCATTGCATATCCTGTACATTTGAACTTCTTATTGTTTCTTTTGCTTCTTCTTTTCATTTAGCATCTTTGTTATGCTCCACAGGGTCTTCATAAATATTTCTCCAAAATGTATCTATTTCTTCTTTTTTTGGTGGTGTTTCGATTCCTTTTGCCTTGTTTCCCAATTTTCTATAAAACTTTTGGGGTTATCAGTAAATTGCTTATTTTGTTTTTCTCTTTTATATTTATCTGCATATCTCCTACATTTTTCTGCCTGTACTGATATTTTTAGTTTATTATTTACGATAGTGCACGATAGATCCTGATTTGTTCTGATGATACAGTGCTTTGCTTTTATCACGTTTATCACGTTTATCTTTCTGATTATTTCTGTTAATCTGTTCCCTCTTCCATATTCTTCTAACAGTGACATTTCTTGTCTTAATTTCTTTATAGTTTTTTTATTCAATACTGCTGTGATGGCATTTGATTTTTCCCCCTTGTCCCTTACTACCGTGTATTTTTGTGGTAAGACTTTATCTGTTATTAATTTAGCTGCACAATAATATATCCTATTTACTTCTGTTATAAAGCATGAATTTCTGTGGACTGTCCTAATTACTATGTTCATTTGTTTTATCAAACTTCTAACTTTTACATCTCTATTAAATCAAGCAACTCTTCTCTTATGTCATTTTCCTCTAAACTGAGGGCATATTCCTTGTTCTCCATTTCCTTTGGGCATTCTAGAGGTAGTTCCACAGTGCCTTTCTGTGCAACATTCTCTTTGGTTTCATCCTGTGCCATCAATTGCTCTTTCATGATGCAAACTCACTGGCCTATCACCTCACAACATTGGCTGCATCAGAGTTGCCAGTTTCCCGTTCCTCCCCTTGCAGTGCAACTCCAGCTGAATGTTTGTGCTGGTTTCCTATAGAAGACTCCAAAGTATCTTCATCTGGCAACTGATCAGATGTTTCTTGCTCCACTGGTTTCACCTTAATTTGGGGATCCAGTGCTTGATCCTGCTGTGATGTTTTCTGAGTTAGATTTTCTACACGGAATCTTTCACTTTGCAGGTACTCCATAACCTCACTTTCTGTTTCTTTAACTTCTCCATTACTAATCTCCTTTTCTACTTTTCCATTTTGTTTTCTTCTTTTTTGTATTGGAATTTTTTCTATGTCTGGTTGCCTTTGCCTGTATTTCTCTTCAAATATCTTTGGTGCTGCTCTTTTTGTTTTGATTATTTTTGCTTTCTCCTTTGCATAAATATTACACCATATTAAATCTCTTTTTCTTTCCCATGTGCATATTTCTTCTTCAGATGTCTCTGCTCCTCCTGTTTCTACATACTTTGGGGACTTGTTGTTCTAGCATAATGTGATGTAACCTGTGTTAAACTTTCTACACTAAATCCTTCATTTCACAAGTGTTCCATAACTTTGTCTATTTTTTTAACTTCTGCTTTACTAATCTTTTGTTCCTTTGCATAAATACTGCACCACATCATATTTCTCTTTTTTTTCCATGCCCTTATTTCTTTTTTAAGCCTTTCAAAAGTCTCTAGATTTTGTTTTTTATATTTTTGTACTTCCTCAGTTGCTTCTTTTTCCAAATGGACTAATGTTTCTGGTCTATACAATGTTTTTCATGTTTTTTTGTATTAATGAACACAGATTTTTATTTGAAGCGTCTGACAGTTTTTCTCCTCTAATTTCTCTCTTATTCTTTTTGTATAATTATGGGCTTCTTGTATAATAGTCATAATACATAATTTCTTTCTTATCCTCAATAGTCCACTCTATCATCTTTATGTCTCTTTTTTGGCCTACCATTTTTTGTGGACTTTTACTTCCTTCTGCAACAGGGGGCCATCCTCTCCCTTGACCTGGCCTAGCCCCATTGTAGGAATGTTCCCGTGTCTTGAGGATTCTACACTGTCATATTTTCCAGTCCTGGCACTAGTATGCTTACTAGGATTTGGCACTTGTTATCCTGGGTCTTGTGCACTCAGCTATCTCTTTTATTTTTTAACTTACTTCTATCCATGATACATTCTATATAAATATAATCTATTTATCAGTGTTGTCTTGGTGAGACTTTGAAAAAAAAAAACAGGGTCCACCTTGTGAAGGTTCTCACCATGACTTGAGGATGAATTCAGTTTCAGCACTACTTCTCTCCTTTGCTTGCTGACTTATTTCTCCATTCCTCCACTAAGGTTAACTCCATTTTACCTATGATACCAAACCACCCCTGAAAATTGAGATGACACTGACCAATGCTGAAACACATAACCACAGATCTGTCTGTTTAGGGGCCTTTTACATTTTGTCTAATACTAGTATGACTGCATCTGAAGACATACTATTTCTCCCAAATCATTCATCTGGCAATCATCACAAATTACCCGACGCAATCCCTTGTCACATAATCAAAGGGATCTGTCATCCACCCTCACTTGTCCATATTTCAGGTGACACTTTGGTTGATAGGGTTTTGATTCCTTTCAGGCACTTTTTTTTGAGGATGTGCTTTGGGTTTTGCAGTAGGCCAAAAAAAACACTACCAGAAACCCCTATGTTGTTAAGTGGAAGAGATTTTCTATTTTTGTCTCAGAATTGACCTGGACCTTTTTTCTGTGGTGGTCCCTATGGTCCTTTATTATTTGTGGATTTCTCACTGCTGGTTTGGCATATTCCTCTGTTCATTTGTCAGCCATTTCTCCTGTCTGCCTCTTTGTCCACCTTTGGCTTCTAGTTTTGAAGTTAAATTATTCTTAAAAGGCATCTTTCATATCAGGTCCCCAAGAAAGCCTTTTCCTCCTTCTTAGGACATTTTTGTTATTCAGAAAAATGGCTCAATCCCTTTTTGAGCCTGCCTTTTCTTCTTCCCTGCAGCATGGGACTTGGAAGACTGTATTGTTGGGTGCTCTTCCTTCTTCCAAGTGGGGTATGTGAAGTCCACGATCTCATGGTAGTTCACTTCATTCCACTCCCTCTGTTATGCCCAAGGTGGTCAGTGATTTGTCCTTGAATGCACCTTCCCTCCTTTTTCCTTCTGCACAGACTTCTAGTGAGAGGTGTACTACACACCATGGATTTACATTGAGGGCACAGATATTACTCGGATAAAGCAAACCACATCAGAAAAAATGATTAACGTTTTCTCTTTTCATGGCAGGAAATTAAGTTTGGCAGTATCCAAAACATCTCCTGGATTTCTAAGGTAATTTCTTTTTGTTGTCCTTTTCATGTCAAGCGCCATTCTTTCCTCTTCTGTTTATGCTCATTCTACCAGAGCAATAGCCTCTTTTGGTGCTTTTTTCAAGGGTCTGGATACTAGATTCATCTTGGAAGCTGCTATTTGACCTTCTGTTAACACTTTTACCAGACATTATAAGTTGGATGTCATTTCCGGGGAGAGGGAAGTATTTGCTAGGGCTGTCCTTCATGGGTTTGTGGGAGAGTACTTCACTGATTTTACTTTCTATACTTCCCTGTAACTTTTGAACTCTGTCAAGAGTAATGATGTCCTACAGTATTTGGTCCCTCCTCTTGCTCCTCCTATTATTTTCTATTGCCCTACTTATCTTGGAGTGGTCTTTATTCTGTCCTTATCTCCTTCTGATTCTCTTCCTGGATGGGCATGTTATTGGTTTCTCTGGGGTTGCACTGGTTTTCATGGGGCAGTTCATTTATGAGGATTAGGTTGCCTGTACATCACATATTTACCTTACACCTTGCATGTTCACCATATGTCTGATGTACGACACCTGGAAGGTGTATTGGTACACTGGCCAGATGTTAGGCTATCGTTGGCAGAATACTGCAACAGTATATGTGCATATAAGAGTGTGTGTGTGTGTGTGTGTGTGTAAGTATTTGTGTGTGTGTGTGTGTGTGTGTGTGTGTGTATGTATATATATATATATATATATATATATATATATACACATACATATACAGATACATATATAGGGGTCACCTGTGCTTTGTTGACTGCCATTTCTTTGACAAACCTAGGTGGCTGTGGTTTAATGTCGACAGTAATACTAGCCAAGCTGTGGAAATGCAACTTCAGGTAAATGAGCTAAATGAGCTAGCAGAAGTCAGAGTGTTTCTGCATGTGAATGAGTTAGGGTTAGGGTCATGGAATGGTGAAGTATAGGTAATGCATGTTTGTGTGCCAGTCTGTGTATATTAGGGTTAGGTTAGGGAATAGATACAATGTAATTTGTGTGTGTGTTTGTCAATGTTTGTGTGTCCAAGTGTATCTTGTGTAGTGGCAGTGTTATGGAAAGGTTTTATGAAGGTAATGTGTAGAGTTAGGGTTCAGGGAAGGGACAACATTAGGGTTAGGGTGAGCACCCATTACTAAGTTGGTGTGGGGGGTGACACTCTACATGCTTTCTTTCAACCAATTCTCATATAGCAGCCATATTCACCAGTTGACACTCATACTAAGATACTGAAAAGAGCTACAACAACATTGTCAATTTGTCAGTAAACCTCATGAAAAAATACACAGTTGCCAACAATTAACACCAAGAATGGTTACAGATAACCAATATTCCTCATTTTTCCTACCTAAACACAGCCCACAATATCCTCTGTATCTCCCATATCATGTGCACTAGTACAAAATACTAAAGTGGCATACAAGACCACTGTGTACTCAAAATCAGCAACTAGTCACTTTACTGAAAACAAAGAACAGTGGGGATAGTCTCTATATACTATGTCTGTAGGGAAGTTAATGTTCTCCAGAGTAGCCAATAGAAGACAAAGCTCATACCATAGGCATCTCACAAATCATTATAAATCGCGTAACTAGAAATGGTATTTGCTCCTGCTCACCAGTCCCACCCCCAGTTCTAGCCTTTATCCTACTGAAATAAACACTTTTTCTTCATATTTCTCCAGCATCCACCCCTTCATTTACACCCAGCATTCCTTACCCTAATCTTCTTATCATTAATCCCTAATTAAAAATTAGCAGCCTTCTATAAAGGACTTTAAATGTCTTCTATAAAGGACTTTAACTTCACCTTGGAGACTGAACCAAAAATATCTGACGCAGAGGCATTCACTGTACTAGTTTAATGGATAGCCCACTCTTGGTTATACCTAAACTATGGTAACTCAAAAAGCCATCTACTGATTGTTCCATAATATCATGCAGTCACATGTTGTGTATGTACAGTGTATTTGTATGCCTTAAAATATAGGAAGTATACTTCTCAAATGGACAGATTTTCACACAATGTCCAGCTTTTTGCTTCATATTTTTGGTCTTTTCCTCATAAAAATTGTGTTTTTTTTGGCAAATCACTGGGATGATCTAAGGATTAAAGTCACTATGTAAAGGTATGCATTTGAGTTTCAGATCTCATATTCTTCAGAAAATGCATACTGACACAAACCCTGTTATTTACCAACTTTATAAGTTTATAAGAGCAATAGTCAAAATATGTCCCTGTTTTTGGGCCTTTGCCCTCCCACCACAGTATGTAGGTATGATAGAAAGACATCATAATTCTGTTTTTGAATGTAATTCTCAATAGATATTGTCTCCTAAAATAAGTAAATAATTAACTAAAGAGCATTGCTATGGCTAATGAATCTCAGCATATATTACTATCTTAATATGTAACTGTGCATGACATGACATATCTTAGGATATGTATGCTTTCTCCATAAATTTTTTGTATTTTTTCTTTCTAGGCCTTCGCTAAAGGAGGCTTTTCATCAGTCCTACTATTCTGGTAAACAACTGCAAATACATAAATATATAAATAAACACACATTCAATTTCAGACTCCATCAACTCATTGCTTAAAATAGGCTGATATAGTATCCATGATGTTAACAACTACATGCCTTAAAAAGGATGAATATTTAGTGCCAATGACATGTAGCATTTACAACAAATTATATGGAAAGTGCAGAAAAACAGCAATCCACAAGGTCTTGACAAATCTATTAAACAGTTTTTGGGGAAATAATTGTACTACTGCTTGATAGAACAACAAACAGACTGATACATATGTGTATACAGTACCCTCATACTGCACTATGCTATACGTTATCATACTTTACTATACAGTTAGGCATGTGCACATGTTGTCTTGTACTGTACTATAGTACACTATACTGCTCTGCACATATACTTTCTGTGATATCTGTCATTTATTAAATTTAAGATTCCCTTACTATATAGTTGTTACTTGCAGCTCAGTAGTGTGAACATCAATACTGAACTGGTAATAGCAAAACAATTCTTATCCAACAGTCTGTACAGTTACAAGACCTCAGAGCCCTGCAGTCCTCATCCAGTACAGTTTGGTATTCAGGTTTTGTCTGATACATTTCAACAGGCTCACACATCAGCTTCTGAAATCTTTGGTAGAATATTACAGCACATTCTTTGAAAGACTGGCAAATTAAATATCATTGTATTTGTGTCATTATTTTCAAATGAATCTTAGCTTTATTTATTTAAATTCCTAGAAGTCAGATGTTCAGTACATGCTGTGCATGTTAAGAATATGAAAGCACTCTAAGCATATTTAATGCACTCAAAAACATGTTTGAATCAAAACTAGAGTTAATACATTTTTATGGTTTGATTGGAAGTTTGCAATGACAAAAATGTCATATATTCCCTGGGAGAATGACATTTCATACAGTATTCCAAAGAGAATTTTATCAAAAATCAGAAGCTGCACGTCTTACAGAAAGATTATATATGTTTCTGTTAGTTATTATTCATGTTATGGTGGTTAGTGCATTTAGAATCATAGTTACACATATTTAGAACTATTTAGGCAAATGCTATTTTACTGATGTGTTGAAAGAATTGTGACTAGGACAGAATGATGCATTGCAGACTATTCAAATGGCATCTGTGAAACTGGAAAGTTTACTGAAATGGGATTATACAAGCAGGGTGCTACAGGAATACATTTCATTATTTGAGCATACAGTCATTGAGGGTGTATACCTTTCAAATTTGTTGCCTAATAATTCTGGACAAAAGTCAAAAAGTATTTGGCGGAGAGTTCCAAAATCAGGAGCATTGTTCAAAAGGTTAATAAAATAATAGGATTTGCATCAACAACAATATAAAACAATGGCTGGCATTATTGATCCTAACTCTCAGTGGTTTGCCAGAAAAATGAGAAATGTTATGAGGCAAAGGGCAAACAGATGAGGCAAAATGAAAGTTAGCTGAGGGGAATGGGTGAATTAAAGTGATTCAGAAATAGGTCTGGTACCAGAGCTGCCTTGATTTTCATCACTGTATGTCAGTAGATAAGATCTCTGCCTTACAGCTCTATGATGTCGGATTTAGTCCTGAAGCCTGGCCAGTGTCTGCGTGGAGTATGCATATTCTCTGCTTGTCTGCATTTGCTTTTTTAGGGTCTATATTAAATCACTGAATGCTTAAAAAAGTGAACGGTGATTGATTGACCCTATATAAGCAAAAGCTTACAATGTCAAAGTGTCAGAAAAGCGATTTTTTTCCAAAGGAAAAAAATCGCTGTTCCAAAAAAAAAAAAATTAAATAAAAATCAATTTCAAACATTACATTAAGTGGGGGGCTTCGCCACTTCGATATTTTGCGTTTTCAGCCTTTTAACCAAGACACATTGGAAAGAATGTGTCTTCGGTCTTCTAATATAGACCCTTTTTTTCTGAGTACTGGTTTCCTCCCAGTTTTCGCTGCCTAGATATATATATATATATATATATATATATATATATATATATATATATATATGTATATATATATATATATATAGAGAGAGAGAGAGAGAGAGATACACACTGTATGTATATGTGTGTGTGTGAATATATATATATATATATATATATATATATATATATATATAATAGATGTGTATGTATGTATGTATGTGAATTGCTTATTCAGTCTCTCTCTTCCCAATCCTTTCTAACCTCATCTGATTGAGTCCTATAGTAATCATGCAGTATTTTCTAGGCCTAACTAAGTATCCATCTTTTTAACAACAGCTTCAGTTCTAGATTCTATTAAAAACTGTACCACAGATGATCTTTTATTTAGGATCCCCCTGTTCATTTCACTTTGCCTATATTCAGAAATTAATCCTTGAGGCGGAAGGCAGTCTCTAGTTTGCATTCCAAACATATTCCTTGGTTCCTTTGCCATTTCCCTCTATAAATTCCAGCCCCCTCCCATTTTCTATTCTCTGAACCCCTGATTGCACTCATCACCATCAGAAGAATCTCTTTTTTCCATTCCTGCGTTGGCTTAGTTCTTGGAATACTTTCTGCTACTTTGCAAATATAATATTTTGTATTTCCATTATTATTCTGCTTAAGGATCTAATTCTAAAATCCCAGTCCCTCCTTATTTCCTGTGCTTCCGCCTGTTTCATCATTATCCCTTTCCACTTTGAGTTATAGCTTACTGTTTGTTCTGTGTATAAAAGCCTTAACTGTGTAGCAGCTATGAAATACCCCTTAAAATCAGGTAATCTCAACCCCCCCCTTGTTCTTTTGTAAGGACCAGTTTTTATCCCACTTGACTTTTGCCCTCTTCCAATCCCAGATAAAATCCTTCAACTCTTTATTAATTTTCTATCCACAACTTCTCCTCTGGTGGATAAAATATGCCTGACCTGTGCATAAAACTAAATGGACTAACACATTTTTACTGCTTGCTTCTTGCTGTCCATATCCATAAAACAGAGTTTCCAGTTTCTCAGTTTTTGTACTAACAAACAAATCTGTTCCCACATACCCTTAGCTGCATTAACAAAATCCTTTCTAATCTATATTCCAAAGCAGTTAATTTTATCCTCCCCCATTAGTATGTACTTTGCTGATTCAATGTGTGTGGGGGTACATAGTTTACATCTATTACCTTTGTTTTATCTTCATTAATGTTGTATCTTGAAAACACTTGAAACTGTCTCGGAATATTCCACAACATAGAAATGTCCTTTTTACGGTTTTATCAGGTACAGAATAATATCATCTGCAAATAAAGCCAACTTTTCTTGATTACCATACCAATTATATCCTTGAAGTTTTGAGTTCTTTATTTTATTTGCCAATCATACTAAATACAATGCAAATAATAAAGGGAAAAGAAGACACCCTTGTCTGGGTCCTCTTTTCAAACAGAATTTATAAGACAGGAACCTTAATTTTCACCTTTATCCCTCCTATATTTTCTCCTAATTAACCTTATCTCATTACAGCTAAGTGTGCCTCCAAGCATTTTTGCAGTTACCTCCTGCTGAGCCTCTAAGTGTCAAATATTGCTTGGACATCACATTTGCATTAATAATTCTAAAGCCATGCTATATACAAGATATTAGAACATTTTATCTTGAAGCATATATGATGGCAAACACAATTGTATTGATATTGAGTATTTGTTAGAACCGTAAGGTAATAACTTCATTGTTTTAAAGGCTGAAGCCACACCCACTGGGAGTTAAAGGCCCACACTCAAAAGAACTGTACTGGAGGGAATGTCAGGATTGCAAATGTTTCCATTGTCCTGTTCATAAAATCTTGGCATACTCTGTTGAATGCTTTCTCTGCATCATGACCCACCAACAACAGTGGCATTTTCTTACATTCTGCTTCCCTCTGGATCATCTATGTTCTGTTAATGTTGTCAAATGTTTGCCTTCCCTCTACAAAGCTACACTGATCCATATTTATCAATTTTGGCATCACCTTTGCCACTCTTTTATCCATTACAGACATAAGCACTTTATATTCATGGTTTAGAATTGAAATGGGCTTATATGAAGCCAGATCAGATTTGCCTTTTCCATTTTAGGTATTACAGCCAGCAGTGCTTTCTTCCAGGATGTTTGTGCTTCTTTTCCTTTTAAAGTAATGTTAAAGAAAATCTTCCAGATCTTTATCACTTAAGCTCATAGGTGTTTACTAGGCTAGTGGCCACAAGGGCTTTTTAAGCCTATCCATGCATCCCAAATCTCTGCAAGTTCTGGCACCCTTGATAAGTGTAAGCAGGGGCTTTGGAGGTGAAACATTTACAAGCAGGGAACTGGGAGATTAACTATTTAGAAGGCTGCCTGTTTCTATTAGAGAAATGGGTGCCAAACCAGGGATGTATTTCCTGTTCCCAATCCAGTTGTCCAAGCTACACTTGAATTGGGTTAGGGAGGAGCACTGCTCCACATGGATGGGGAAGCTGCTCCAGAGAAGGAGTAGTATTTGGCATGCATACCTGTCTGTCCAGCAGGTTCTGTTTATATCACAGGCAAGGACTGTAGGAGACAGAATACAAGGACAGGGCCTTGAGGCAGTATTCAAAGGAAATGTTACTTAAACCTGTATTCTTTTAGTGAGGAACCTTTGTGGACACTCCAATTGATGGATATGCCAGGTTAGGTATATACCAAATGGGGGTATTGTACTCAATAATAGGTCTGATGAATGCCAAATACAGTGGAACAATTGACTTCCTTAGACTTAGATGCCATACCTTGTTTATAAGTTTCATAACATAGAATGATTTCCTCAATTTCTTCACTCCTAGCTTCTAAACTTCCACAGGAATACCATCTATTCCAGGAGACTGGTTACACATCACTGTTTGTATCTTATCTCCTCCTATCCTAACTACTAATAATAGAATCTCATCTATCTGTAACCTTGGCATATTTAATTCTTCCATAAACATTTCCATTTGTACTTTTTCTTGTTCCCACATTTCTCTGTTTTATGCAAAATTTCATAAACTGTGCAAAATATTTCTAATACCTTTACAGGATCTTTTGTTATCTTCCATGTTATAGTCTCCCTAAGTTTGGTAACAACCCTTTCTACTTTCTGTTGCCTCAGCCATTGTGCTAAAAGCTTTTGTGCTTTGGAGTTATTATCAAAAAGCAGTTGCTTAACAGCAGTCTTTCAAAACTCCTACATATTATTGAAGTAATCCTTTATTTTCTGTTTAGCATTCTGCAGTTGCTACTCCTCTTGTTCTTTGAGATTCCTCCTATTCTGCACTACTTTAAGTTTTGTCAGTTCCTCTACGTAATACTTGTTAATTCTTAACCATATCTCTTTTTTTTTATTTCTGTTATATTTTTAAACTTTACTTTCATTTTATCCCACTCCCTAGCTATATTTTCTTTAAACATTCCTATCTTCCCTAATAATTGTCAAATAATTTCCACTGCCCATTCCTTAAATTCCTCTCTGTTTAATGGCTCACTATTGAAATGATGCCACTCAAAATGTTGAGAGCTGACAAGCTGAAAAAAAAAGTATGAAAACACATGACAAGAGTGACTCTCAAAAATCACTCTAATCCTTTAAACTTCTTTTGCAGGGGAACAACCCTCACTACACCCCCACACCCCAGACTTATAGATACCAACTCTGAGATCACCATATTTTGGAGAAAAAGGATTAATCAGACCAATGGCATCTCAGACTTAGTATATGCAAGTCTGTTCTTTAGTGGTTCACGACATTTCAAATGGTTACCCTGTTTAAGAGATAAGCTGGGAAGCACCAGGGCCTCATTTTTATTTCATTATCCTGCATTTTTATTTTAGTTACTGGCATGTGATCTGAAATATTTATTAGATGTGTATCAAAAATTTCAGTTAAATGTATGTGTTCCTGGGAAATATAATTTCTGTATAGCCTAGCCCAGTTTTTGTACCCTGGGGAATAATATGTAAATTCTCTCTAAGCCCCTTCTACTAAATTCACATCTTCCATGCCAAATATTTTCATAGATTTCTTCAAAAATCTACTCTCATTTGTTATATTTCCCCTTCTGGGGCTCACAGATACAGCCTTGCTGTTGTATATCAAGTTCCAGACCCCAGATGTAAGTAATATTCCCTGGTGAAAGTGCTGACAATACTCTTAATACATTATTTTGCAGTAAACCACAGTGCCCCCCCCCCCCCCATTTATCTTACATTACTATATCAATGCATGGAGCCTTGGAAATAAAGGCTTTCTACATGGCCTACCTCATAAGTAACGGTATTTCATCGAGGAACAAGGAGGTCATAACATCCCTGTACTCCTCCCTTATCAGACCCATTATCGAGTACAGTGCCCCCTTTGGCATGTACCTTGCCAAGCACATGCAGCAGCTGGAGAGACCACAGAGGTTCATGACCAGGAAAATCCAGGGTCTTAAACACCTGTCCTATACTGATAGGCTAAAAGCCCTGTCCCTCTAGTAAGTCTTGTACAGAATTCTCAGAGGTGACCAGTGTCTGGCATACAAGACCATCTCAGACCCAGCCTTGATGGAGTTGCTGCATATCTGTAAGTCAAACTCCATTTGCACAACTTGCACGCAAGGTCTCAACCTGGTCTGTGACATTAATAGAACTTGGTGGGATAGATTTCTATACCAAAGACTCCCTCACGTATGGAATAGACTCCCTCTCCATGTCAAGCATAGTACCTCTCTAGCCCTCTTTAAGAGGAACCTGGATGACTGGATGGGAAACAGAAAATACATGCCTGGGATCCCATCTGTGTCCCTAGTGGACAGGGGAAACAGGTGCTGACTTTGTGGGAACATGGGCATAAGGATGCCTGTGCCAATAGCCTAGCATCATCCTATGAACCTATAAGACAAACTACTATTTAAGTATGAAGATTATAACATTGTGGCGATTATAGAATCATGTAACTCTAAAGACTTTTAGTTTTCCTGAATTGCCTGAGGGAACTGTCTAGATGAAGTGGAGTCTAATTATTAATTCAAGATTCTATTACTTCTTATTTAATCAAGTAAAATAACATAACTGAAAGCCTAGCTGTAAAAAGTATCAAATGTAGGAAAAAATGGCAGTTTACAAATTACATTATATGATAGAAGTCAAAAGCTGTTTTTTTTTTCTAATCGGAGGACAGTGGCCTAGTTTAATATGGAAATAAATCTTATATATTGCTGTTCTCAACTTAGAAAGCAGAATAAAAATTTTACTTTAGTATGTTTTTATCTGAAGAAAAAGATGCCTGAAACTCAGATCTCTGTTATTTAATGAATACAATCCTCTGGGATAAAGAAAGCTACAAATGTAAATAAGGGAAGATTAACATATGAGGCAGAAATCTAGACATTCTGCAAAATTCTAGATAGTTAAGAGATCATTTTGGCCTTCTTGTGTACATTCTGTTTGTCTTATACCCCTTGAATGATGGATTGATACAAAGGTCCATAGGTTACAGAGGCAGAAAGGCATGTATGCAAATGGATATGTATGGGCCTCTCTGATTTAAATCTTAGGGTTGATAGACATTATGTTGTTTATCAGGCAAAGACTGCTGATAGAAACTCAGTGCTCCTGTCTACTGAGACTTCCACTTCATTAGTGTGACTGGTTGTGCTCTATCAAGTGGTTAACATGCTGTATGATCAAGCCTATCGCTCTTGTCATAGACCATTTTCTTGAGAAGAATGACAGTTTGACATTTGATTCTTTGCAGCTAAGTTGTCATCACTGAGGGAAGTTTCACATTCACGATAAGGTCATGGGGTATGTGCAGTACTCATAGGAAGAATAGGTCTTGGATGTGGAATGAGTTCTAGTCAATTAATTGCACTGAACTGGTCTGCTTGATTTAAGATCTCTAGTCTGTTCCTGACTACAAGAAAGACTCTTTCTTGCGTAACGTGCTTGGTTATCAAATTGTCTTGTTTAAATTTTTTTTTTTTGCCTTAGAGGTATCCTTGGTTGCCCTAACTTGAAAATACATAATTTGGATCCTGATGATCTGCCCTTGATGAAACCAGACTGGGTCGGTTCCAGTGTCTGGAGGTTTACTATATTTCTATTGATCATCTCCATGATACTTTTTTCCATGGCTTCACATATACAACTAGTGAGACATATGGGTCTGTAGTTTCCAGGGACTGTAGATGGCCCACCTTTGTGCAGAGGGATGACTGTTGCCTTTCTCCATTCATGAGGCATGAAGCCTGTTTGGAGGCTACATGGAGGCTACAGTTAAATAGTAATTCCAGAGGCCCTAATAAGTCATGCTTCATGCTATTTAGAAGACATCCTGAGATATTGTCTGGGCCAACTGATGGAGTGTTCTGGGTCTTAAAGAGAGCATTAAGGACCTGTTCCCTAGTGATAGTAGGGAGAGTTATATTTGATGATATTTTCTAAGGTAAGGATATGGGGGAGAGAGAGGAGTAAAGCTGGATATGAATTTATCAGCCAGGAGGTTTGCTATGTCTTCTGGTTCAGTATAGGTGGCTCCATTTACAATGAGCTCTGCACACAATTGTGTATTGCCTTTGAGTTTGTGAACATAGCTAAAGAATGTCTTGTGTTTGTCCTTGGCCTGGGAGACCAAATTTACCTCATATTTGACTTTGGTAGACTTTGTCTTCTGTGTTGTTTGTTTAGTTTGATGAGAGTGCTGTTATCCTGCTGGGTTGTTGCACCTCCTAATTTTTGCCATGATGTTCTTCTGTTATACAGCCTATTGATTTTGTGATTCCTCCAGGGTGGCTTGTTTTTTTAGTTAGTTCTGTACTTCTTCCTGGTGGGTACAGCTGCCTTTATGCAGCTATTAACATGTTTGTACAAGGTTTCTGTGAACAGTTCTGCATAGGCAGCAGTGTTCTCAGGGTTTATGGGGGCTTTAAATTTTGCCAGGTTCTCAATTAATAGCAGGAGGTTAGCCTTAGAATAGTATATTATTCCAGGTTTAGGTGAGGCTCCAGGTTTTATTTTTACTTCAAAGGAGACCATGTTGTGGTCTGACCCCACCAGGGAAGGCATTACAGTAGGGGGGTGTGCAGCACTCTCTCATATTATTGAGAACCAGATCCAGTATGGTTGTACCCCTGGTTGGTGTATTGACTATCTGGTACAGGGCATTAGTGTTTACAAAATCCAGGAATTTCTGTGCATGTACATTTGATGTCATATAGAATTCTCAGTTAATAGTGAGGTAATTAAAGTCACCCATAAATATGGTATTGGGTTGGATGGTTAGTGTTTCTATTAAGTTTAAATACATGGTATGGGTTTCCTCGGTCATAGAGGGGGAGCTATAGCTTGCAAGGAAGTAATATTGGATTTTACCTATGGTGATTTGAGAATGGAACAACTCAAGTGCATTGTCCTGTTTAACCAGCCTTGAAGTATATTTATCTTTGATGTAAATAGAGACACCTCCAACTTTAGTCCCTGCCTATAAAATAGCTGGTCTAAATGTGTGGAAGGCATTATAACCCTGCACTGTTGATGTGCTGTCCGCAGCTTTAAACCATGCCTCATAGACCGTACAGACATCAGCATTCTCTAGGGTAAGGAGAGCTTCCAGGGAGTGGAGTTTTTTTTGTTTAGGCTCCTAGCACTGAACAGTAATACTTTTAGATTTTCTTGATTTTGATTTGCTATATCGGAAGTACTTTCAATTTGGCATTGCCTAAAAAAGACACTATGGGGGAAGACAATGTTTTAGCTAACATTTGAAAGCCTAGAGGGGAGGGGAGCAGACCATCCCTGGCAAAGCAGCCTAGTCTGTTGACCATCTTCTTCCATGCTGTCAAATATTGCACCCCCTTAGAATGGCACCAGAAACTAAGACAATTATTAAAGTCAGCCATCTTTTGTTCATAATGTGGCATCATCCTTAGAGAAGGTAAAGTGCTGTTCAATGCTAGGCTTAAACCAGCCTGAGACATGTATTCTAAGAGCTCCATGATGTATCTCTTCATGCAGTCTACGGAGGTAAATCTCAGGTCATTTACTCCCACATGGACTATGATTGGGTCATATTGTAATTGTGGTCCAGTGACCTGAGTTCCTGTGTAATGTGGCAGATCCAAGCCCCTGATAAGCAACTAACTTTGACTTTTTCCTTACTCAGTCTGGTGAGAGGTACATCAATGTATCTCACAATGGAGTCTCCAATGACTAGAATGTTGGATTGTGTGGTGGCTTGCCTTATGGACTTAGATGTAGAGGCTCCATGAGATGTAGCTCTATGTGTTGATGTGTGTGTTGTTTTGAAAGAGTGCATTTGTGGCTGCAAAGGATATTTCTCATGTGTACTTTGTCTAGGGGGTCTTTGTGGTTTAGGAAGGTTATATTTAAGTGTCTCAGCACATGTGGGTGGATATTTCTGCTTTGAGTTGTGCATGATGGGTGCAGCGTGTGTACTACTGACAACCTTATTGACATCAGGAGTACTTTTATTGCCTCCAGTGACATTGTGTAAATACATCTGTCACATACCATATAATTTTGTTTGAAAATGAACTGGTTGTCAGTAAACATGAAGCAGTTTCTAAATTGCCTCAGGATGCCCATATCCACCAAGCCGGTAACGGAGACAGTAGGAAAGTTCATACCCATGGCAACAGACCCTTTTTATTGATTAGACAGCTGGAGTGAGAATATCAGTCACTGTCAGGAGTATTCGGTTTGCAGCCATGTGAAAAGTGCTTGTCACTGCAAACTAGTTGTCCTATGTGCAACTAGGTAATGGAGAAATTTCAATAGTGCTTTTATGGGAAAAGTGTCACTCAAGGTGTCTTGAGTTTATACAGAGCACTGTCAAACATTTGAGGGGAAACTAATATGTAGATTCTGAAATTTAAGGATGAAGTATTTAGGCAGATATTCTGAAGTTAGAAACAAATCAAGCAGTACTTACTGAAAATAAAGAATTAGCTTGTTAAGAATGATGAAAAGAGAGGAGTGCATGAATGGCTACTGCTTGGTTATTACTAATGCTGGTCTCACCATAGCTTCACTCTGTTAGGATACAATGCTCCTTTGCTTCTTCTCTCATCAGAAGCAGAATGTTAGCACCAATCCCAAGATGAGAAGGAGGCCCACAGCTGTTTGGTGATCCACAGTCTTGTCCCAGATAATGCAAGGGTCTGTAGGCTTGTATCCTTTTCCTGATAGATGCCTTGAATAGCAACCAGACCAAGCAGGTACATTAAGCACAGGCACTCACTCTCCAGCCAGAAACAGTCAGGAATCAATACACTCTGCTCCTTCCCTCACCAGGATCAGAGTATAAGCATAGATTCCACACTGTCACCTATAAAGCAGTTATTAGGCTTTCTGGTGATCAGAACTCTCCAGGAAATAATGCCTCTGTATCCCTTTCACCAGGAGAAAAAAGAAACACTAATTCTAAAATGACTACTGAGAGGCAGAATGTGGGCTCTCCAATAACTGGTGGTCTTGCAATAGATGTTTAAAAGTAAGTTGAAAAAATGGTTTATCCTAAGCAGTTAGATATGAAAGTGGGTAGCTTAAGTTTTAGCTAAGTGGAGAGTCACTATTTTTAAAATAGCAGGATAGATTGAAAGGGTGTGGGCATTTTTGTATTCTCGTACTATGGTATACAGTGGGGTAAGCAATACATTTAAATAGTCGAAGGTGAGTGATTTCACAAAATGATAATTTTGTGGCTACTCACACCAGCCAGTGAAAGAAAAAAGGGATGAAGATATATGGCCAAATTAACATAGGGGCATGCAACTAAAAAGACAGTGTCTGACTCACAAGAGCTGCAGCTGTGGACTCTTTTCAAGTTTTAATATGCAATCAAGAGCAGAATACAAGTAAAACATAGTGTAAAGAAAATAAATCACAGTATACAAAATAGAAAAAGGCAATAAAATAATCTGCTACCTGTTGTTGCAGCATCTTGTTTCCACCTATGAAAGATATCCCCAAGTAAGACATTTCAGCTCCCTGAGGACCTTCTGGTGGTGATGCATGCTGTGTCTTCCTGTATAAACTACTATAACTCCTTGTACATGGTCCAAACTGATAACTCAGCTGATTGCATTTTGTCTGGAATTCTGATTGATTGCAGGTACCCGGAATTGCCTTCATAATAGTCTGTCTTTATGGAGCCTGCAGTGGTTTATAATTCACTCTTGCACCATCTTTAAAGATTTACTGCTAACTTATTTAGCCCTGCATGGGATAATTCTCCTACCTCAAGCAACACTTCATCCCTTATAGTCCAGATAGACACTTGAGTTTCTCTTTTCTGGAGCTGATATTGGGTCTCAGAATGTGATTGGAGACTTTTGGTATCTCCTCTTTTTTGGAACCAAGCTGCATGGTTTTGAAACCTTATCCCCCAGTGGATGAGAACCCTCATCCTCAATGCTGTCAACATTCAATTTTGATGTTTTTTTTTCCTTTTTTTTTGTGCTTTAAATGACATTGCATACTTTGAATCAGTTATATGAGAGTAACACTGAACTAATTTTGTTGAGCCTGGTTACTGATATCCATTCAGCAAAGTAGACCCTCTGTTTAATTACAATTTGGCCTCTCCACCAGCAGCTTTACCTATTGAACTCCACACTACAGAGTAATACATATCAATACTGCTTCTGCAGCAAGCACCACAGTCATACAGGATACATAGCAGAGTATGAAACGTCTGCCTGATACATGGACCATTACATATAGTATTGCATTTTAAGTAAATTGCATATCCCAACAGATACTTTAAAGATGCTCTAGACATAAGTGAGCAATGCAAACATGAACAGGCATACTTATGTCACAACTGTCCCTGATTAATATATATACCTCTAAATTTGCCTCCAGTATTTTCTCTACAGATATTAATTTCATAATTCTGTGATAAACACAGTTATGAAAGAATGTAAACAATTTTATCAGCATATTTGTCCTTTAGCAAAGGGGTGGTATGTCAAACCATATTTATCAGCTTCTTGAGTGACTAATACCAAGCAGTATATACCAACTGTCTCTGCTATTGGCACTTTTTTATTATGTTTTGGTATATCACTTATACATGAACTAAGGAGCTGGAAGAAAAAAAAAATTACAGTGTGCCATATAAGTGTGTACAGCACCTTACATCATGTACAGCTTCTGTACACACATGTTCTGACTGATAATAATGGTAAAGACGCACATACTACACACACAGTCTTAGACACACATACTACAGACACAGTCTTAGACACACATACGTAAGTCCCATTCTTTCAAACAGGAGTAAAAAAGCAGCATATCATTACAAAGTAAATGTCTACTTCACTGGGCCCGTGTGCCTTGTTTCTTTTTCCTTTCAGGAAATAGATCACAGTAAGATAGTAGTGCAACATGAACAAGTAAGAAAAAAAAAACAGATTAAACACAAGTGTTACCCTTTAAACTGCCATTTGGGAAAGCATTTTGAAAACTAATTTAACATTTAAAAATTAAGCACATTATTTATTTATATATTATAACAATGACACCAAATTCAGCTCACAGTTTCATATAGCAGTTTGCAAAAATTTAGGGGGGCTTTTTAGATCCCCACCTATAATATGTGTAGTCTCGGCAAAAGTTTAGAAAGTTGATTTTTCATCCCTCTCCCCTTAACATCCTTAGTGAAAATGAAAGTTCAACAACTCCAATACTGAAAAGAACAGGAACTTCCCAAAGAAACTCGTGCACGAAAGGATGTAAATTCTTTTCTTTTATTCCACAATCCTATAGCAGTTAAGCGCTTTCAACTGGAACCCAGTCTTCTTCAGAACAGTCAACAAGCACCATAACTTCCTTTTTATACATAAACCAATACAATCATTTTAAAAATTGCGCCAAAACATTTAAAGGTATAGTGCACATTCAGCAGCAATGACCATAAAAAATCAATATTTATAATCTTCCTAGATATTTGAATAAACCCATATCTAGTGTATACAATAATTATACTGTCAAACTATTAAACTATATAAAATATTTATAAAACATTTGTATATTTAAAATTATTTTTAAACATGTATGTAAACTATATATAGTATATAAAAAAACTAAAAACTCTATTTCATATTCATACTACTATCAATATTGGAAGACTTGAGACTTTTTAATGAATCAATAAGTATATTACCAATACTATAATAACTCAATGACTTATACTAAGAGAGGACCAAGAAAGGTTTAATACTGATGGACTCGTTTAGTCCTGGGGGTCTAGTAGCATCTAATAAAATCTGCCATCTGCTTTCCAAGGCAGCCAGTTTCATCTTCCAGTTTCCCCCAAATGTTGAATAACTAATGGTATCTATGATAGCAAACTGAAAAGTGTGCTCTTTACCATATTCATGGATATGTTTAGACAATGCATTCTGCATGTCCTTCCTCTGAATACGGTAAAGGTGTTCATATATACGCTTTTTGAAAACTCTTTCAGTCTTGCCTATGTAATACATAGGACAAGTACAACATGTAGCAATATATATCACCCTACTTGTGTTACAATTTCCAGTTCTAGTTCTAATACATGTAGAGTTGAAGTTTTTAAGTCTAATGTATCTGGATTCATTAATAAACTTACACTGTTTACATCTGCCGCATTTTGTTGTACCTTTGTACATATCCTTTGTGGCATTATCATAATTGGCTTTCTCTAATAATCTTTTTAAATTAATGCCTGTCTTATATACAAATTCAGGAGAATTTCCCACATTACGTTCCAAATTGAACTAACAAGTATATTCCAATGTTGTCGTAATATGTCCTTAATAAAACACGTTATGTGGAGTGTAAGTCAAAATACATGCTCGACTAGAATAACTGGATGGCAGCCCTTCATGTTTTTCATTAACTATATATTTACCTAATAAAGTGGTACTTCTTACCCCATTCATTGCCCACATATTCAATTGTATCCAGGAGCATGTGGTCCGGATATCCACGATTACTAAATAATGTCCTAATGGTATCCAGTTCCGTTCTCATCACAGCTTCTGTCGAAGACATCCTCGCTGCGGATACACTGCCCCTTTACGATGTTTTTAAAATGTGTGGAGGATGGTTACTTGTAAAATGTAGGTAATCATTGGAAAAAGTTGGTTTATGGAAAATTCTAGAAGTGAATGTATGTTGGTCAAGACCAACCAAGGCGTCCAAATAAGCAATGTCCACAGTACTAGTTTGATGAGTAAATTTTAAAAATGTAGAGGATAGATTGATGAAAGCCATAAATTCTTGTAATTCCTCTATAGAGGCCTTCCACAAAATAAAAATGTCATCCAAAAATCTGGCATAGAATGAGATGTGAGTATAAAAATGACTCTTAAATAACACTTCCTCTTCCCATTCCAGCATCACCATGTTGGCAAAGATGGGGGCACACGACGCACCCATAGCAACACCTTTTGTTTGCTTGAAATATTCCCCTTGAAACACAATATAATTGTGATCTAACACCAGTCCCATCATGTCACACAACACAACCTTGTCCCAACTAACCCCTGCATGTTTCCTGAGGCTATTTGAGAAATGTTCGATTCCTAGTTCTCTGGGTATACTGGAGAAAAGATCGACCACATCAGTGGTGACTAAGATGAGGTCTGGTCTCCAATATTCATGTTGTAATTTGCCCAAAAAACTCCACGAATCTTTCATGATGTGTGGGATATTTCCATAAATGTGTTTTAGTTGATGATCAATCCATTTCCTATGTTATAAGTCTTGGAATGGGAGCCGGAGATGATGGGTCTGAAGGGTGGTTGCTCCAAGGATTTGTGAAGTTTGGGTATGCCAACAATGGTTGCCAAAATGGGGTGGTCATTCTTCAAAAACATATAAGTGTCATTTGTAATCCTGTTGTCTATTAAATATTCCTCTATAGCCAGATCTATACGATGGTGTCCGATGTTAATCTGATTTAAGGAGACATTTTCGTAAGTGTCTGCCTGATTTAAGATGTCATAAATACAAGACTTGTATGCTTCAACATAAAAAAGTACTAACCCACCACCCTTGTCGGGTTTCATGATGCGTACCTCTTTATTCTGCATCACTTGGTTAAGACATTCCTTTTCTGATTGAGTAAGATTTTGTGGTGGACCGTTATGCAACAAATTCCTAAGTCTAATGTCCCTGTGTAGTCTATAAATGTCTTGACTAACCAATTTCTCAAAATTTGATATACTGGGATGAGATACAGGAACATAGGAACTCTTTTGCGCAACTGTATGTTTTCCGTACCAACTGCCTGGTCCGTTGAGCCATCAAAAATCACAGCCAAATTGAGTTTGCGACAAAAAAGTTTCACCTGCTTGATATTATCAACTAAATTATTGCTAACAGTGGGAATAAATTTCATTCCTTTGTGCATGACCGAATGAAGTCGTCATTTACCTCCACATCTGTGTAGTTATAGACTTTGAAACCTTCAAAACATGTGACCATAGGATAATTCAAAGATGACTTCCTACTACTAATAGTATTTCCCTCTGAAACAATATTCTGATCAATAAGAGGGGTAAATGTCACAGATTCAGTTTCATAAGTCTTGTCTACTGTAACTACACTTGCTCCTGTGTGGAATGTTGATCTATTTTTGTATTGGGTCCACTGTTTGTTGGGATGTCTTGCACAATGAGGCTTTGCACTCTGAAAATCCCTATGTGTAGTCCAACGGGGGGTGGACATAAAACCTACTTCTGACTCTTTAACTTTAGGCCATATATAAGCTCTGTTGTTACTGTATGCTTCGTGGTCCCTAGTAAGTTTCTTGCTTTTCCTCTCAAATATAATATTGGCCCTACTCTCCGCTTGAAAAAATTGTTTTTAAAAGTTCATTCCAAGTCTCATAATCTACATCATTACATATAGTCTCATACATGATTTCTAACTCATCTCCTAAAAGGTCACGTTTCTCTTGTTGATATTTTAATAACAGTTCCATGAAAGCAATTCCAAAACCATCAAACATACTATTAAATTCATTCATCACTTCCACATTATAAAATATGCCTAATGGTAATTAAAAAATCGTAAACCTTTAGGAACCATCTTCAGATTTATACAATTTTTTAAATAATTAACATCTATTTTTGCATTGTTGTATGCAGTAAGTTTCTTACCAAAGTCATAAATCATTTCTTTCAGAGAGCTATATATGTGATTTTTCTCATTAAATTTCTTATTGTAATTCTTTTACCAAAGTCATACATATCACCATGTCCATTTAGCACATTTTCAAATAGCTCTCTTTCATTTGTCTTTGTGGTAAACAATTCACTATTCATTATTTTATTATGTTCAGGTTGGTTAAAAATCCTTTTTGTTTGTTTAGTTTTAGGGCTAGATATAATATAGGCAACAGTACCTTTTTTGTCAACATGATGTTTCTGCTGAATGCTCCCGTTAGGTTTATTCGTGTATACCGTCTTTGGTCTAGCCCCATTCTGTTCGGCCTCACGTCTTGCCCTCGATATACTAAAATCAAAAGTGAAGTCCTGGGCTGGTGTGAGTGCATCATCGTGAAAAACAAACCGTCGCTGTTCTTTAGGTGATATAGCAAAACCGTCACTAGTATCCGGTAAATCAATTGTGGCTTTGTTGTTATGAACTGCATCCTCCGAAGATAGTAAAGCTACGGGAAAGCCACGTTCAGGTGTGGGTAACCTCCTCCTGAAACTCGTTGCCTCATGCCCCAATGCATCAACGCCAGACACCTTCCGGTTTTCTTCAGGGACTTCCCCTTCCCTTCTGAACGCCAGCGTGCTTTCTTTTGATGGACAACCGTCACTTTGGGGTGAATGCAAATCAGGCATAGTTTGCAATCCATCATTAGAAGCCTGAAGTGCCTTATTAAAACCAATACTGTTTGGAAGTACCTTGTTAGAAGCAAT
This sequence comes from Protopterus annectens, assembly GCF_019279795.1. Classification (NCBI taxonomy): domain Eukaryota; kingdom Metazoa; phylum Chordata; order Ceratodontiformes; family Protopteridae; genus Protopterus; species Protopterus annectens. The sequence goes on from NC_056728.1 coordinate 948,868,184, forward strand.
ACTGTTTAAGAGTTCAAACAGTTTACGTATTTCGCCCTGCACGGCTGATACTTCAGCCCGAAGTCCATTAAACTCCTCTCGAGACAATGAAGCCTCTAAGGTAGTCTCCTGTTCAGCCATGTCAACCAATAAACAAAAGAAAGTTCAACAACTCCAATACTGAAAAGAACAGGAACTTCCCAAAGAAACTCGTGCACGAAAGGATGTAAATTCTTTTCTTTTATTCCACAATCCTATAGCAGTTAAGCGCTTTCAACTGGAACCCAGTCTTCTTCAGAACAGTCAACAAGCACCATAACTTCCTTTTTATACATAAACCAATACAATCATTTTAAAAATTGCGCCAAAACATTTAAAGGTATAGTGCACATTCAGCAGCAATGACCATAAAAAATCAATATTTATAATCTTCCTAGATATTTGAATAAACCCATATCTAGTGTATACAATAATTATACTGTCAAACTATTAAACTATATAAAATATTTATAAAACATTTGTATATTTAAAATTATTTTTAAACATGTATGTAAACTATATATAGTATATAAAAAAACTAAAAACTCTATTTCATATTCATACTACTATCAATATTGGAAGACTTGAGACTTTTTAATGAATCAATAAGTATATTACCAATACTATAATAACTCAATGACTTATACTAAGAGAGGACCAAGAAAGGTTTAATACTGATGGACTCGTTTAGTCCTGGGGGTCTAGTAGCATCTAATAAAATCTGCCATCTGCTTTCCAAGGCAGCCAGTTTCATCTTCCAGTTTCCCCCAAATGTTGAATAACTAATGGTATCTATGATAGCAAACTGAAAAGTGTGCTCTTTACCATATTCATGGATATGTTTAGACAATGCATTCTTCATGTCCTTCCTCTGAATACAGTAAAGGTGTTCATATATACGCTTTTTGAAAACTCTTTCAGTCTTGCCTATGTAATACATAGGACAAGTACAACATGTAGCAATATATATCACCCTACTTGTGTTACAATTTCCAGTTCTAGTTCTAATACATGTAGAGTTGAAGTTTTAAGTCTAATGTATCTGGATTCATTAATAAACTTACACTGTTTACATCTGCCGCATTTTGTTGTACCTTTGTACATATCCTTTGTGGCATTATCATAATTGGCTTTCTCTAATAATCTTTTAAAATTAATGCCTGTCTTATATACAAATTCAGGAGAATTTCCCACATTACGTTCCAAATTCGAACTAACAAGTATATTCCAATGTTGTCGTAATATGTCCTTAATAAAACACGTATGTGGAGTGTAAGTCAAAATACATGCTCGACTAGAATAACTGGATGGCAGCCCTTCATGTTTTTCATTAACTATATATTTACCTAATAAAGGGGGGTACTTCTTACCCCATTCATTACCCACATATTCAATTGTATCCAGGAGCATGTGGTCCGGATATCCACGATTACTAAATAATGTCCTAATGGTATCAAGTTCCGTTCTCATCACAGCTTCTGTCGAAGACATCCTCGCTGCACGGATACACTGCCCTTTACGATGTTTTAAAAATGTGTGGAGGATGGTTACTTGTAAAATGTAGGTAATCATTGGAAAAAGTTGGTTTTATGGAAAATTCTAGAAGTGAATGTATGTTGGTCAAGACCAACCAAGACGCCCAAATAAGCAATGTCCACAGTACTAGTTTGATGCGTACATTTTAAAGATGTAGAGGATAGATTGATGAAAGCCATAAATTCTTGTAATTCCTCTATAGAGGCCTTCCACAAAATAAAAATGTCATCCAAAAATCTGGCATAGAATGAGATGTGAGTATAAAAATGACTCTTAAATAACACTTCCTCTTCCCATTCCAGCATCACCATGTTGGCAAAGATGGGGGCACACGACGCACCCATAGCAACACCTTTTGTTTGCTTGAAATATTCCCCTTGAAACACAATATAATTGTGATCTAACACCAGTCCCATCATGTCACACAACACAACCTTGTCCCAACTAACCCCTGCATGTTTCCTGAGGCTATTTGAGAAATGTTCGATTCCTAGTTCTCTGGGTATACTGGAGAAAAGATCGACCACATCAGTGGTGACTAAGATGAGGTCTGGTCTCCAATATTCATGTTGTAATTTGCCCAAAAAACTCCACGAATCTTTCATGATGTGTGGGATATTTCCATAAATGTGTTTTAGTTGATGATCAATCCATTTCCTATGTTATAAGTCTTGGAATGGGAGCCGGAGATGATGGGTCTGAAGGGTGGTTGCTCCAAGGATTTGTGAAGTTTGGGTATGCCAACAATGGTTGCCAAAATGGGGTGGTCATTCTTCAAAACATATAAGTGTCATTTGTAATCCTGTTGTCTATTAAATATTCCTCTATAGCCAGATCTATACGATGGTGTCCGATGTTAATCTGATTTAAGGAGACATTTTCGTAAGTGTCTGCCTGATTTAAGATGTCATAAATACAAGACTTGTATGCTTCAACATAAAAAAGTACTAACCCACCACCCTTGTCGGGTTTCATGATGCGTACCTCTTTATTCTGCATCACTTGGTTAAGACATTCCTTTTCTGATTGAGTAAGATTTTGTGGTGGACCGTTATGCAACAAATTCCTAAGTCTAATGTCCCTGTGTAGTCTATAAATGTCTTGACTAACCAATTTCTCAAAATTTGATATACTGGGATGAGATACAGGAACATAGGAACTCTTTTTGCGCAACTGTATGTTTTCCGTACCAACTGCCTGGTCCGTTGAGCCATCAAAAATCACAGCCAAATTGAGTTTGCGACAAAAAAGTTTCACCTGCTTGATATTATCAACTAAATTATTGCTAACAGTGGGAATAAATTTCATTCCTTTGTGCATGACCCGAATGAAGTCGTCATTTACCTCCACATCTGTGTAGTTATAGACTTTGAAACCTTCAAAACATGTGACCATAAAAGTCTCAAGTCTTCCAATATTGATAGTAGTATGAATATGAAATAGAGTTTTTAGTTTTTTTATATACTATATATAGTTTACATACATGTTTAAAAATAATTTTAAATATACAAATGTTTTATAAATATTTTATATAGTTTAATAGTTTGACAGTATAATTATTGTATACACTAGATATGGGTTTATTCAAATATCTAGGAAGATTATAAATATTGATTTTTTATGGTCATTGCTGCTGAATGTGCACTATACCTTTAAATGTTTTGGCGCAATTTTTAAAATGATTGTATTGGTTTATGTATAAAAAGGAAGTTATGGTGCTTGTTGACTGTTCTGAAGAAGACTGGGTTCCAGTTGAAAGCTTAACTGCTATAGGATTGTGGAATAAAAGAAAAGAATTTACATCCTTTCGTGCACGAGTTTCTTTGGGAAGTTCCTGTTCTTTTCAGTATTGGAGTTGTTGAACTTTCTTTTGGTTTATTGGTTGACATGGCTGAACAGGAGACTACCTTAGAGGCTTCATTGTCTCGAGGAGTTTAATGGACTTCGGGCTGAAGTATCAGCCGTGCAGGGCGAAATCGTAAACTGTTTGAACTCTTAAACAGTATTGCTTCTAACAAGGTACTTCCAAACAGTATTGGTTTTAATAAGGCACTTCAGGCTTCTAATGATGGATTGCAAACTATGCCTGATTTGCATTCACCCCAAAGTGACGGTTGTCCATCAAAAGAAAGCACGCTGGCGTTCAGAAGGGAAGGGGAAGTCCCTGAAGAAAACCGGAAGGTGTCTGGCGTTGATGCATTGGGGCATGAGGCAACGAGTTTCAGGAGGAGGTTACCCACACCTGAACGTGGCTTTCCCGTAGCTTTACTATCTTCGGAGGATGCAGTTCATAACAACAAAGCCACAATTGATTTACCGGATACTAGTGACGGTTTTGCTATATCACCTAAAGAACAGCGACGGTTTGTTTTTCACGATGATGCACTCACACCAGCCCAGGACTTCACTTTTGATTTTAGTATATCGAGGGCAAGACGTGAGGCCGAACGGAATGGGGCTAGACCAAAGACGGTATACACGAATAAACCTAACGGGAGCATTCAGCAGAAACATCATGTTGACAAAAAAGGTACTGTTGCCTATATTATATCTAGCCCTAAAACTAAACAAACAAAAAGGATTTTTAACCAACCTGAACATAATAAAATAATGAATAGTGAATTGTTTACCACAAAGACAAATGAAAGAGAGCTATTTGAAAATGTGCTAAATGGACATGGTGATATGTATGACTTTGGTAAAAAGAATTACAATAAGAAATTTAATGAGAAAAATCACATATATAGCTCTCTGAAAGAAATGATTTATGACTTTGGTAAGAAACTTACTGCATACAACAATGCAAAAATAGATGTTAATTATTTAAAAAATTGTATAAATCTGAAGATGGTTCCTAAAGGTTTACGATTTTTTAAATTACCATTAGGCATATTTTATAATGTGGAAGTGATGAATGAATTTAATAGTATGTTTGATGGTTTTGGAATTGCTTTCATGGAACTGTTATTAAAATATCAACAAGAGAAACGTGACCTTTTAGAAGATGAGTTAGAAATCATGTATGAGACTATATGTAATGATGTAGATTATGAGACTTGGAATGAACTTTTTAAAAAACAATTTTTTCAAGCGGAGAGTAGGGCCAATATTATATTTGAGAGGAAAAGCAAGAAACTTACTAGGGACCACGAAGCATACAGTAACAACAGAGCTTATATATGGCCTAAAGTTAAAGAGTCAGAAGTAGGTTTTATGTCCACCCCCCGTTGGACTACACATAGGGATTTTCAGAGTGCCAAGCCTCTTTTTGCAAGACATCCCAACAAACAGTGGACCCAATACAAAAAATAGATCAACATTCCCACACAGGAGCAAGTGTAGTTACAGTAGACAAGACTTATGAAACTGAATCTGTGACATTTACCCCTCTTATTGATCAGAATATTGTTTCAGAGGGAAATACTATTAGTAGTAGGAAGTCATCTTTGAATTATCCTATGGTCACATGTTTTGAAGGTTTCAAAGTCTATAACTACACAGATGTGGAGGTAAATGACGACTTCATTCGGGTCATGCACAAAGGAATGAAATTTATTCCCACTGTTAGCAATAATTTAGTTGATAATATCAAGCAGGTGAAACTTTTTTGTCGCAAACTCAATTTGGCTGTGATTTTTGATGGCTCAACGGACCAGGCAGGTGGTACGGAAAACATACAGTTGCGCAAAAAGAGTTCCTATGTTCCTGTATCTCATCCCAGTATATCAAATTTTGAGAAATTGGTTAGTCAAGACATTTATAGACTACACAGGGACATTAGACTTAGGAATTTGTTGCATAACGGTCCACCACAAAATCTTACTCAATCAGAAAAGGAATGTCTTAACCAAGTGATGCAGAATAAAGAGGTACGCATCATGAAACCCGACAAGGGTGGTGGGTTAGTACTTTTTTATGTTGAAGCATACAAGTCTTGTATTTATGACATCTTAAATCAGGCAGACACTTACGAAAATGTCTCCTTAAATCAGATTAACATCGGACACCATCGTATAGATCTGGCTATAGAGGAATATTTAATAGACAGCAGGATTACAAATGACACTTATATGTTTTTGAAGAATGACCACCCCATTTTGGCAACCATTGTTGGCATACCCAAACTTCACAAATCCTTGGAGCAACCACCCTTCAGACCCATCATCTCCGGCTCCCATTCCAAGACTTATAACATAGGGAAATGGATTGATCATCAACTAAAACACATTTATGGAAATATCCCACACATCATGAAAGATTCGTGGAGTTTTTTGGGCAAATTACAACATGAATATTGGAGACCAGACCTCATCTTAGTCACCACTGATGTGGTCGATCTTTTCTCCAGTATACCCAGAGAACTAGGAATCGAACATTTCTCAAATAGCCTCAGGAAACATGCAGGGGTTAGTTGGGACAAGGTTGTGTTGTGTGACATGATGGGACTGGTGTTAGATCACAATTATATTGTGTTTCAAGGGGAATATTTCAAGCAAACAAAAGGTGTTGCTATGGGTGGTCGTGTGCCCCATCTTTGCCAACATGGTGATGCTGGAATGGGAAGAGGAAGTGTTATTTAAGAGTCATTTTTATACTCACATCTCATTCTATGCCAGATTTTTGGATGACATTTTTATTTTGTGGAAGGCCTCTATAGAGGAATTACAAGAATTTATGGCTTTCATCAATCTATCCTCTACATTTTAAAATGTACTCATCAAACTAGTACTGTGGACATTGCTTATTTGGACGCCTTGGTTGGTCTTGACCAACATACATTCACTTCTAGAATTTTCCAAGAAACCAACTTTTTCCAATGATTACCTACATTTTACAAGTAACCATCCTCCACACATTTTAAAAACATCGTAAAGGCAGTGTATCCGCAGCGAGGATGTCTTCGACAGAAGCTGTGATGAGAACGGAACTTGATACCATTAGGACATTATTTAGTAATCGTGGATATCCGGACCACATGCTCCTGGATACAATTGAATATGTGGGTAATGAATGGGGTAAGAAGTACCCCCTTTATTAGGTAAATATATAGTTAATGAAAACATGAAGGGCTGCCATCCAGTTATTCTAGTCGCGCTTGTATTTTGACTTACACTCCACATCGTGTTTTATTAAGGACATATTACGACAACATTGGAATATACTTGTTAGTTCAATTTGAACGTAATGTGGAAATTCTCCTGAATTTGTATATAAGACAGGCATTAATTTAAAAGATTATTAGAGAAAGCCAATTATGATAATGCCACAAAGGATATGTACAAAGGTACAACAAAATGCGGCAGATGTAAACAGTGTAAGTTTATTAATGAATCCAGATACATTAGACTTAAAAACTTCAACTCTACATGTATTAGAACTAGAACTGGAAATTGTAACACAAGTAGGGTGATATATATTGCTACATGTTGTACTTGTCCTATGTATTACATAGGCAAGACTGAAAGAGTTTTCAAAAAGCGTATATATGAACACCTTTACCGTATTCAGAGGAAGGACATGAAGAATGCATTGTCTAAACATATCCATGAATATGGTAAAGAGCACACTTTTCAGTTTGCTATCATAGATACCATTAGTTATTCAACATTTGGGGGAAACTGGAAGATGAAACTGGCTGCCTTGGAAAGCAGATGGCAGATTTTATTAGATGCTACTAGACCCCCAGGACTAAACGAGTCTATCAGTATTAAACCTTTCTTGGTCCTCTCTTAGTATAAGTCATTGAGTTATTATAGTATTGGTAATATACTTATTGATTCATTAAAAAGTCTCAAGTCTTCCAATATTGATAGTAGTATGAATATGAAATAGAGTTTTTAGTTTTTTTATATACTATATATAGTTTACATACATGTTTAAAAATAATTTTAAATATACAAATGTTTTATAAATATTTTATATAGTTTAATAGTTTGACAGTATAATTATTGTATACACTAGATATGGGTTTATTCAAATATCTAGGAAGATTATAAATATTGATTTTTTATGGTCATTGCTGCTGAATGTGCACTATACCTTTAAATGTTTTGGCGCAATTTTTAAAATGATTGTATTGGTTTATGTATAAAAAGGAAGTTATGGTGCTTGTTGACTGTTCTGAAGAAGACTGGGTTCCAGTTGAAAGCGCTTAACTGCTATAGGATTGTGGAATAAAAGAAAAGAATTTACATCCTTTCGTGCACGAGTTTCTTTGGGAAGTTCCTGTTCTTTTCAGTATTAGTGAAAATGAGCCACCAAATTATTTTTGCTACATTTTGCCACATTAATGAACTGCATTTTTTCTATTTTCATTTACTTTGACTGCCCCATATGGCACTTGGATGGTACATGCAGATTGCGTGTGTAGGTGGATAGATGTTCCACAGCTCATCAAAATGACATCCATCAAATGGCAACTGATAGAAAAGACTTTGTCGATCAGCAGCTAATGTAAACAAAAAAACTTGTTTTTTGCAGGGTGTTAACCCCCACACCCTCTGATAATTGTATAAACCAATACCAAGATTGCACTGCAGTGAGGAAATGATGAAGTCCCGAAATCCCACTGTCTGATAATGTCACACAGAACAACTGTTCAGTTGGCTGTGCTGCCAGCTTTCTGGGTTCAACAGGTTGTTGTTTTGATAACTTCTCAGTAGTGTGTGTGTGTTTACATATAATTTGCACCCAGTAATATACAGCACCCCATTTTGCTGTATGATATAGCACTGCACTTATTTCTATAGCATACAAATGTATGAATCAAAAGCAGTCTGAAAAAGTTATATAGGAGGACTGCATTTCTTCTTTCCTTTGGACACAAATTATAAATGCATTTTGGTATTCCTGTCTCTGCAAATTTACTTAGCAAAACATTTTAATACCGTCTTAGATAAAAATATGCCCAGTGATCCTGAACTACTATAGAGTTAAAGAAAAATGTGTTTGTGGTATAAAATAGTAAAGATCCTGATTTGACTGTAGATCTTCACCTCTATAACTAGTACCATAACTTGTACGATTTATGTTGCTAAAATATCCAATGGGCAGGATTCACGAAGGCTTGCACAGAGTCTAAGAGTAGTGTAAGACTCCATGCAGCCCTCGCGATCCGAACAGCTCGAAATTCCGTGTAAGAGACCAGCTAAAATGTCTCTTACACGGAGTGGGCATGGATATGCTAATCACCTCACTTGCAGCCGAAAGGCATGCAAATGAGGTAGATTAGCGATCCAGGAAGCCCAAAGCAGCCCGTGTAAGAGCCGTTTTAGCTGCAGAAATGTACTCAGTTGACAACTGAGTACGTTTCTGCAAAAAACACAATGGAGCCATGTCAGCTCCAAATAAAGGGTGCATATGTGTCAGGCAGCATGCCAATGGCCAAATATGTGGCCATTGGCAAGGTACCCCAATGCAAATATAAGAAATAATTATTTTTTTTCGGCGATGTTTAAATGCAGCGCAGCCCCGCGCAAACGGGCTGCGCTATATAAAACATAAAAATGAAGGTTATAAACCCACAAATGTGGGTTTTATGCAATACATGGATTTACAATGCAGGGACCAGCAGACCAAAAACAACATAGCCACCGTTTAGTGGTTGCTAAGGGGGGAAGCTGAGTCTAAGACATGTAACTAAGCATTAGTAGGCAATCAGATGTAAATGAGTGTTAGGATACTGAATTCCACTGGCACATAGCAAATAAGCACATTCTGAGTAGTGTAAGAGATACATAAGGGGGAGGAATAGAGTAGGAGATAGGTGACATCACAGGGGGGAATGGCAGAAATAAATGCAGTTCATTGTCAGTGTTACATGACAGATGTCAGACACATATCATGGAAAGAGGAGTGCCACAAGATAAGCATGGGAAAGTCAAGAAATGGAAGGTGTACAAAGTTGCTTACACCAAAGTTTCTTGCTGGGCGTGCATGCGCACGTGTGTGCGCCATGAGGCAAGAGTAGGGCAGTGTGTGCATGTGTAAGGCAGACTGAGCATGTGGGAGCGTGTTGGTAGACTTCTAAGACCATTTGCACTGGTGTGCACGCATTTTAACCCGAAAAACAAGATTCTAAACTGTGTAAGCATGTGTGCGCGCGTGTAAGCCACTGTGATTGTGTTTCTGCTGGTATGCGCGTTGCTCCCCCCTGAGGAAACAGAGAGGAAACAGGAAGCAACAGAATTAGTAGGAAGCTAACAGGGAATACTGCTGGAGCTAGCAGGTGAAAACAATTAGAAGCTGGCAATTACACAGGCAGAATAGTAGCTCAGCCAAGCACTTAAAACTCTGCAAACAGCAGTGCAGGATGTTTCTCTCAAGAGACACTGCAAGACAGGAGTAAGCTATTAGAAGTGAAAACTGAAAAAGCTGAACTCAGAGCAGAAATGCTAGGGGCTGCCATAGCTGTCATAAGGAGACATAGGCTACTTGCTGAGGGTGGTGACAATGCAAATGGTGCCAAACAACCCACAGTGAGGAGATGGAGAAGAGAGTACAGGCCCAGGGTCACCTACCACGGGTTACATGAGCTGGAGATAGTGGAGCGCTATAGAGTGGACAGAGACCTCCTGCAGCAAATTGTCGAGCTGTGCAGGCCACGCCTCACACACAGAACCAACAGAGGGGAACCCATCCCAGTGGAAACCAAGGTATGTGTTGTCCTAAGAATACTAGCAACAGGTACCTTCCAGAGACCAACTGGTGATATGATGGGGATATCACAGGCATCAGCCTCCAGGGTACTGCACCATTTCCTGTATGCCATGTCAACACATGTCGGTGACCATGTATATTTCCCCAATGCCCGTGAGGTATTGGCCAGCAATATGCGTCTCTTCCAGCAAATAGCGGAATACCCTGAGTTAGTGGGTGCAATAGACTGCACGCACATACGCATCAAAGCACCAGCCGGTGAGTGGAGTAGGGCCTACATTAACCACAAGGGCTTCCCTTCCATCAACTGCCAGGTCATGTGTGATGCCCAGGGCATAATAATGAATGTGTGTGCTGGCTGCCCTGGGAGCTACCATGATTCCCATATCTGGCATTTGATGCAGTTGTACCAGACATTTGCCAATGGGGACATCCCACATGGACACCTAGTGGGGGATGCAGGTTATGCACTGGAGCCGTGGCTGATGACACCCATCAGAAATGCACACACACCTGAACAGGAATGCCATAATGAGGCACACGCACAAACACGTAATGTAATAGAGCGTGTGTTTGGGATGCTCAAGTCACGGTTCCGGTGTCTGGACACATCTGGTGGAGCCTTGCAGTACTCACCAACTACATGTACCCAAATTGTCATGGTATGTGCTATGCTACATAATATGATCTTGCGAAAACAGCTGCAGCAGGACCAGCATAGGACCGGGCCAAACAGCCCCCCACCATTGCCAAGGCCATCACAGGCAGAGCGTGACTCAGAGGAGGAACAACCTGAGCCTGCCCCAGTAGGCAGAAGGAGGCGTGCCCAGTATGCCCTGGCCTTGGCAAAGAGGCAATGCATAGCACATACACTGACTCAGTAGGAACCCTGGGAATGATACCCCTCTCTGACTCACTCATATCATAACAGGGATGCCTAAAATGACATAACCTGCTCTCAAACATGTACAGGGAGTGTAGTATGTGCATCCGACAGAGGCAGCCCTGCAGCACCACCTGAGGCATGAATGCCATGTGTTAAGCAATGTAACACCATATAGCATATGCACACTTGATGACCCTAACAGCCTACCCTCACCAAGCATGATGCCAGAATATGATGATGAGATGATCAATTGCAATAATTGGCTGAAGTATTGCAGTTAGTCAAAGGGGATCCAATGTGTGCCAACCTGGGATGACATGTTGAGCATGACATGATGCTCCACCTGCTAGTGGTGGTGTGCACCTATCAGTCCAGGCCTTATGGATACTGGCAAAGGCTGTTGTTACCCACAGCATGCCCTGAATAGGTAAGGCTCTAAACACAAACCCACCTCCATAGGTATCACAAGGGATAAGAACCTAGATGTAATGCTACCCAATGCCAGAAGTCTAAACAGCAAGATGCATGCAGTCTAAACTCCTCCAGTATGGAGAATGTTGATATCTGTCCTGTAACAGAAAACTGGGTCAAGGCTCACAACAGCACCCTAACACTACCAGGTTACACCTCATACTGTGCTGTAAAGCCTTAAAACATGGAACAAGCTACAAAAGGAGGGTGACTAGCAATAATTGCCAAGGATAACCACACCCTCATGTTGGTACCACAACAAGAAGCAGCATGGACTAGTCATGGTCAATTAACAGTGGCTAAAACTGCCTCCCAGTTTATAGCCTGCTACAGACTACCATCCTAACACCAGGAACTGCACTTGGCCTATGTTGCAATACATGAATATATCAAGCCCTCCAAACCACATTATATTGGGTGACTGAAAATACCAAAACATCGACTGGGAGCAGTATACTAGCTCCAACACTGTAGGACAAACGTTCCTGGAATCCATAAACCAAAATGCCCAGGAACAACGTACCACTCCCACAAGAGGGGTAAGCATACTGGATGTGATAATCAGCAACATGGGTACTGGATGGCAAGATGAGAAGTGTATCCCTCACTGGTAAGACCAGACCATAGAGTAATCACACCGGATATACACATCCTGACCACAATCCCTGGCCAGAAAACCACGGTGAAAAACATGTGTAAAGCAAAAGTTGCACTCCTCCAAACTCATGTGGAATCCATTAAAGGCCCTGTGCAGGTGCAAAATATGGGCCACACCTCAGAACCTGTTATACAGGCATTCTATGAACACTGCCAGGAATGCTTGAATTATGCAATCCCAAATAAAACCAAGACACAATGCCATACACGCAGGCATCTGGCATGGTGGACTCCAGCCATTACCAAACCATGCAAGAGAATGAGGAAGCTACTACATGATAAAGCAAACATAAAAAGGGAAGTAATCACTGATCAGTAGTATGGCAATAAAATATGTCCACACATACAATCCACTAAGGACAGCTACAACAAGTTGAATCTGTGAATCTTGAGGCAATGTTACAACTGCCCCAAGTACACAGACAACCCTCAACTCACCCAAGAAACACAAATATATGTGAGAGATGCAACCATTTATCCAAACTGGAGGCTGAGCTCCCTCAACTCAGTACTCTCAAAGCTAGTCAGGAGGAGAAGGTAACCACACACACCACAAAAGCAGTCCCACATAGACCTATCACAACTGCAAACCAAAGACATAAACACAGAAAAACATTCCCGGAGGCCCTAATTACAAACACACCACATCAACAGAGGCCTCCAAAGCAGACACCCAAGCAACCACAACCTCCAAACATAGCACATGCAACACATAGTACACAAAGCTGGTGTGCCAAACAGTCACAGGCCAGAAGGAGAAACAACATGCCTGATACAGTTGTAATAGGTGACTCCATAGTCAGACACACTGCTGTCCCACTCACCAGACTGAACAAGGGAAAGGGTACAGTAAGCTGCCTGTAGGCTGCTACAATACATCACATAACACAAGTACGCAGGTCACCCCAAAGCAAGTAGAAATATGATGCAGTCATTGTCCATGTTGGCGTGAATGACCTGAGATGTACCTCCCCGGACTACATGAAAAGAGACATAGATGAGCTCTCCGATTATGTAGTCCAGGCCGGTATGACACTGACCGTGTGCAGCATCCTAGCCTCACCAAGAATGATGCCACAGTACAAACACAGAATGATCAGCTTTAACAAGTGGCACAATTACTGGTGTCATTCCAAGGGGATCCAATGTCTGTCTGCTTGGGATGTCATGCTTGACAAGCCACGCTTCTGTTCCAGGGATGGCTTGCACCTGTTACCCCTGGGCATCTGGATATTGGATAAGGCTTTTGCCACCTCCATAGAGCCTTTTGTAGGCAAGGCTGAAAAGACTAACCCACCACCCTAGAATACATAAGTGGAAAGAAACATAAGGGTAATGCTGACCAATGCCAGATGTGTAAACCTCAATATGCATGCTCCCGAGGCCCTCCCCAGTATGGAGAACATTGATGTCCGTGCAGTGACAGAAACCTGCAGCAAGGCTCCTGACAGCACACCAGCACTACCAGGTTATACCTCATATCATGCGTTATGGCCCCAAAACCTGGACCAAAACATAAAAGGAGGGGGAGTATCCATATTCAGCACAGACACCCACACGTCCAGGTAACTGACAATGCACGAAGCATCGGAGACCACCCATGTGCAACTAACCATAGGCAAAACTGCTGTACAGTCTGTAGCATGCTACAGGCCACACTCTCACACACAGGAACCCCACCCAGCCGTCCTGAAGACAATGGACAGTATGAATGTCTCACCAAATACCAAACAAGGTACTCACAAATTACCACATAGGTGGTAATCCATTATGTATGGAAGGAGTAATCAGGGATCTAGGGACACAAGTGGACAGTAACCTGTTATGTGACACTCACATTGCCAACGTGGCTAGGAAGACTGTCTATAGTGGACACCGTGTCATGAAAGGATTCACATCTACGTCAACAGAGGTCATTGTGCCCCTATACTGTTCTCTTATCAGACCCATAATCTAGTACAATGCCTCATTTGGGATGTACCTTACCCGACACCTGCAGCAGTTAGAAAGACCTCAAAGGTACCTCACCAAGAGGATAAAGGGTCTCAAATATATGTCATATGCTGCCTGGCTGTAGACACCCCAGCTGAATGCAGTCACATACTGCCTACACAGAGGCATTGTATGCCTGTTGTACAAGGCCATGTCCAACACAGGAGTAATGGACATGCTCCACCCCAGAAAACCCAAAGCCATCAGAGCTGTGAGAGTGAGAGATGTCAACCTCAACACATAATGAATTAGGATGTGCTGGAGGGACAGATACATAACCCAGAGGCTCCCTACACCCTGGAACAGAATCCCACTCCATGTTAGGCAGAGCCCCTCACTGACACTCATCAACAGGAATCTTGCCAAGTGGATGGATGATCGTAGATGTACACTGGGGGTCTTCACTGTGTCACGTCCAGACAGAGGCACAGTAAAGTAAATCATAAATGGCCATAATATTCACATAGCAAGGGGTGGCGAAAGCCACACACACTCTGGCTAGGCTTATAAATGCCCTAGGGCGGATAGCCTAGTATGAACCTATGAAGATACAAATTGTACAGGACACTAAGGATAATCACAAGGCTTTCTTAACTGATGGTAGGAACCTTGTTGGGAATTCACAGATATGCTCTGAATCACTCAAATATTACAAACAACATACCAAACACACACACATATTGCCAACATCCAACCTGACAGGTGCAGTGCAACCCACCCTCCCAAAATGCAAAATATCTATCCCAGCAGACTGCTGGCCCCCTGACATTGCAGATGCTGAGGTAACAGCCAGCATCTACAAAGCAAAACACACAGCATCAATGGTATGAGATAGTGTCCTGGGCTGAGTCCAACATGGACTCCAAGAAGAATGGAATGCCAAATAACACTACTGCTCAATGTCAGCCTTACCACAGGATATGTACCCAAAGAGCAGTGTACAACAACAGTGGTCCTTCCCAACAAAGGTGTTGCCTGAATGGATACTGCAAACTACCACCCCAGAATCCTGACAAGCTTGGTCTGCACAGCTATGGAAAGGATCAGCATGTACCGCAGACATAAAGATATTGGGGACCTACTGACACTGGACCCTACCCAGTGTGGCTTTCTTAAGTGCAGATCCTGCCCCTTAAACATGTTTGACTCATTTGAAACAGTTATTAAGGTCATTGATGAGGGCATTGTGGTCCACACAGTGTAGCTGGACCTTGCAAAGGCTTCCATACAATACCCCACGTGTTCATTATAGATAAGCTCACCAGCTTAAATATAAACCCCTATGTCAGTAGAGGGGTTGCAAACCAGACCAAGGACAGAACTGACATGGTCAGATATGCTGCAGCCATGTCAGACTACAAACCAGATATAACTGGCATCCCACAAGGCTTGGTCCTGGGACCTCCCTCGTTTGGTATATATGTCCCATAGGTACAGGCCAACATGGAAGGACTGTGTCTGAACAAGTTTGCAGAAAACTACAAACTGGCCACCATATCTGACCCTCCAGCTGACACAAGCATCCCACAAAAGGGCCACATAGAAACAGACAACTGGTGCCATAGCCATGTTAGCAAGCTAATTGCAGAAAAGTGTATAGTCAACCCCTGTGGATATACTGTAAGTGCCCACCAATTACCACATAGGTGTTAACCCATTAAGTACTTAACATGTAATGAGAAACCTGGGGACACAAGTTGATAGATATCCTGCAATGGACAAGCATGTGGCTGTAGTGGTTACAGAAACATACCATATACCCACCTAATCATGAAGGTTGTCAGATCTAGATAAGGGGAGGTCATTGTGACTCTGCAGTCATCCTTCATCAGTGTTACAATTGACTACAATAGCCCCTTTGGGATGTACCTCAGCAGACACCTCCATCAACTGTAAAGTCCCCAAAAGTACCTTACCAGGAGTATTATAGAGCTTGAACAGATGCCATGTGTTGCCTGATTAAACAAACTGCAGCTCCACACACTGCCATACTGCCCACCCAGAGGCAAGCTGTGCCTGATGTATAAAGCCATGTCCAAGCTGGAATCAATGAACACGCTGCACCTTGTACAATCTGAATGGCAGTGAGCTATGCACATGAGAGACCTGAACCCCAGCACTGACATACATAGGACAAGCTTTACTGAATGATCCATAACACAGAAGCCACCCCCACTCTTGAGTAAACTCCCAGTACAGGTTAGCCAGACAGTCACTCATTGACTCTCCTC
Organism: Protopterus annectens; assembly: GCF_019279795.1. Classification (NCBI taxonomy): domain Eukaryota; kingdom Metazoa; phylum Chordata; order Ceratodontiformes; family Protopteridae; genus Protopterus; species Protopterus annectens. The sequence continues at coordinate 948,884,633 of NC_056728.1, forward strand.
AAGAGGAATCTTGATGAGTGGATGGGAGATGGTAGGTTTACCCTGGGTATCACTGTTATGTCACAGGTAGATGGAGGCACGGTATACTAACCATGACATATGTCATGGCAAACTCCACTTACAATGTGTGTCGAAAGACAAACACACTCTCCGACTAGCATTAGAAATGGCCTAGGGCACATCGCTAGTGTTTGCCAATGTCCACCTATGTTGTGGAATACACTACCAATGTTGGACAAGCCTGGTTTAAGTAGTTCATATCAGAACATAATGCAACATGGTCAGATGTGCACAACTGGCCCCTAACCAGTCTGTCGTGCTCACTATGAAAATGTTAAGCAGTGATAGGACTAAAGCCCAGGATACTGTCCATCACAGTGAAAGTACTGAATCAGTACACTATACGGTACTACAGTGTTAGGTAAGTATGAAAGGATGTTGACAACTGTATGCAAAGTATCCCATGCAAACCCTGCAGGCACAGTATAATTCCTGTTGTGTTCAGACACAAAGCAGTTGGACAGTAAGTACACAACATGACACACAACACACAACCATAAACGTGAGATATTGTTGAAGTTCACACTCATCCACAAATTTGGCGGGCTGCAGAGTTCAACATATGGAAAGCTCACACTGCGCATGCTCGCACACTTTGATAAATGAGACATATGTCAGACAACATGCCATGGAAAGCCTGAACTGGGCATGCTCACACACTTAGGCCAAATCTCAGTTTAGCAGTTGGCCACACATATCTGGTATTTGTATGTGTTATTCCAGGAACCAACCACATTACAGCAATCTGCCCAGTGCACACAGTTAAATGACTACAGAGACATAAGTGATATAGTGGATCCCTCTCATATTCAAACATCTTCCACAAATACACAAGTTGTTCATAGAAACAGGGAATGCTATGGCAATAAAGACCTGCAAACAGTCTATCAGCAACAAATATTATGCATCTGACAATTAAACATATGGGTGTAGAGGTCAACACTAGGCTGTTTGCCCTAGGGAATGACAGCTTAGCCAGAGTGTGCTTGGCGTCTGCCTCCCCAGTACAATATGCTACTGTGCCACTGTAAAGTAGGTCACATAAGGCACTGTGTGATGCTAGTGTGCTGTGCCTCTGTCAAGCAGGGACACAGTGGAGATCCCAGGGGTTGAATTTGCTAAGCCACATCCATGTTGTTGGTGTGTGCTTGAAGAGGGTTGGTGAGGACCTCTAACAGTAAGTGGGCGTCAATAACAGACTGAGGGGAGCCTTATCTGCATTGTCTGGACAATTTCACTGCCAACACTTTGTCATGATGATTATGAGGGATTGAAGTGTCGTGCCAGTACTGTTCAGAAATGTCCTCCCTCTGTGGGCTACTGCTCTGCAATGTATTAGCTCACTCTGTCTGTTGGACAGCTCATATATGGCTGGTGTACACCTGACAGGTGTCCTGTTGTGGAGGAGTCATGGGTATATTTGGGATAGCATGATCAATGCAAACCTTCCACATGCTCATAGAATGCAATTGTCAAGGATTATGCAGATTGGCCTGTATACTCCCCCAGCATGGGTCCTTTGAAGTCTTCCACCCCAGTCTTCAGAAGTGTAAAGTCTGCTTTTGATAAATACACTTTGTTTGCAGTGACAACCTTGCCTGGGGGTGGGGATGGGATATAGATGTCCAGGGAAAGGTGGGTATGGTCAGATATCAACAATGGTGGTCTACTTCTGGTGTGGAACAGTGAGTACCCATGTTGCAGATGGTCAGGTGCATATGTATTCCCCCTTGTGGCTGTGGTGAGTGGTTCTGCCATAGCACATGGACTCACAAATTGTAGTGGCTGTAGGATGTGTAAGAAAACTGACCCTTTTGGCAACCAGTACAACACACCAGCTGCTGCATATTCCAATCTCTACATAGAGATGATGTCAGCACCCTACAAGTACAGCAGAAGAGGGCAAATCTCCCAGTAATGCAAATAGCACGCTCTGCTATTGTGTCTCTCACTACTGTCATAGCACAGTTAGTTATGGCTTTGAATTCCACACATGCCACGTGTGTTTTTGTCACACAGAATGCCCATGTGTGTGGGTTGTTGTTCACAATAATGCATGACATCGATTAAACCAGTAATGGCAATGGACACAGATGGTGTATGTGTGTGCCAAATACACATATGTACCTGTGACCTTCAATAGTTCCCATGTCTGACGCCTGCCACATGTGAATACATGGTATTTGCACTGGATAACATTATGACTGTGGTCTTCTGTGCGGGTGCTGCATGTGGTATGTGTATATACAATGTGAGTTGTATATGGTATCATCCTAGCAGCGAGGGATACACATCTGGTCTGGGGCATATAGTCTACATGTTGTTGATGAACAGGTGCTGCATGTTTTCACCTGTTGTGGGAGTGGTAACATGTTGTTCCATAGCAATGCAGTGACTACATGCTAGGAACCTTTCAGCTAGGGTGTTGTAGCTACAGTAATTCGTCAGCATTCCTGGTGAGGGTATGATGCCAACCAAGGTCAGGTTCATACCAGCCTGTGCCACATGCTCAGAGAGCCCTACTATTTTCCCTATCATGTAGTCCAGGGAGGTACATCACAGGTCAGCCATAGTGGCATGGACAATGACTGAGTCATATGTGTCCATGCCTCTGACTGACCTGTATGCTTGTGTTATGTGGTGGACCATAGTGCCCCACGGGCATATCACTGTGACCTTCACCTTGTCCAGCCTGGTGAGCGGGACCTCACTGTACCAGACAATAAATGTACCTAACACAACTGTAGCAAGTGTGTTGTCTAGCCGTACAGGCTGTGACTGTTTGGCACACAGGATTTGTGTGCTATGTGTTGCACGTGCTGTGTTACGGCTTAACGTATGCCTGTGTGCCAGCTGCAGAGGTGTCTGCTGCTCAGGCAGGATGCTATTCTGAGGCTCCACGAATGGCTCAGTGTGTTCACTTGTTTGGATTGCTGTCAGTGTAGGTCTACATCAGACTGGTATTGTAGTCACTGTAGTATTTCATGCCACCTGACAGGTTATACCAGTAATGGGTTCAGAGTGCTTAGTGCCCAGTTTGGCTATGTGGTTGTATCTCATACATGTGTTGCATGTCCATGTGTAGGGAAGAGGGTTGAATGTGTACATGTGGCAGCTGTGACATTGCCACATGACCCACATATTCCACAACTGTAGCATAGAGGTGACTGACAAGTGACCTTTGCACATGCTACCATAGTATTGTGATTGCCATGGTGATTAACAGCACATAGGGCCAATGGGGAACAAGGTACAGAAGGTGAGTATGTGAGGGTGTAGTGCCTGTGATTAGTTAGCACTGGCATATATGACTGCTCACGTGGACAAATGCCAGGTAAGTCATATGCAATGTGTCACAGGCAACGTACATGTGAACAAGACAAACAGTGACGTTCGGTCAAGTGAGACATGGACATACATATAGTAAGCTATGCAGATGTCACTAGGGGTCCACAGAAGGTCTGTAACTCTGCATTGCAGGTGGGATCAGTGTTCCAGGGTAACTGCAAGCAAACATGCATGCAAACAAAGCTACAGTAAGCAGGGCTGCATGTAGTCCATTGTACAACAAACAAGCTGTACCACTTCCAGTAGGTAACAGTGCAAATATGCAGGCACTATACACATGTACATGGAAATACACAGGTCAGATGGCTAGGGTCCAGTCTCAGTGCACACATGTGTACAGATCATGTACCGTCAGGATGTACAATAACTGGATGGAAACCCAGGTGCTCATACCTGCAGTAATACACATGTCAAATAGACACTGAGCCTTCACTCAGTGGTTCCATACTTAGTAGGATGTATGCTACCTGTCTTGCTACCACAGTATCCCTGACATTTATGGGGACTCTCCCTCCTGTGAAAGTTAGTTTTGTGTGTTGGGGCTGTCTAGCATGGTATGAGATGTGAGCTTGCAGTGCTAGGGTGCTCCTGTGTGTCCTGTACCAGTCGTGTAGTACTGCACACATATCAACATCCGCATTGCAGAGTCCAGTGTGGGCAACATGCCACTTGAAGTTTACATGTCCATCATTGCGTATCAATACTTTCATTACCTTATCCCCTGTGCTACCTATGTATGTAGCCTTCTGTTGACATCCTTACCACCAGTATGCCAACATGTGCATATGATACACTATGGTACTTACCATGGGTGTAGACAACAGTACAAGACAATCATACCCTTACTGCATCAGGCATGCTGGGATATACTCACAATTATATCAGCACACGGTACTGTTAACAACATGATACTATTACTACATGTCTATGTAGTCACCCTGTGCATCAGCAACATGTTAACCTGTACCTGCACTGATGTTACAGATTGCAGGAGGTGGCACAGTTTCATCATATGCACAGGGTGTGAACTTGGTATGCCTGAGTCTGCCACTGATACCACCAATTGACATGTATGTGTATGTGTGTTGGTGAGGGACAGCAGTACAAGGTGGGGCAATGTTGATGCAGTGTGTGTGTGTGTATGCGGTAGCCCTAGGTGTTGTCATTTCGCATGTGTGTATGGATGCACACAGTTCCACCTCATGGCTGCCATATACTGGTGTTTGTGGACAGCCACAGACTGTACCTGCCAGGTCATACAGATCAGTGTCTCTGGCCACAGACACGGTATCTGTGCCTTGCAGGGGTGCTACGGACCATATCCGGTACCAATCCAGACTGGGTACTGTCATCAGAAGCAGGTGTTCATTAACTGGACACAGATCCCTGTCGGGCCTGGCCAGAGCCACGTGCACGTGGTCTCCTTGGGTGGTCTGATGACAGCACAGACCCAGCACTGCTGGGGCTGCTGCTGGCACTATGAGGGTGGCCGCAGCCCTGTTGATGTCCGTGAAAACTGCCAGCTGCTGCTGTTGCTGGCATATGCCCACGTCGATGCCTCAACCATCCACCATTGCCCTGACTCATGGACATGTAGTTGTGGAATGGTCTAATATGTCCCCACAATGTCTGTCTATGACATCGGTGAAATTACGGATGGCAGCCGCAATGTCACGCATACTGTCAGTCATGGCTGTGTGACATGCTGTCAGCTCCCTCAGACCCTGTCTGGTGTACCATTCCATACGTGACTGTGCCTGCATGACAGCCCGAAACATAGCTGAGGTTGTAAGATCTCTGTGGGCATGTCTGACAAGGGCAGTGCACCCACGGATGCTCCTACGAGAACCCCTGGACATCTGTTTATGTGGTACCATCTCAGGGCCATGCCCATGGCTGCTGTGTGGGGAAGCATGTGCCAAAGATACCACATTACCCTGGTCAATGCCCACTGTATCCTGTCCATCACCTAGGGACATTGGTGACAAAGGGTGTATTGGCAGGATGACTGTGTGCATTGATGGGGTTGACAGCTGTGTACTGTCAATTGGCTGACCAATGATCAATGATGGACCCTAGCATACCTTCCTGTGCCATTACACAGGTGTCATCATTATCAGTACCCGTGGCACCCGATTTAGGTTCCCTGCTGCATGACACCAGAGCAGCACCAGAACCTGTGGGAGGGAAACAGGAAACACAGTTTACAATGTCTACACAATGTTACCAGTGATGCACACATGCACACGTGCACAGGTGCACACATGCACACATGCACCGGTGCACACATGCACACATGCACACATGCACAGGTGCACACATGCACACATGCACAGATGCACACATGCACACAGTTGCACCCAGTTGCACACTTGCACACAGTTGCACACAGTTGCACACTTGCACACTACTCTGTATGCGAGATATCAACACACAGACACAGACACACCTGCATGCATACACTAAGTGAGCCTAATATTACTATTACTATCAAGACTATTAAAGGTATTGTTAATACACACTCACCAGCATGGATAGGCTGCATTGCTGTTACACCGGAGGGACCTGAAGAAGTGAGGAAATTAATGTCAGTGGGCACAACTGTGCCATTGTTACTTTGTATGATACAGGTCAGTAGTACAACAGTTGCCTTTCACAGGTCAGCTGATGATATTGAGAATATCACACTTGCACATTAAATACTATGATGACAGCTACAAACCAAGGACACACCTCACACATGCATTAACTACCAGTGTACACAACAGTCAACTATACATATGGCATATTACCTGCACACTCGTAGTCTTGCTGCTGTGTGGCTCCAGCCTCCATCATAATGCAGGTCTGCTGCTGTTGTTGTTGTTGGCGGGCTGGAGCCACAACACTTAGGAGTAGTCCCTCCAGTCTGGTGAGTGGGGGATGTGTAGCCACCCTACCACCTGTGGCAACCTGTTGCCTGTGGGTATCCGACGCACGCTGATGGACATTTCTGTACCTGCTCATATGTCCTATTATGCGTGCCTATGTCATTTACCCGACGTACCAGGTCTTGCCACAGTGCAGCCCTCTCCTGCTGGTTCTGGCTGGTGCGGGAAAAGAGTATTGCATAATCCCGCACCAGGCTCTGGTGTATTTCCTCATCCTCAGCTGCACAGTACGCTGGATTGCGCTGGTGAGCCATGGTCCTGAAACAGGAAATAACATGATATCAGCAAAATATGTCAGCAGAATATGGCACACATACTACACATGCTACTCGACTGTTGTGATACAACATATCTCACATATATAGCATCTGTCTGTCTATTGGTGGATACACATGTAAATGGCCAGGTATCAGTGCTCAGCCAACAACTGTGCAACAATACCTGGCACACTCCATACGACATACTACCAAACTCCAGCAGTCAGAACACTGATTCAGGTCCAAAGCACCTCCTCACTCTGGGGGCTTGTATTGAGGTACTGTATGGGGTACATCGTCAACTACTGTGTGCTGACCACAAACTAATTGCCCTGGATATACATATCCCACCTCCACCACCAGCACAAATGACTACAGTGAATAACATTTCAAATGCAAACTTTACACTTCGTAACACTGACATGGTATCCTTTAAGCCCACTGGGCCAGTGGAAGATGCAACCCACAATGCTGACCCCTTCACAAATGATTTCTACGGACATCTCCGAGAATGCATGGATCATGCAATCCCATATAAGACCAAGACACTCTCCACAAAGGGAAAGCATCCTGTCTGGTGGACCCCAGCCATAGACAGATTGTATAACAAAAGATGGAAGCTACTGCAAGACAGAGCATAATTCCATAAAGGGAAGGCATGTCTGATCAGCACTAGTGAGGAGCTATTTTCTCTCATACAAACATCCATGGGCAACATTGAGAGGGAAATCAATGGGGACACTACAGATAACCATGAGGCCTTCTTCAGTTATGTTAGCAACCTGGTCAGAAACCCTCCAATATGCTCATAGTTAGTACACTACAACAAATAATTCACTGAACCCACAGATATTGGCAACATTGTGGCAGACAGGTTCAGTGCAAGTTTCCCCCCTCCCTCTCCCCCAAACTAAGTCATACTTATCCCAGCTGACTGTAACCTCCCTGTCATCACAGATGTCCAGGTGAGAGCCGCGCTCAGAAAAGCAGAAAACACAGCATCAATGGGACCTGATGGTATCCCCGGTTGCATGCTACATGAACTCCAAGAGGAGCTAAACACACATATAGAAGTGCTATGTAACACTAGCCTGACTACAGGATATGTACCTGTACACTGGCGTACAGCAGCAGTGGTTCCACTCCACGAAGGAGGCACCTCTACATACCAATACAATACAACACAATACAATACATTACAATACAATACAATACAATACAATATGCTATTGCCCCTGGGACTACAGCAGCATACTGTTCTGCTGCCTTGACCATTGTGACACATGTGATGTGATGGTACCTGCTCCTGTCAAACAGTTACACAGGGTGACTCATTTGGCATATTACCTATCTGACTAACATTCAGCAGGGGTATGTGTGACATGTACTCATGGGGAGTCATGCTGTGTGGTTTATTGCAGAGTATGTCTTATCTGTGGGTAGGAACCTGTACCTCCGCCATGTGCTCTCTACTGCAGTGTCATGGACAACACACAGCAGTCATTTAGGTTGTGGATGGTGTGAGGTCTTACTATGGTTGTTGGACATCTCTCATGGGTGTGACTTAAGTATGTAAATCCAAGAGTGGTAACCTCTATGTGGGTAGTATGTGTGTACTCTGTGGTGTTGTCAGTCACTGTGCATTGGTAATGTGTTTGAGTGCATTGTCACAGTGTCATACATGTCACTGTGTCCTTTTCCATATCTGTAGCTGTCATGTGGGGTACATACCATGGCAGCCATTGTGTGGTGTAGAGGGGTACACTGACCTACATGTCCGTAGCTGACACACCATGTCTGCTGACGCATACCATGTGCAGGTATTCCAGGAATAGTGTGCTACTGTCATTATCATTGGGGGGACTATTGTACACATTTATGACCCTGTTTACCCCTGACACATGCAGTGGTGGGCAGCCAATCACATATCTGGTGGTTACTGGTGTAGGTGATTTGAAATGGGGTATGGTACTCCAGTTTTGACACTGGTGTTCACTCCATGCCTTTGTCACCAGGCACCTGTTGCAATACATCTGTGCACATGTGCCTCACTCAGAATATATATACATCTCTCTCTCTCTCTCTCTATATATATATCTATATGTATATATATATATATATATATATATATATATATATATATATATATATGTCTGTATACATATACACATACACATATATATATTGATGTACATATATTGCTATAGATATGGAGAGGGGGTGTGACAGGGAGGGGGTGAGAGTGACAGAGGGGGTGGGACAGGGGGAGTGTGAGATCGTCATATACAGTCATATCTGTAGATATTCAGATCTGTCTGTCTATGTATATGTATCTACATATATCTATATGTGTATGTGTGTATTACAAATATATGTTTCTACATATTCTATCTATCTACATCTATGTATTCCTACATCCCTCTCTATGCATATTATATATATATATATATATATATATATATATATATATATATATATATACATACATACATATATTGACATACATACGTATCCATATGATAGATAGGTATATCAACATGTTTGTTTACAAAACTGTATACACACACTAACATACTGCTAAACATACATAACTGTGAAACCTACTTTGTACATTGCACTACAACCTACATTGATATGTGCACATAGATGCCCTCACATACATATGTATGTACAGCCTTCACTGATAGTTGCTGTATGTCCCCTGCCCTATGCACATCTTTATATACATACGGATACAGACCAATGACACATATGGAAGGTTCACAGTATGTAGACTTTTAAAGTATTACTTTACATTACCTGTGTTTGTCACAGCTGCTTGCGTTGCCGTTTGGTTTGGTGTCCTGCTGCTCCAGTTTCAGTTGTCAGCTTTCGAGTGGGTTTTGATGACTGGTTTTGTTTGTGTATGTTTTTTTTTCTCTCTCTCTCTGTCTCTCCCTACCTCCACAGGGTGCAATGAAAGTATTGCATGTGTGGACTGGGAGTATAGCATGCTTTTGTAGGAATCTGCATATGTCTGTGTGATGGCCTCTGCACCAATTGTTAGCCAGCATTTGCTTATTGCATGCAGACAGTTGTGTACTGATTGCAGTTCTCACTGTGATTCCAGGACAGTGCTGTAAAAAGGTATGTGAGATAGGCGTAGCCCTTTCAAAGTTTAAGGGCAGGGACCATGCTGGTATGCTGTGGACACTGTTCTGTGAGTGTAAAGGTTAGTATCTCTCTCATATTTCTGGCTGTGTTGTAGTTTAACATTTCTCCATTCATTTCTCCAGTTTCCTGTACTAAGTGTGTATGTACACTGACACCTAAGACTACTACTACTGTTAATGTGAGTGTGTGTGCTTTCCTGTGGGACATGTGGTATAACTGGTATATAGCAGTGGCTCTTGCACGTTGTTGCTATGGCTTCAATATTTGCCCTTTACATTCACTACTTGTATGCCTGCTAGGTGTCTTGACTGTAGTGTGTTGCTGTGGCTTTCCTAATTTCCATGTACATTCACACCTTGGAATGCTTGCTATATCTGCTAGGGTGTTACTGCATGCAGTGTGGTCTGGCTATGGTGTGGGCTTTGACATCTATTAGGATATTTGAGTATGCTGCTGAGCAGGCCCCAGAGACTTTCAGGTGCATCTTTTATCTGCCTCATGGAATGGTACATATCAGTGGGGTACACTCATTAAATTGTCTGGTATTCTGCAGTTGTGACTGTGGGTTAGCATGAGCATATGTATTACTACACTATTTCTGCCGTGCAAGTGGTGCATACTTTCAGTACTTCATAGTTACCATTGCATGTGTTGTAACACCTTTCTGCCTACTGTTTGTACATTTCACAGGGAGTCTGTGGGGCATCCCTGTAACTCAGTCACTGTTGCTATGTCTAGGCTCTTAACTATTCAAATATGGCAGTGTCAGACCTCTCAAGTGTACAGATATTTGCAGGTTGTCCACATTTCTGCCTCATATTTTGGTCAATATCTCATAAACAGCTTTTTCTGGCAAATCACTCTGGGCTCAAGTCAGACTATAGTGACAAACATTTCAGTTTCAGACTTCATACCCTTCCAAACATCCAACAAAATGCAGAAGCTGTTACTCTCTGAACTGTCTAAGTTTGTTGTAGCATTATTTGGAATGTGTCCCTGTTTTTAGCCCTTTGCTCCACATTTTTTATTACTTAGTCCGGATGTGTTCCTGTAAGAGGTTGTGGGGTATGGGCAGTGATTATCCTGCTGTGAGTATGTGTGTGGCTTGCAAGGTGCTACAGTGACATTATTACCTACTAGCTTCCAACTAGCATGGCTGTTTCTGTTCACACAGTACTATTCTAGAAATCCACTACATTTGACAGTACATGTACATGACATGATTTGTGTACTACACATCCTATATTCCCTTTACATTTATTCCTACTATTACATGATATATTTATTGTAGCACAATGTTCTTATATAACAGTCATGGCTTAGTGGTAAGTCATGCAGACTACTGTTTCCAAGGTCCTGGGTTTGGGACTGACAGTGGGATTTTATTTTGCTTTTGAGCAGACTACAGGACTTGTCATTCAGAGTGACTAAGGCACTTTTAAGCAGTTGTAACCGGGTTAGCGCTGGTTTGCGAGGAGCTCATGCATGCGCACTGGCATTCAGCTCTGCGCACACCCGCTTACAACTGCTTAAAAGTGCTTACTCTTGCGCACACCCGCGCTATTTTCTTTGAAAGAAATGAAAATGGGGAGACAGGAAAGTGGTGAAAAAGGGGTCACAAAGAGGGTAAGACAGTAGGGAAACAAGCTCGGGTTTTGCAGGAGGGATGTAGGTAAGGCCCATAGCTGCCCATTTCTTCATCAGCAACAGCTGTGCATATGTTTGTAATTTGGTGTGACATTTGAAACCTTCCACCCCTGAGAGAGGTGTAAGGACAACAATAATACTTGTACAGCCAATTGTAACTGACAGTTTCCATGTCGAGCAGACGTGTGCGAAATGGGCAGCTATGTATGGGGCGTAATTTTTTTGTGGGTACAGAGTGCCTTTTTTTTTTTTTTCTTCAGGTGAGAGTGGTATGTCAGGTACGGGAAGTCGGTATAGCTGAGGAGGTAGGTTGGGTAGGTTAACAGACAAGACAAACAAGACGCATACAGGGGCGGTGTATGACACATGTGGGAGGGGTTACGCAATTGACGGGGACGGATGTTTGGATATCTAGAGTCCATGAGCCCACAGATGGCAACAGTGGAACTGATATCCCCACCCTTGGGCAGTTGCCACTGTGCCTTCAAGGCCCAGGATGGGGCTGTGCTGGGGGCTGTGTAGGCCAGGCAGCAGGCACGCCCATTAGTTGTGCCACCTGTGCCTCAAGCTGGCGTAGGGGCCCAAGAACAGCTTCCCGGATCTCCCTACGCACCACAGTCCGGACATTACGGAGGGTGAGTGGATGTTCTCCTCTGGCCACACTTGCAGGGGGGGGGACGAGCCCCATCCCCTGCAGCGCTTCCACCCACAGGTGGCACAGGGCCACTGGAAGAGGGTCCGGCCTGGGCACTACTGCCAGGTGCACTCGCCAGCTGAGGAGGGAGAGGTGGGTCGGCTGGAACCCGCCTTCCCTGTCGTCCTATGTTTTGCATTATGTCATGACAGTTTGGGTTAGTAACGTACAATACCATTCACAATTAGTTGTAACAGCATGCATTAGTATTCCCATTAACCAAACACCCAGATATTCAAACCATTGAACAGCAAGCATAACACATGCATATTTTGAACAGCAATACACAGTCCAACAAAATGCAGGGTTGATTGATAGCAACAGGCCATCAGGTTTGGATGTATGAACAGGGCAGATGCATCAACGTACATGCAAATATGTATGAACCAACAGGATAAATGTCCAGCGGTGTTAACTGTGATTGCACATACCAATTTCACGTGGAATGGATTATATGTGGTTATAGGGTAGGGTGAAGAAAATTTAATTAAAAACTTCAAATACCAATACATATGCTTTAAATTTCTAATAGCTGCAGATATATACACACTACAGTTCTGCCTGCAGTTTCCTATGTGATAACTACTTCAAGTTGGTGATAGGAATGTTACTGCTACATCAATATACATTTTCATTTTTATTCATACACATTCATATCTGGCTCTGTTCAGCTACATCATCCTGCTACATTTGCTTTATATAGCTATAGACAACTGTGGATGTTTGGTATTTCAGACAACCATACTATCTGCATATTGCAGACTGAGAGCAACATATCCAGATTTTGGGATACACATTCCAGCTGCGGTAACATTTTCAACACATTTTACAGTTTGGTTCTGCTTGTCACATTCATTTCATTCTGTACTGACTGCAGTATACTTTATTCAGGAGTTATTACTACTTTATTGGTGGATTCATAACTCTTTCTCACACTCTCTCACTTGTTTTATTTTTACAATTCAGGATGGTACTTATTTCTAGGCTTTATTGACATGTTTTACCTGTAGTTATTACAATCCTTTCCAACAGTCTCACTTCTATCATGTTTCTGTATTTCAACAGGGATATATTTCAAACGTGTTTTACTCGGCTTCTGCAGCTGTACTTTTCAGCCTGCTGCAGGTTATGTACTATTATATTACTGGTGGGACATCTTTATTTCAGACTTTTTCATTTTTCTGTTTGGATTACAGACTGCATCACACTTTTGTAATCAAGCAATACTTGCAAACCCTCTTACACTGTTACTTGCACATTTTATTACTTAGTGACTACACTGCACTCTTTTGCTAACCGTCATACTTTTATATTTATTTACAGTTACAGGGAGAGGATTACTGACCTGCCTGGTGGTGCAACCATGCCAGCCTATCGCCATAGGCTCTACGGTTCGCAGAACGGACACCTGCAGCTGTAATATAAATAAAGTAATATTGGAATACACATCTCCATAATATCAGCTAGGTTAATTTCTTACATAAATAATTAGATGTAACTTACTCAGTAGTGGGGCGTTGGGCATTTGCCGGGCCCCTGGATCCAACGGTTCAGTTGGTCCTGCTTCCATCTCTTCAGGTCCGCATGGTGGTGACGGACCTGCTCACCAGTCCTTGGTATCCCTGTGGCACTGGTGAGATCATGAGCCAACTGGTCCCACGCCTCAGCCCTATATGCTCCCCACAGGACCTGGCCCTGCATGAGTTGGGCCTCATGATTGTGGACAAGGAGCCAAACCATATATTTGGACTCCTCAACGCCCCACCTCTGTGCTCAAAAGCAACTACCCTCACCTATACCTGACATTCTGGCTGCAAGTTGGTTCTACAATTGGTTATGCTGTGTATTCCCGCCTATGGGGCTTATATATGCCGTTTTTCCCGCACTTATCTGTGATTGGCCATTTTGGAATTGTATCAGCTTCACAACACCTGCTTTGTCATGCTCCTCTTTCTATTCATTCCTATATATTTGCTATTACTGCATTTCTAAGTGCAACTGTCATGGCTTAGTGGTTCAGTACCTTGACTATGGTGCATGGTATCCTGGGTTCAAACCTGGCCACTGCTTTTTATATTTTATGACTGTCTACACAGGCTAGGAGATGTGTCTGTGTAAAGGCAGTTTTGTTACAGCTTGCTCAACGTTGCCTGTTGGTTAGCTTGTTGGCACGGCGCGCAGCTCAGCACAAACGGGGTACGCTGGTTTACGCGTAATTTGGCTGTCAGCACGCATATTACACTCAGCTCAGCTACGGGCACACAGTTTCAGCGTGTTAAACCACTGCTCACCTACAGGCACTCATTTTACACCTGTTAAACCACTGCTCACCTATGGGCAGATGCACTCAACTTGTTAAACTGTAGCTCAGCTATAGGCACATCTGACATTTTTTATTATTTTGTTATCTCACATTTCTTCAAAATAAATGGCCCATTTCATTACATTTTACATAAAATATAATTTTATATGTGTACATATATGTCAGGGACTTGTTCCGTGCTTATTTCACTAAAAATAAAAATTTATGTTGGGGGGGGGCTCGAACCATGACTGCCTGCTCTTCAGCCGACGTCTCTACCGCTACACTATTGCTTCTTGGCTTACTTTGCATATGTAGTTCTTATTTGCTTTTCCACTGACTGCTAACTGTGGCTAAGCTACGGGCACGCCCGCATAAGCAGCGCACTCATGGGCAAACATCTTTACAATTTAAAAAAAATATATAACATGTTCATTTATATATTTTATGTTCATAGTCTGTGGGGGCATGTGTTGTGTTGTGTTTATTCACATTTACACAGACTCTGTCATGGGGGTTTACTTTCGGGACTTTTACTCTTCTGGGGGCGTGTCCATTTGCAGGGCTCGGCCTACGGACACGCTCCCTACTGTCTTCCATGGACCGTGTAAGCCTTAGGTGTGATTCAGCATGCTCTCATGCATATGCATGACATGCTGACATCACACCGTTTAACTGCAGCCTCTGTGTAAGCCTTGTAACTCTTACACGGAGGCTTCGTGAATCCTGCCCAATGTCTTTTTCTTTCTTTTTTAAAAGACTTTTATTGGTTGTAACATTAAAAATCACAATAAAAATAGAAAAGCAAACATACTTATTTGGAAGTAGTTTCATGGTGTAACTAATGGTACTGTGTACAGTTCTTGAATAAGATTATGATACAATCATTTTTCACATATTTATTTATTTATTTGACATTTGTTAACTGGGTTGGTCCAGCTGGGCTTGTGGCCCATTTTCAGTGGATACCCGAGAAGAAAAGCTCTATGAAAGCACAGTTAATAGCAAAATACAGGTATTTCCAAGAAAATATAGGTAACAATAGAAAAGAATACTACAGCCATTGAAAACACAACGTACAATAAGCAAACACATGTAAAATGCACCAGTCTTATTTTTACAAAGTAGGAAAATACATTTACATATTTAAAAGAAAGAGTGTGCTCAATCAGATAGGAATTATAGAGTCAAAGTAAGTGTCCACAATACAGGGATACTTATTTGCGCAAGGAGTTGCTAACAAGGTACACAAGAGGGGAGAGGGGAGTTAGGTAGGAGCATGGCAGGGACAGGTTTTGGAATAAGCAGATGAAGTTTGAGTTTTCCTTAAAGTGGGATGGGTGAATGCTAGAGCATATGTCTCTGGGAAGTTTGTTCCAAGCTTGGGCAATGGAGTATTTATAAAGGAGTTTACCTACAGTTTTTTTTTTGGTTTGGTAGATTTGTAGTAGGTCCTGATTAGAGGCACACAGAGAATGTGAAGGTAACTAGATAGAGCCAAAGGAAAAGGGAGCAGGGCAAGATGAAGGTTTGTAACGAATGAAATGTAACATTTGAAGATGTGATAGCAAGAGTAGATGGGGGAATTCAAGCCAGTTCAGAGAATTTAGGGCTAGGCAGTGATGTGTATTGTAAGGAGAATTTGTGATGAATCTAGTTATCTTGTAGTAAGTTTGTTGGAATTTGTGTAAGGTAGTAGTTTGAATGTTGGTGAATGCTGGGGCAGCATAAACAATGGAGGGGAGAAGAGCTTGAGCAAGGGAGAGTCTAGCATTAGGAGTTAGAAAGTTTTTATTATGATATAGTACACCTAGTTTTTGGTGAGTCTTCCTTCTATATTAAAGGATGTGCATATTAAATTTGAGTTCATCATCAATCATGACTCCAAGGAGTTTTGTATGAGCTTCAGACTTGATAATAGTGTTATTAGAGGAAGTAATGGTAAAAGTAGATTTGTGGAGGATGAGGGAACAGGAAAGGAAGAGTAAGAGTTTGGTCTTTTTTAGGTTGAGGATGAGTAGGTTAATGGTTAGCCACTGTTCAGTAGATAAGAAGGCTTGTTGAGTAAGAGTATGGAGTTCAGGGATTTTGTCAGAGATGGAGATGAGAGCTGAATCATTGTCACAGTGGATGAGGAAGGATTGTTTTCAAGATGTATGGAGGTCATTAGTGAAGACATTAAACAGGAGGGGACCCAGGATGGAGCCTTGAGGAACTTCAGTTGGGACAGGTATGAATGGAGAAGAGGAAGAGAGCCATTTAACAGATTGCTGCCTGCAGGATAAGTACCTGGAAAACCAGGCAAGGGAGGAGGAAGATAAATTGAGACTAGCAAGTTTAGATGGCAGTAGGGGATAGGAGATGGTATTGAATGCCTTGAAAAAGTCCAGGAAGAGACAAGATATGAGTTTGTTATCTAGGGCCTCAGCAGTGGTATGTGTAAAGGATAAGACGGCAGTAGTTGTGCTGTGGTAGGGATAAAATCCATGCTGGGTGGGAGTGAGAAAATTGTGTTTGAAATCATTTTACTTTTTACTACCTAATATATATATTTACAATATGCATATGTTCTCAGTAAATATGGTATATATTTTATATAAAACACAAACTGGCAGATTCAGAAGCTCTGCATTTATGATAAGGAGTATCACTAGTTACAGTGAGTACAAAACAAGTGAGAGGCCAGGCCATTTTGCATGATGAGCAGCTCCCCTTGAATGGACCAGTAGGGGGAAGCTCCTGTTAGACCACCCTGTGACGGGTTCCTATTACCTAATCGAACTTCTAGAAGGTCGAACACCAGAAGTTCAAACTTGGAAGTTCAAAAGTTGAAAATGTCATAGCTGCGGAAATCCAAATTCTTTCCCAGGGAAAGAATTCAGTTGGACGTTTCTGTGGCTTCGACATTTTCTTCACTGTGGTGAGAAAGTTACAGAATGGGTTAAGGTAAGCGTGTGATTGTGACGGATGTTGGGGTTAGGGTGCGGGTAAGGTAAGTGTGCAATAGTGATGGACTTTAGGGTTAGGGTGCGGGTAAGTGTGCGATAGTGACGGACTTTAGGATTAGGGTGGGGCTAAGGTAAGTGTGCAATAGTGACGGACTTTAGGGTTAGGGTGCGGGTAAGGTAAGTGTGTGATAGTGACGGACGTTAGGGTTAGGGTGCGGGTAAGGTAAATGTGCAATAGTGACGGACTTTAGGGTTAGGGTGCGGGTAAGGTAAGTGTGCAATAATGACAGACCTTAGGGTTAGGGTTTGGGTTAAGGTTAGTGCATAGATAGTTGTGTATGTAAGGTTTAGTATAGGTTTATAAGGTTTTTGGTGTGCTTGTGTTGTGTGTGTGTTTTTCAGAACAGTGAATTTTTTCCATGGGAAAAAATTTGCTGTTCTGATGTTTCGATGTTATCACATTTCGATCTTCCAAATACGAACATCTGGTGTTTGACCTTCTGGAAGTTTGATAATGTAATAGAAACCCCCTGTGGTAAGAGTAAAGTACTAGACTAGTTATTTGGCATACTAATATACTGAATTATTGTTGTGTCTCAAGGCAAAAAATACATAGAAAGTGTCTTACAGACCAAACTAAGGCTATGATTGGTAAGGATTATGTGTAGGGATAGTAGTAAGTCAAAAAAACAGAAACTGACAAAGGAAACTGGTGAATATAGCAGGAATGTAGATGACAATAGAGACGGGGGTATAAAACTAAGAGAGGATAAGGAAGATGTAATAAAGAAACATGATGTACCAGCCTACACCACTCTTACTATCATCACATTTTCATTTTATCAGTGTACCTGTACTATAACATTAAATGTTTGAAAATCAAAATATCAACCATGGGAAGATTTGAATCCGTTCCCATGTTTAATATTATTCTCTTTTCCACAACATTAACTGGTGATCATTTGCATGAATCTTACTAAAAGGCTGAGAGAAATGCATATCAGGGGAGTGTTATACATGGACAGAATGGAAGCAGTAATTAAAATGTCCTCAAGGAAATTGACTACAGGATATTTTCCAGTGATACTCTCTTAAACACAAGATAAAGTACGTGAGCTATTGCAAGAATCGTACTGAAGGAATCAGAGAAACACTTATCAGGAAAATGTTACACATGGACAGTAATCAAAAGACAAGCCTTAAGGGAATTGAATCCCGGACCTTCTTAAGTAATAATCTATTTATTTTACACGACATAACAAGGTGAGCTATTGAAGGAGTCATACTGAAAGGATCGGGAGAATCTAATATCAAGGGAATGCTACACATGGCCAGAATGGGATAAAACATAAAGTAATAAAATGCAACCATGAAGGGATTAGAACACCCCACACTCTGTCCATTGGCAGCTTAAGAAGTAGGTAATTAACAAGCTGAGCCATGGCAGCAATCAGAATAAAGACATACACTTTACTCTGTTTCATATTTGACAAGTGCAGCACCCACAGAGAGAGAGAATGTTTTATAAAATCATAGTTTTGTAAGTTTAAACTTGTCTGTCAGTAATGTTTGGCCAAATACTTATAGTTGTGTAGAATAACTTTCATGTGTTACACAGTAAACAAAAATATGGTCTCAAGCTACATTTGCATTTTTTTTACATCTCCAACATATACAATAGCATTTATTTTTTTGTAATTATAGCAGTCATCTGTGGAGTTTAAATGTTTGTTTAATGTTCTGTTAATGAATTTTCATGTATATATTCTTTGAAATAGAGCTGATGTAATACCCTTAATAGATCTTAACATTATTTTTTTTCTTTTAAAGTAAATTCCCTTTTAATGTTTTCAAATGTGTGCACAATATTCATCTTCCTAATATGAATATCATTGTTGGTTTACTGTTTTCTAGTCATGGGGCATTTGCGAATCAGAGATTTAGAGGGGTCATAGACTAAGTCACCCATCCAACAGTATTGATTAGACTTGCATTGTATTACATTACCCAGCTGCATTATGCCAGTGGGCAATTATTTCCACAAAATTAGATCGAAGATATAAGAAATATGATCTTAAATGGCTATTATTTCTAGGAATGTAGACCCTTAACTTACTGAACCTAATTTCAGGTTTATTTTGATATATTCCAATGTATTTTAAAGTTTGTAAAACTTATACAAAAACTAATTTGTTCCTGATATATCTATAACTGAGTAAATAAGTTGAGATATGTACATCATTGCTTATGTATCTTATATGTCCTAATTCTTCGATACATGATTTTTCTGTGGACTAATTTGAATCTGAATAATTGTTTCTTGTTATAAATGCAAAAGATATTGTTATACCTAGTGTAGTTCTCATGTAGCATTTAAATAATGATGTTAAATACATTCCTTATTGCAAGATTTTAGCAATTCGGCCCATCTGCTTTATAGCTAGAATTGTAATAGTGTCAACATGAATCTTAAATGTGTGTGTGTATATATATATATATATATATATATATATATATATATATATATATATATATATATATATATATAAAATGGCTCTATGTTGATACATCAAACTCACTTTCCCAAAAAAAATAACATGCCAAAAAACTAAAAAATAAAACAGTGCAAGCCCCTCATGCACCCCCCACACCCCCTTTTAAATATTCTCACTCCAAGATTGCACTACAGTGGGGAAAAGGGAATATTTCCTTATCTCTGCTGTACCATGATCTAAGCAACAGTTTTCTTAGTTACACAATCAGCAGTACAGTTGATGTACAATTAAATCTACATGCAAACAACTGTTTGCTTAGTTACCTTTCAGCGAAAGTGCATTTTCGACAAAATGCACTTTCGTGAAAGTCAGATTGATCATCTATGTTTCAATGAAACGTACTTTTGATCATAAGACCAGGACCCATATATACTGTATATATATATATATATATATATATATATATATATATATATATATATATATATATACAGTATATATGGGTCTACTTGAAAACACTGACATGCCAAAACACCAATGACGAAAACACCGAGACCTGAAGATCGACAACTGAGATGACCGACAGTTTAAAAGCATGAAACTTCACATGCCCGACAAACCACAATCCCAACAATCAACAAAACAAAACAAATACCTTTTCCAAAAACACACACACAACACAAGCACACCAAAAACCTTACAAACCTACACTAAACCTTACATACACAACTATCTATGCACTAACCTTAACCCAAACCCTAACCTTAAGGTCTGTCACTATCGCACACTCACCTTACCCGCACTCTAACCCTAACTAACTTAACCTGCCTCTAACCCTAAAGTCTGTCACTATAGCACACTTACCTTAATATGACAATGTTCTCAGTGTCGGGCTTTTAAACTGTCGGTCATCTCAGTTGTCGATCTTCCAGTCACAGTGTTCTCGTCATCAGTGATTTGACGTGTAGGTGTTTTCAAGTAGACCCATATAGATATATATATATATATATATACACACACACACACACACACACACACACACACACACACACACACACACCAGGTTATGTTTCACTGCCTTTAATATAGGTGGAGATTTAAAGCACATAATATTGTACTTGTCAGGGCTAAATTTTAGTCTAATGTTTTGGCCCAAATTAAGATTAATATTTTGGACATAATATGAATTCATTGTGTAGCAATATATCTATTGTTGTTTGTAATATTAAACACTATCTTGCTATCATTAATATATTTACTTAACCAACACTTCTGATCTTTAGGTATTATTAAAAACAATATGTCAAACAGCAGTGGACCCAGACCCAATACTGAACCCTGAAATACTCTGGAATTAATTTTTACATAAGTGGATTTGATCTCATGGATAACTACAGCTTGAGATCATCAACATAGCCACAACATGATCCATTTAATCATATAAGATTATATGTTGTTATTACACAAGATTTTATAAACTGCTGTAAAGTGTAAAGTATTAAAAACCTTGAAAAGATCCAGAAAGATCAGTTGTGAAAATCTCTGTTGATCTACCATTCTAATTTGGTTATAAAACTCTCTTAAATTTGTAAGAGTAGACCCTCCTTTAATGAATCCATTCTTGTTAATGTTGATGAGCACCATAGGATTGTTCTAATTACATCAAAATAGCACTGTTAAAAACATTTTCCTAGAATGGAAGTCAAACTGATCAGTCTGTAGGTTCTTACATCTTCCCATCCACATTTTGTTATATATTGATGTTATGTGGGAGTGTTACCTGAATTAGTTAGAGTACCATGTTACAGAAAATTATTAAAAATATTTGTTGAAATGGGAGCCAGATGAACTTTTTTCACTAAATGTTTCAACAGCAGGTCTGATATTGGGACCTGTTGATTCAATCTTTACTTTATCTAGTGCTTTACTTAGTATTTCATTTGCAATAGACAAATACCACAAAGTGAGATGTCAAATATTGCTTGATTTATATCCTTCATTGAAGTAATTGATTCAAAGTATTAATTTACTGCATTTGCAATTGTTACTAGATTAGTGCATTTATTGACAGAGTACCAAAACTGTTTTAGATATATTTATAATTATTTTTGTCAGGCATTTCTGTTGTAGATTTCTCATCATAATTCATCATACTTGGGTAAATATTGTGTTTTAATTCTTTACTGATAGAGATTAATTTCATTTTAAGAATGTTGCAGGGACATTTTTTTGTATTTCCAAATATTCTTTTTATTTTCTTATATGTTCATATAACTTCAAAGTTCCACCAAGGAGGACACATATTTCCTTTTCTGAGTAGATTCTGATTTGACTATTGATTTTAATCTTTCCTAAAACTCTATAGCCATAATCTTAATTGAGTACACCAGCGTCCCCTGACCCATAGGTAATTTTTATAGCCTTCATATGCAATTGATAGTTGATATTTTTGCCGTATTTGTGGTATATCAGATACCTAATTATATCCAACTGTACAGAATTATGATCTGACAATGAAAATGAGTTTTCAGTATTTTGAAAATTAGGTGATTTGGTCTCAGTCAAATGAAATTCAGTCAAATGAGATTTATGTGATGTGGAGTAGACCCATATATATATATATATATATATATATATATATATATATATATATATATATATATATATGGTTCCACATCATATCATCAAAATTTCATTTCATCGAATCGTCGAAAACTTATAACATCGAATCTCAAATCATTGAAAACTATAAAGCAACTAGAAATAACATTCCACAGAGTTTTTACTGCATTTATGCAGGGGGGAAAGACCTCCTGCACGCCTCATGTGAGGGGCTCTGCCCCCGCACCCCCCGTAATTAAATATACCAACTCCAAGGTCGCACTACAGTGGGGTTAATTTCCCCCACTGTAGTGCGAACTTGGAATTGGTATATTTATTTACGGGGGGTGTGGGGGCGGAGACCCACATGGGGGGTGCAGGGGGTCTTGCTCCCCTACATAAATGTAGTAAAACCTCTGTGGAATGTTATTTCTAGCTGCTTTATAGCTTTCAATGATTTGAAATCCGATGTTATGAGTTTTCGACGATTTGAGTTTTCGATGATTTGGTCTCGATGTTTTGCAATTTGATGAAATGAAATTTCGATGATATAAAGTGGAACCATACATATATATATATATATATATATATATATATATGTGGATCTACTTCAGAAGACTGAAAAAACAAAAGACTGAATCCCAAAAGACTGAAAATTCAAAATACTGAATGATGGCATTTGCCCTTTCTCCACTGTTGTACGATATTGGAGTTGGTTTATATAAGCAGGCGGTGTGGGGTAGTGCAGTCCCTCACATGAGGGGTGCAGGGGGGACTTGCCCCAGCATTAAAATGTGTTCAGTATTTTGAATTTTTGAATTTTCAGTCTTTTGGGCTTTAGTCTTTTGATTTGTCAGTCTTCTGAAGTAGATCCATAAATAAATAAATAAATATATATATATATATATATATATATATATATATATATATATATATATATATATATATATATATGTTCCTCCACCAAGTCTTTTAAAATATTGTTTAATTTTTTTTTTTATATGATATTCATAAAAATGTTATAATCAGTATTATTTATTGTTATTGATCTCTGGTTTCTTATTATCACCTTTCTCTCCTTTCACCTTATTAATGCTAATAAACTTTTACAAAATTCTAATTTCTTGTTTTGTATTTAAGCCAGAAATTTAAAACTTTAAAAAAAGACATTTTTAATATAATTCATTTATTTTAAAAAAAACATAACCTTGTCCATATGGTCCTGGAGCACTTAACCACTTAATGCCTTTTAACACAGTATCTGTTTCACCAAGTCTGATTTTTTTTTCCAATTCTAATACTTGTTTTT